>NC_142098.1:23539833-23857000 GCF_054644295.1 Miniopterus natalensis
TGGCTTTTAGCAGAAGGGTTAAGCTCCAGTGTGGGCTAATGTAATTGAGTGGAAAAGAGAATATATAGACCAGCATCTGCCTAAATCTGCTACTCCTGCTTCAGTGTTCAGAGGCAGCGTTTAATGGCTTGGGGATGGCTTGAAATGAGTAGGATTTACCTCCAGATTACATTGGGTTATTTTTGTGATGTTGGTCCATTGTACTATAATTCTGTTGTCTTTCTTCGTAAATAGGTCCAGAGCACCGTTGGACGCTTACTTTCAAGTGAGCAGGAGCCAGTCTCATTTGCCAACTACCTCTCATGATTCAGGGACTAGTAATCCTGTCTCTGAAGACTTGCAGGTATCAAGTAGTTCCGATTCTGACAATGAAAGTTCCATAGAGTATGAAGAGGTTGTTGTCCATGCAGAGGAACCTGGAGCTGCCATTTTAGATGGTGAGTGTTTTATCTGGGTTTGGATTCACAAGGCTAACATATAGAAAGCTTAGACTCCAGCCTAGGCCAGTGTGGCTCAGTAGTTAGAGAGTTGGCTGGTGCACCAAAAGTTCTCTGGTTTGATTCCCGGTCAAGGGCATGTACCTGGGTTGCAAGTTTGATCCCTGGCCCTGGTTGGGGCTTGTGTGGGAGGCAACTGATGGATATTTTTCTCTCTCTTCCCCCCATTCCCTTCCTCCCTCCCTCCTTCTTTCCCTCCCTCCCTCCTTCTCTCCCTCCCTTCCACTCTAAAAATCAATGGAAGAAATATCCTCGGTTGAGGATTAAGAACAACAGAAACCTTAGACTCCAAAAGGCTTGAATCTCTAGATACCTGTTTTGATACTCCCCTCCTAAAATGTTATAGATTTCTGCTTTATAGTACAGCTTTCACTGGCCGTAATTATATAGAGAGGATTTGATCTGACTTGCAATTTAATATGATTTGTGACCCATTGAATCATTTACATTGTAATGGCATTTTATATTCCCTTTTATTTTCTTAGACACCTGAGAAAGAAGTAGATTTTTTTTTTTTTTTTTAAAGAAAAGCTTTGTAAATTCAGCACCCTATCTAGTATTCTATTTTTTAAGTCCTAGTATAATGTTATGTATTATGCAAGTGGAACTTTATTTAGCAGTAGGTGAGCAGAGACCCCTAAAGTATATGTCCTGCTTACATTAAAAATCCTCTGATACCACAGATTGTGGAGTTTTCCCACTAAATGGAACCAGGGCCTTTTGGAGAAATGGCTTTCTAGGTCTGGGATAGGAAGTCTCAGAGATGAGCCTAAGACATTTTATTAGACTAGAAAGCAAGGAAACCATTTAAGTCTCATGGAGTTACTTCAGTAGGCACAAGAACAACCTAGAAAGGGCTCTTAGTGACCTATAATAGGACAGTTTGAGCATCAAAAAGAATAATGAGTGGTACTTGGATTATGGACTGAAATAGGTTAAAATACATCAAATCTATGAAAGTCTATATATTCATAATTATATATTTTTTAAAAACCTCATTTATTGCCATTGCCATTTAGTTCAGTTGATTAGAGCATCATCCCAATATTGCCAAAGTTAGGGTTTGATCCCTGGTCAGGGCGCATACAAGAATCAACCAATGAATGCCTAAGTAAATGGAACAACAAAACGATGTTTTTCTCTCTCTCCATCCCTTCCTCTCTCCCCTCCTCCCCTCTTCCTCCCTATCTAAAATCAGTAAGTAAATAAATTTTTAAAAATACCATCTTTTTAAAAAAAAGCATCAACCAATGAATGCTTAAATAAGTGGAACAATAAATCAATTTTTCTCAAAAATCAATTTTAAAAAAACCAATTCATTTATCAACCATTTCAATAAGTTATTGGCGCCCTAAATCATTACTCTAAAAGCTGGTAAGTAAAGGATTAAGCATTTATTCTGCCTTTTATGTGTGAACTGTATTCAGGAAAACCAAATAGTTGATGGAGGTGTTAGGGTGGGGTTTTTTGGGGTGTTTTTTTTTAAAAGACTTTTAAAAATATGTATGTGTGTGTCTTTATTGATTTTTAGAGAGAGGAAGGGAGAGGGATAGATAGAGAGATAGAAACATTGGTGAGAGAAACATTATCAATTGTCTGCCTCCTACACGCCCCCAACTGGGGATTGAGCCCGCAATCCGGCATGTGCCCTGACCGGGAATTGGTTCCTAGGTCGACACTCAACTACTGAGCAATACCAGCCAGGCAAGACATTTTAGAGTAGTTTAAAGTTCAAAACAATTGAGAGGAAGGTACAGAGATTTCTTATATACCCTCTGTCTCCACACTTGCATTGCCTGCCTCCCCCTTACCGGCATCACTCACCAGAATGATGCATTTGTTATAAACTATAATTATCAGAAGTCCATAGTTTACTTTAGGGTTCACTCTTGGTGTTATACATTTTATGGGTTTGGACAACCATCATTATAATATACAGAGCATTTTCACTGCGCTAATAATTCTCTGCTCTGTTTCTTTATCCCTCCTAGCCATGCCCAAGGAAGAATTCTTAAATAGAAGAATTCCCTAATGGGGTAGAAATGATGGGGGGGGGGGGATCATTTTGTGGCTCCTAATGAAATATCTAGGCAAAGACCATCAGTGGATTTTAAAATCGTTAGGTTGAAAGGTTAGTGGAATTCTGTTTACTAGAGGGACCAGGCTGACACCTCCAGAACTTATGTGCCTCTTGATGTGTTATAGTCAGAAATATCCATACCACTTATGAAGTATTTTTGCAAAAAAACCTGAATCTATTTAAGACTCTAGATATATAACTAATTTGCAGTTTACAGGAAGGAAGTAGAGGAACAAGATAATATCTCAAAGATGCAATCATTCAAATCTAAACTGTAGGACATTTGTAACATCTAGAAAAATATCTAAATGTATATGAAAATCTAGTTTTGTAAAGGAAAAATCTCAAATTATTGGGGAAAAGAGACTTTTAAATTGTTATTGTTAAAACTGAATAGCTAACTGAAAAAAAACCAAAGTGTATTCATTCCTTATACTACAAACCAGGATATAAGTGGATCAGAAACCTAGTTTAAAAAATGAAACCATTTTGGTATTAGAAGAGTGTATGAGTGATAAAACCCAGGAGTAAGGAATACTTCAAAATCTAGAAGCAGTACAAGAAAATTAACATAAAAATTTAAGCCTCAAAAAGAAAAATGACTAAAAATTTTAAAAATCACCTCCTTGACCATTAAGGAGGTTGTGAAAGGTTGATGAAGACCCTAATAGTTTAGGAGTTTGAACTACACCACCTGAATCCAATATGAGCCTCCTGATGTGCTACAATCAGAAGTGCACAACCTAAAAAGTATCTTGCTGTCCCTCCTCTTCCCAAAAAACAGAATTGGAGCCTCTGGATCTGTCAGTTTATAGGAAATGTAAGCAATACACACAAGAAAGCAAACAGCCAAATCCCAGGATATAGAACTTTTTATAAGATAAATGTCACCCCCCCCCAGTAGATCAGTGACAAGGAGGGGATAAAAATGAGTAAAGGAAAATTGTTATAGAAGGAAAAAAACATACTTAAGAGACATAACAAGCTCATTATGGAGACCTTGTTTAGATCCTGATTGGAATAAATCCACTGTAGTAACTTTAACACAATTGGGAAGTTTTGAATATGAACTGGGTGCCTGGGTATTAGATGGTATTAAAGGATTATTGTTAATTTTATGAGTTATAATAATAGTGTTTATGTAAAAATAAATCCTTATCAGTTAGTGTTACAAAAGTTTTTACAAGTGAAATGATGTTTTAGGATTTGTTATTAAATATTCCAAAAGAAATAGAGGGAATGGGGCTTAGATGGAACAAAATTGGCAAAATAATTGATTATTTTTGAAATAGGGTGATAGGTACCTATGGGTAGTTAAACTGTTCTACTTTTTATATGTGTTCGAAAATATTTAAAATAAGTGAAAAAAAATTGATGCTGCTTGGGAAAATTGTCCTTCCTTTTACAGTAACACTACTAGTTAGAAATGGTGAGTAAGTCAGGCTCTCTTCCTAGCTTCTCATACCTTATAACTTATGTCTTCTTTTGTTATTACCTATTCTGTCATTTCTGGAAACGACTTGGCAGAACAACCAGGAGATATTTCAGCAGAGCAAGAAGTTACATGTATTGGTGCAAGAGAGACACTCTCCACGCAGGTAATAAGAACATTTTTTTAAATAAAAGGTTTGGATTTTCATTTTAAAAGGAGGCTGCAGGCTAAAATGAAAAACTTGCAGACTTGCTTGTCTGGTGTGGCCCAGCCGTTGAGCATTGACCTATGATTCAGGAAATTGGGGTTCGATTCCCCAATCAGGGCACATGCCTGGGTTTCGTACTCGATCCCCACTAGGGGGCATGCAGGATGCAGCCAATCAGTGACTCTCTCGTCATTGATGTTTCTGTCTCTCTCTCCCTCTTCCTCCTCTCTTTGAAATCAATAAAGACATGTTTTTATTTATTTATTTATTTATTTATTTATTTATTTATTTATTTATTTATTTTAATATATCTTTATTGATTTCAGAGAGAGGAAGGGAGAGGGAGAGAGATAGAAACATCAATGATGAGAGAGTCATTGATCGGCTGCAGCCCACAATCCGGGCATGTGCCCTGACCGGGAATCGAACCCCGATCGCCTGGATCCTAGGTCGATGCTCAACCGCTGAGCCATGCCTGGCTGGGCAAGACATATTTTTAAAAAACAACAAAAAACTTTCAGGCTTTATAGGTAGGAGGTCTAGGAGTAGATCTTATCTAAGTCATTTGTGTGACTCCTCTCTCTTAGATTTAAAACTTGGTGGGTGGGGGATGAAGATGTAAGGATAACTTGTCCTGCCTAACTAACATGGTTAAGTATCGATTAAAATAGTAGATAGGGATGTAGTTTATGAACTATCTGGCAGAATGTGATTGCTATGTGATGAACAATTTTTAACTTAAAAACACAAATTGTTGTTCTTAATATAAGTTATTTACATTAACTGTGGACTCTGCCAATCCCAAAGCCTCATTGATCTACTTTTTGCGTGTTTTTATATGGTCTCCCTGTTTTTATTTCTTCTCTCTAGAAAAATTTTATGTACACGTGAATTATGTTTATAAATGTTCTATTTTTAAAGTAACACAAATGGGATTATATTATATTTTGTTTTTATTTCTTTTCCTCCTGATTTATTACATTTTGGAGAGCTTTCTATTATCAGTACATAAAGCTAAATTTTATTAATAGCTTAATAATAGTGTTTCAGTTAACTCTTCCTTTGTCAAATACACTATGGTCATTCCTCTTTCTCTCTTCCTTCCTTCCTTTCTTCCCTCCCTCCCCTCCATTTTAGAGAGAGGTCAAGTGGGAGGGTGGATGACAACATCAATGTAGGTGCCCTGACCATGAATTTTGAACCTACAGCCTTTCAGTATATGGGATGACGCTCCAACCAGCTGAGCCACACCAGCCAGGGCTCTTTCTAATACAAACCATGCTGCACTGAGCATCCTTGTAGAAATGTGTTGGCAAATTTTGTGTCTTTGTTCATGGTGTATATTCCTAGCAGAGAGGTTGCTATGACAGGAAAGATACATATTTTAGTTTCAATAGATAATGCCAAATTGCCCTCTGGAAAATTTTTGCCAGTTTCTACTTGCAGCAACAATATGTAAGCATGCCCATTTCTCCCTCTCCCTCAACAGTGCTTAGTATCATCAGACATTAATTTATACCATCTAATGGATGAAAAAAATGGTGTCTTTAATTTGCATTTCTTTAATTATAAGTGAACAATTATTGACCATTTGTAATTTTTTGTAAGCTTTTTATATTCTTTCTTTGTTTTTCTGGTATTTTTTTTTAAATTCACATGAACCACGTTTTTTATAGCTACTGAGTTGATTATGAAACCTAATTTTGGATGAATAACCTATTGTTTCCTGTTGGTTATCTGGGTAACTGCTACTTTGTTTATATACATATTTTTGTAAAGATATATATCTATCTTTGTAAAAATAGCTCTTTTCCTTCTTTTAAATGAAAAACAAATCCAAGAGTTTCATCAGATCAAAGAGTACTAATATTTTTGTGGCTTGTATTAGATTTGACTAGATTGCATTCTATAAAGAATGATGAGTGATTCGTAGGTAGTGTAGTTTTTCTGCAGTGTTTTCAGTTGGGTTTATATCATTTTTGTGTGGTTTTGTTAATTCAATAGTTGCATGACCTCTTCAAGACTGATTTTGCGTTTTCTCCAATTTGAATGTGTTCTGGTTTTCATCCAGCAGTCTCCCAAGAAGTCCAGCTCTCTTCTACCTTTAGCTTCTACAGATGAGGAGGAAGAAGGGGATACTTGTACGATATGTTTAGAACAGTGGACCAATGCTGGGGATCACCGGCTTTCTGCTTTACGATGTGGACACCTCTTTGGGTTTAGGTGCATTTCTAAGTGGCTCAAAGGACCGACACGAAAATGTCCCCAGGTAAGGACTGTAGATAGGGACTGCATGTGCACAGTCATGTTAAGTCAGGAGGATTCCTAGGACCCTGCTAATTGTGTTCTATTGGGCTCTTTAGTGCAACAAGAAAGCCAAGCACAGTGACATTGTCGTCCTTTATGCCCGGACCCTGAGAGCTTTGGACACTAGTGAACATGAGCGCATGAAAAGGTAGGTAGAAAGAGTCTGCCTAGCTGGAATATTCCCTTTTGGGCCCTTATAGGCACATATGATAAAGGATGTGTGAGTCACTCTTAGTGTGGTTCTGACGCTTTACGTGGGTTGTGACTGGTGATCTCTAGGGATTGCTGGCAGTCTGTCTCATATTGTGATTTATAATACATATCTGATCATCTGAAAGAGGTCTGCATTGTTTGCTCTCCATACAGCATTAAAAATGAGGATCTGAAGTGACAGATAATTGTGATTTCAGCTATGCCTGAAGTTAGACTCCAATGAATTTCTCAGTTACACAAGTCAGTACATTGATTTTCAATTTTAGTTTGGCAATTTAAATAAAGCTTCTGTTGTAATATACGGAGTACTAACCAGTGTTGCAGAGAAACATGAAAGAAGGGCAGTAGGAGGAAGACTCTGCCACTTGTTCCTTCTATGTGCTTGGCACCTCTTACAAGCCTTTGCTTTCAGAGTCTGAGTGTTGCATGCTGATTGGAACCAGTAGAGTCAGAAGGAATGGAGCAGCTGTTCCTTCTACAGGAGCACTTAGGCATTCCCATGAAGTTGGAATCAGCTTTAAGACTTAAGCCTTTGGTAAATATGACCTGGGAAGATCAAGACCATGGTGTCTTAAGTCCTCCTGAAATGAAAAACCATAGAGAAACCTATAGCCTTACTGTAATACCTTATACCTGGCTTGGGCAGCAGATCTAAGCAGAAGGATATTCTGGGTTTTTTTGTAGCCTGTCCAGATTCTAACCTAGGGATTCACATTTATTGCCTGTCTCTGCTGCTAAATACTGTGAACATTGAATCCGAGGTTCCTGTCTTGCACTCCTTGTAGCCAGTTCATGGCCATCTGAAACATTCTCCAAGTGTTAGTCTCTTCTTGACTAGAATGAACTTAACACTTTTTTTTAAAGAGGATCTGGCATATTACCTAAATGTTGCCATTTTTGCTTATGGTGTTCCTAAACCGTCCTACAACAGCACTCTACAGAAGACTCATAAGTGAAGCTTTGCAGAGGTAGCGCAATGTAAGAAATTACTAGGATTTTGGAAGCCCAAGAACAGTTGCTAATAACACTACTTAAAATATGCTTTAGGAATATTAAAGAATTTCCCAGCTGGCATGGCTCAGCTGTTGAGCATCAACCTGTGGTCCAGGAGATCTCGGTTTGATCCCTGGTTAGGGCACACTCCCAGGTTCTGGGCCCAGTTCCCAGTAGGGGGTGTGAAGAAGGCAGCCAGTCAGTGACTCTCTCATCATTGATGGTTCTCTCTCTCCCTCTCCCTCCCTCTGAAATCAATAGACATTATTAAGTAGTATGTTCTTTCTGTATAAATTTTCATCTCTACCTCTATCCTAAATTAAGTTTCTGTGTATGAATGGACTACTCTTTTGTTCTGTGGTCTGTTTGTTAATTCTTGCTCCAGTACTCCAATTTATAATTATTGTAGCTTTAAAATACGCCCTTCTACTTTGTTCCTTAAAATTGACTTTGCTTTTCTTGGCACTTTGCTCTTCCATATTAATTTTAGAATTAGTTGCCAAGTTCCATGAAAAACCCTTTGAGATCTTGGTTGAAATTGCATTAAGTTTTTAGAGTAACTTGAGAAATACCATATAGTATATGGTGAATGTGATTGACCTAATTTTCATGATCTTGATTCTAGCACCTTGCTGGACTCTAATAGTTTGTAGGTTCTCCTGAATTTTGCATGAGGTAAATAGGGCAGCTTTATTCCTTTCTTTCCAATTTTCATGGTTTCCTATCCTGTCTCATTGAAGTGGAAATCTCTCCCCTTTTTTTGTATTTCATATTTTCAGATTGTCTTTAGTTTAGGTACATGCAATTTATGATTTTTATTTTCATGAATGTGCCCTTTCATTATGCATTGTTTTTCTTTATACCTATCCATGCTTTTAAATTCTAATTGGTCTTTTATTAGCATTTTCTTGTTGCATACATTCTATTTTTTTTACTTCAGCCTCTTTTTTGTAGTATTATTCGAGTATCTGATGAACAACTGGTATTTTCTTTTACTTCAACAGATAGCCTTAGTCTTTTTTTTTAAATCCTCACCCGAGGATATTTTTTCCATTGCTTTTCAGAGAGAGTGGAAGGAACAGAGACATTGATGTGAGAGAAACACATTGATTGGTTGCCTCCCTCATGCGCTCTGGCCAAGGCCGGAGATCGAGCCTGCAACTGAGGTATATACCGTTGACTGGAATCAAACCCAAGACCCTTCATTCTGCTGGCTGATGCTCTAACCACTGAGCAAAACTGGCTAGGGCAAACCTTAGTCCTTTAACATGTCATTTTACTCAAGCAGTAAGCTTGGCTTTGATCCCTCATTTTGCATTTTTAGGCCCCACTGCTTAAAGAGTCAAACTCCTGGTCATCGTTGCCTACCAAAGCCTCGTAGGCTCATGAGTTCAGCCCTGCATGCTACATTTCTGTATTGTTTCTGGACTTGAGAGATTTTTTTCTTGTTATAGTTTATGCAGTTATGAGAGCTTTTTCTCTTGTTATAATTTATGCAGTCATGACATATTTATAGCAAAGTGTGTGTATCATAGCATGAACTTACTAAGCCAACTTGATAGGAAATCTTCAGTAGCCTTCCTAATCTCTACCTATTGCTGGCTTTCCTCCCTAGTACCTTACTACAGGAGCAGATGCTAAGGAAGCAGGCTGAGTTAGAGACGGCACAGTGCAGGCTCCGACTTCAAGTCCTAACTGAGGAATGCACTAAGCTTCATAATCGTGTCCAGGTAAGTTTGCCCTTTCTAATACAAATGATTTTGGGGATAGGAATTGAAAAAGAGTCTAAATATTACTAAAGTTCGTCTTAGATACAAATAGGATTTATCAAAATTTTCAGCAAGTAAATATGACCAACTCTTTATTTCTGATTAGGGCATTTGTCCAAAACTTATGTGCTTTATGATTAATTCTACCGCAATCTGAATTTTTAAAAAGATTAAACCAGGTAATTCAAAACTTAAGTCATTTTACCTTCCTGAATCTACCAATAAAATCAGGGTTTTAAACAAAAATTACTTTTAGCCCAGCTGGTGTGGCTTAGTGGTTGAGTGTTGACCTATGAATCAGGAGATCACGGTTCGATTCCTGGTCAGGGCACATGCCTGAGTCGGGGGGCCTGCGGAAGGCAGCCAATCAATCACAACTCTCTCATCATTGATGTTTCTATCTCTCTCCCTCTCCCTCCCTCTCTCTGAAATCAGTAAAAACATATTTTTTAAAAGTTTAAAAGATTTTTCAACCCTATTGTTTATGATTCTGTGCTCTCCTTATTTCATTTGCTTGTCGTAATACTGCAAAAAGTGCAATAATTCTCTAGGATTTGTGTTCACATTTTCATATAACGAATAAGAAACCTCCTTGTATTAGATCAAGGAATTTTGCATGAGGGGAATAACAATCGAAAAAGCTACACATGGCCCTGGCCAGTTAGCTCGGTTGTTTAGAGCATCATCCCAACACTCCAAGGTTGTGGTTTCGATCCCCCATCAGGGCAAATACAAGAATCAGCCAATGAGTCCATAAATAAGAAGTAAGTGGAACAACAAATGGATGTCTGTTTGTCTCTGTTTGTCTCTCTCTCATCAGTAAAAATAATTAAAATTTTTTTAAAACAACAGTACTAAAAAGCTTCACGTTTATAAAATCTTTTTCATTTTAGGACTTGCAAAAACTTATTCTGCAACATCGGGATCAGCTCTTACTGTGTCCCAGGGGCTCCCAAGCACATTCGCTAAGCGGCTCTCCCTCCAGGCAGCCCCAGCACAAGTACTATTTCGAGAAGACCTTCACAGTGTCTCAGAGTGGAAACTGCCGAATTATGACCTACTGTGATGCCCTGAGCTGCCTGGTGGTGTCACAACCTTCTCCTCAGGCAACTTTCATTCCAGGTGAGCAGTCTAGAACCTCAGCTCTTTTTTTTTCCATTATTGGACTCTATTTCTTTCTCATCTACCTTTTTAAAAATCCAGGAGTCATTAATGGGTGAACCATGTCTACAGCCCACCAAATCACCACTTTTTAGTCAGTTTCCTATTCATGCAGATACTTCAGGGTGCTGCAAAGATGTCTTTACTGTCTGTTGACTTCATTTTGTAAATTTATTCACCAAGAGGGCAGAAGTACTGAAAAACCATGATAAAGTAAGAGAAGATGAGGTACTTGGAAATGTGTGTTGCTGGTATAGTCCAAGAAGGACTGTATGTCCCACTGAAGTTACAGGCTCATTTTAGACTGGAAATATTTGAAAAAACACTACCCTGAAGGCTAATTCAAATTAAAACAAGAATTAATACTTACTTTCAGGAGTGTTCAAATTGGCAAATTCCAAATAAAAGAATTGTGGAATACATTTATTATTTTATTAATACTATGCCAATTAATATATTTTATTGATTTCATAGAGAGGAAAGGAGAGAGAGAGAGAGAGAGAGAGAGAAACACCAATGATGAGAGAAGAGTCATTGATCGGCTGCCTCCTGTGTGCCCCTGCTGGGGGTCAAGCCCGTACCCCTGGCTTATGCCCTGACCAAGAATTGAACCGCGATTTCCTGCATCATAAATCGATGATCAGCCACTGAGCCACACAGGCTGGGCACATTCTGTGCTTTTTAAACTTAATTTTACATTGTCTTAATGTTAAAAACCAAATCTCTTTACATGCTCAGTTAAATCATTCCTAAATGTTGTAGATGTTTCTACTGTCTTCATCATATGATTTCTGCCAACTTACAGGTCCCTTTGCTCCAACATGATATCTTCTGGTTCCCTACTTCAAAGTTCCATCAAACACTTCAAAACTATGGCCCCAAACTTAAGTATATACAGGGTAGGGAGTAGACTTCCTACATTATCGTGTATTTTTCTATTCATTGATATTAGCTATGAGTTGAGAGGTTATCAGGAGGCTTTAATTGAGGGGAAAGTAAAAGGATTGTTTATAGTGCTCCTGTATCCCATCCAGATTTTTAATTAAAAGATGTATCTTCAATTAAAACCTTCCCCACAATTTGGAAAAATACTAATTGTTCTCCAAATTGGGAAATTGGGTATGATCAGTTCCCTTTTTTCTTGATGTATCTCTTCCACTCTGCACAGCTAGCTCTTCTTTTCTTTTTAGAAAAACAAATGAGAATTCATTAATCACAGTAAAAATATACTTAGGACAGTGAAACAAGGAAAGGCATAGACAAAACACCAGGAGAGCCTAAGCTGAGCTGCTTTGGCTCACTGGGAAGTCAGAGAAAAGAGGCCTCGGAGACAGGTTCTTCAGGAGATTGGCCTGCTCCCCTGGTTGCAAGTTTCATGTGGTTCCTTAGAGGTTAGGAGATATGTGCCTGTGGGGGAAGGAGAGGAAGAAGAGAATGGCAGGAGGTTTTTCCCTGGAGGGAGAGCGCCCAGCTAGCTCTTCTTGATAGCCTGCTGGTTCTAACTTCTTGTTTCCCTCGATGATTAACTAGGCATGTATTCAAGTTCCCTTGCTGATTTAAAGCCTATAATTTCCCTCTTTGTCTCTCTGGCTCTCCTAATTCTGTTTTAGGAGAAAACAATAAAATTTCTCCCACTTGGTTCCCTAGAGAAGCCAAAGTGTGATTCAAGGATATTTTGAATCTAGAATTTGACAAATTCTGTTAATGTATAACTCAAAGAGTAATAGATATTTAGTGGGCCTCCCCTCTTCTTCCATCCTGACAGGTAACCTTTGCCTTTCTCTCTGGTAAACTCCAGGGGCCTTTCTTCTGCCTCTGTAATTTGTAACTTGTTTCCTGGGCGTATGCAGTCCCAGCTGGCTCACTCCTACTACATCGGTAACTTTCTAAATAAACTTTCTCTTATAATTTGGGGGGGGGGGGAGAGCCCTAGTAAAAATAGATATCATAGCCTAGAAAGAGAACAGTAACAAATAAATTAAAAAGGACAAGTTTTTGGTTTTCTTTTCACTCCTAGAATGATATACATTAATTGGGATACTTGAAATTTCATTTATTTTCATTCTATTTCAGACAAATGTAGCCTATTGTGACCACCTGATGCAGAAATTACTTATCTCCATTCTTTTTCTTTTTTATTTATTTAAATTTTATTTTTCAATTACAGTTTACATTTAGTATTATTTTGTATTAGTTTCAGGTGTACTGTGTAATGGTTAGACATACATTTTACAAGGTGTTACCTCCGATGTTTCCAGTACCCACCTGGCCCCATACAGAGTTATTACGATATTATGACTATATTCCCCATGCTGTACTTCACATCCCCATGACTGTTTTGTAACTACCAATTTGCACTTCTTAATCCTGTCACCTTTTTTACCCAGTCCCCTAACCCCCCTCCCCTCTGGTAACCCATCAGTCTGTTCTCTGTATCTATGAGTCTGTTTTCAATTTTGTTTCTTCATTTATTTTCTTTAGATTCCACATATAAGTGAACTCATATAGTGTTTGTCTTTCTCTGACTGACTTAGTTAACGTAGCATAATACCTTCTAGGTCCATCCATGCTGTTGTAAATGGTAAGATTTTATTCTGTTTTATGACCAAGTAGTAATCCATTGTATATATGTACCACCACTTTTTTATCTGCTTGTCTATTGATGGGCACTTGGGTTGCTTCCATATCTTGGCTATTATAAATAATGCTGCAGTGGACATTTTAGGTGCATGTATTTTTTCAAATTGGTGTTTTCAGCTTTTTCAAATATATACCCAGAAGTGGAATCCCTGAGTCATAAGGCAATTTCATTTTTAATTTTTTATATATATATATCTTTGTTGATTTCAGAGAGAGGAAAGGAGAGAGAGAGAGAGAGAGATAGAAACATCAATGATGAGAGAGTGGTCATTGATTGGGTGCCTCCTGCAGGCCCCCGATGGGATCAAGCCTGCAACCCGGGCATGTGCCCTGACTGGGAATTGAACCGCGATCTTCTGGATTCTAGGTCAATGCTCAACCACTGAGCCATGCCCGGCCGGGCTCATTTTTAATTTTTTGAGGATACTCCATACTGTTTTCCATAGTGGCTGCACCAATCTGCACTCCCACCAATAGTGCACAAAGGTTCCCTTTTCTCCACATCCTTGCCAACACTGTTGTTTGTTGATTTATTAATATCTCCTTGTAGTTTTAATTTGCATTTCTCTTATGATTAGTGACATTGAGCATCTATTGGCCATCTGTATTTTTGGGGGGAGAAGTATCCATTCAGGTCTTCTGCCTTCCCCCCCCTTTTTAAATTTATCTTTATTTTTGAAAGTATCACAGATGTCCCCTTTTTTCCCTCCAGTGATCCCCTCCAGCCTGCATCTGTCCCGTCCCTTTCCCACACTATTGTCTGTGTCCATGGGTTATGCATATATGCATATAAGTTCTTTGATTAATCTCTCCCCACCCCTGCCTTCCCTCTGAGATCCATCAGTCTGTTCCATGCTTCTGTGTCTGGACCTATTTTGTTCATCAGTTTATTTTGTTCATTATATTCCACACATGAGTGAGATCATGTGATACTTGTCTTTCTCTGACTGTCTTATTTCATTTGTCATAATACTCTCCTGGATTGTTTATTGTTATGGTGTTGAGTTGTATGAGTTCTTTATACATTTTGGATATTAACCCCTTATCAGATGTATCTTTGGCTAATATGTTCTCTTACGGGGTAGGTTGTCATTTTTATTGATGGTTTCCTTTGTTGTGTAAAAACTTTATAGTTTGATGTAGTCCTATTTGTTTATTTTTTGCTTTTGTTTCCCTTGCCGGAGGACTTGTCTCCATTCTTTATTGTTTACTGTCTCTTCTGCATCTTGAGTGTTTGTGTTTCAGGTGGAATAGGCCCTCGTGCGGTGCAGATGCATGTGCATGGGCTCTCTCTCAACAGCTTTATTAAAGTATAATTGATAAACAATAAACTATACATACTTAAAGTATACTATTTGATGAGTTTTTTTGTTGTTTTGTTTTTAATCCTCACCCTAGGATATTTTTCCATTGCTTTTCAGAGAGAGTAGAAGGGGGAGAGAGAGAAATATCGATGTGAGAGAGACACATCAATTGGTTGACCCCTACATGCACCCCGACTGGGTCTAGGGATAGAGCCTGTAACCAAGGCACATGCCCTTGGTGGGAATTGAACCTGGGACCCTTCAGTCCGTGGGCCAGTGCTCTAACCATTGATCCAAACTGGCTAGGGCTTGATGAGTTTCGATATATGTATACACCCTGAAACCATCACCACAATCAAAACAGTTAACATATCTGTCACCCCAGAAGTTTCTCATGCTTTTCCCTAATCCATCTTCTACCTGTCCTTTTCTCTTTACATTCCCAGGCAACCACCAATCGACTTCCCGTCACTATAGATTAGTGTACATGTTCTAGAATTTTACATAAATAGAATCATAAATATTATTACTCTTTATTTTTTTGGTCTGACTTCATTCAGCATAAGTTTTTCGAAATTCATTCATATTATTGTGTATATTAGTTTATTCCTTGTTACTGCTAGGTAATATTCCATTGTGTGTATCCAGTGGTTTATCATTTGCCTGTTGGTGGATATTTGAAATGGAATATACTTTTTATAATAAATTATAACCCCAGGGAATTTTTATTTTCTTTGTTTGACTAGCTTTTCCTCAGGAACTTACATGTCAAGAAAGGTGGACAAAGAAGCTACTTGGAAAGATAGTTTGCTTTGCCCTACGTTGACTATCAGTGACATATCTTACTCTCTCTTTGACAGGCTTTGGTGTTAAGATGTTCAGTACTGCCAATATGAAAAGCAGTCAGTACATCCCCATACATAGCAAACAGATCCGAGGACTGGCTTTCAGCAGTCAGTCCAAAGGCTTGCTTCTCTCTGCTTCCCTAGACAACACAGTTAAACTGACCAGGTGAGTGCTTTGGGGAAGAAGATGGGGCCTGGGCTGTTTAATGTTGAATAGCATGGAAATTAATATTTGTGTTATGATGGCCTTAGCTTAGGGTTTTTGGTTTTTGTTTTGGTCTAAGGCATTGTCTTCTAAGATCGAAGTTTATTGAATTCAAAATGTATTGCTTTTAAAAGTGGACACAGCAGGTTACAAAACAGTACGTGTAGTGTCCCATTTCTTTAAAATTCTATGTTACAAAATACATCTTAAGCCGTGCAGATAACAGTAACATCCTTGAGATGATGAAGTGACAATATGGAGGCAGCCTTGGTACCTGACACCATGGAGTCACCATACCAGCTTAAGACTGCTTATTCCTGGTCTATTACCTGGTTCATTCTGCCTAATAGAAATACTGGGAGCTCACTCTCCTTGGGTGCCATGATGACTTCTCTCATTGGTAACCCCTACTTACTGCATTTTATCTTTTACATGCTTTGTGAGTGCCATGAACCAAATCTGAGAGTGATCTGTGCCTTTATCTTTTAGAAATTAGTTTTGATTAGATATCTAATAGTTGGCTTCCTGTTTAATTTCTGCACCTAAATGTGAGGAACATCGTGATGGCATTTGTAAACTTTTTGACTTTTCAAGAATGCTTCAGGTTAATTTTGCCCCAAAACTCAATGTGCTGTTATGGTTTATATGTATGTATATGCTGTGATTGTTTTTCTAGTAGTGTTATTAATGACTACCTCTGGATGGTTGGATTATAATATATCTTTATTTTTATTTTTAACATGGAATATGATCACCTGTGTAATAGGTAACTATGGAGATGGTAATAGAAGTAGGGTGGGAATTTACTTTGTCTGTGTCCCTTTAGTTTACTCTTACTTCGTTACAGCTCAAGAGGAAAACGTGTCCTCCCAAAAAATATTTTGGAATTAAAAGGAGCTATCAGGGCAATCCTTAGAGGAAATTGGGAATCCAAATAGTTTGGCCCTGGCCAGGCATGGCTCAGCAGTTGAGCATCGACCTAGGATCTAGGCGATTGGGGTTCGATTCCCGGTCAGGGCACATGCCCGGGTTGTGGGCTTGATCAATGACTCTCTCATCATTGATGTTTCTATCTCTCTCTTCCTCTCTTTTCCTCTCTGAAATCAATAAAGATATATTTAAAAAAAAAAAAAAAAAAGTTTGGGTGTGTGGGTGTATTCTTAAATGACCAGCATTGAAGTGATAATCTTTATATCTTTGTTATATTTTTTATTTTTTTAATGCATAGTTGTAAAAGTCTCTCATAACTTTACAGCCTGGAGACAAATACGGTGGTCCAGACTTACAATGCTGGACGTGCTGTCTGGAGCTGCTGTTGGTGTCTTGATGAAAACAATTACATGTATGCTGGACTGGTCAATGGTTCAGTTCTGGTATATGACCTTCGAAACACAAGTTGTTATGTCCAGGAATTAGTACCTCAAAAAGCCAGGTAGGGAACCACTTACTTTTTTTCTGTAGGTAGCATCTCTCTCTTGGACAGTTATTGTATTAATCCTCTCTTTCCAAGAGTGTTTCGCAGTTGATCAGAATTCCTCACAGAAGGCAGTTCTCTCTGAGTCCACTGATCTGTTCTCATTTAAGAATCAGTAAGATCTTTAGAGTTTATGTTCATGATATTTCACATGGTAGAAAACTCTGGTACCAAGTATAACCAGGTTCATGGAATTACTCATCATCCAACATGGCAAAATGAAGTCAGATCTGTGGTTAGCACCCAGCTCCACTACGTATGAGTTATGTGATCTTGGCCTGTTGTGATCTTCATCTGTAAAATACGGTTAGCACACACTTGCTTTTATAGCCACATGTTTAACACTCAGGAAGAAAACAGTAAAAGGTAGCCCAATAAAAGTGACTTAAAATTTCCCTAATGCACAGCTTAATCAGCTTGGTCTAAGGATACCATATTACTAGGACTTATCATTTATAACCCAGTTTTAGAGTTGGGAGGTTTGTGAATTCAGCTCAAGTTCTGAAGGTGGGTGGGCACCAGCACTACTGTGTCTTTTCAGTACCATTTGGGCATAATACTCTCCTGGAGGCATAAAGTTCTCAAAAGGAGAGGGATTTGTGACCTGGGCCAAAGTGAGAAGTGTCTTAAGAGAGAATTTCCATTTCCAATTTGAATATATATTAAAAGAGGGGCAGCAGGATCTAAATATAAAGATAGCACTACAGTAATAATTATTTACTGAAACCTACGTTCAGTAGTTTGGGGTTTTCATTTGGATGGGGTAGAATCATGCTTCAGTGATATGGTCTGTGGGCCTGAAGGTGATTAATGTATACTTACACTAATGTAAACCCCAAGCAAACAAGGTTACTGCCATTGATGTAGAGGAACCCACACAGAGTAGACAGTAAAATACAGCAAATAGCATGGAAAGAATATTTGTATGTATTGTTTACTTTTGTTTTAGTTTGCTTTGGTTAGCTTCATTGTGCAGGGAAATGAAATGAGGCAGGCAAAGTGATCACTTTGGCAACTTTAGCAGAAACAAAGTCATAGGAACGTAGTCTGTAGGCTAATATTTCTGAGAGAATTCTTGACATAGTCCTGGTTATATGCTTACAGAAAGAGATTTAGAAAATCTATAAAGAAATCTGTTTATGAATTGAAATTTGTTGCTTTAAGTTATATTTTAATTGAGGGGTCTGTCAACTACTGCTTGGAAGTGTTATTTTACTTAGATATATAAGCTGTGTGTTTTTTCTGACTTTTCTTATGTATGTGGCTAACTCTGTTTCCAGAAGCTCATACTAGTCAAGCTTTCTTAAAATTGTGATCTTGTACCATTTAATTTCTTAGTCCATTTTTTCCCCCATTGCTTTTAGAGCATGTAGCATCTCTTCTGAAATTGGATGTAGAATATTATATGGGTGGCCTTTTATTTCTACAGAGTGGGTTGGTAGTTTTTATCAGATGTCAGAGGATAGTGACTCACAGAAGATTTTTAACCTCTTCTATAGAAGTAGAAATGTGCTTGAGGAAGGGCTCCTGATAGTGAGGTCTGGAATAGTCCAAGTAATAGAATGTGAGGCATGGTTTCCTTTCTTCCTCTTCAGATGCCCATTGGTATCCCTGTCATACATACCCAGAGCTGCTTCGGCTGTATTTCCATATGGTGGAGTGTTGGCTGGAACCTTGGAGAATGCTTCCTTCTGGGAGCTAAAAATGGGCTCTTCTCATCGGCCTCACATGCTGCCCATAGAGCCAGGAGGCTGCATAGACTTTCAGACAGAGAGCAGCACCCGACACTGTCTTGTGACCTACAGGCCTGGTAAGTGTTGGGATGCCCTTATGGGACTTTCTGTGATTTGTTTGGGAGCACATATGTGGAGGAGAGGAAAGGAAAGTTTTCCCTACTCTTCAGTAGTACTGGTAAGCCCCTGACAGACTGACAGCTCTTACTACTACAGTGAGAATGCTGGCTTCAAGTTTTTGCATGGAGCCTGCCTTCCTGTCCCTCACTTGTGTGAATTAGGACAGATTCTGCCAGGTACTCCCTGGAAGTAAATCAGCCACTTTAGGAGCCCCTAAGACTTAAAACAGTAATGAGATGAGGAGGCATGCTTTTGATGCCATTGAGCCACACTCAGATCACTTTTATGTCTTCTGCCTGCCCCTCACTTAAGAGAAAGGCCCAGGTGAAGGCATTGTAGGGCCCAGACTAGGACATTAGCTGTTCCTTCTTATTTGGGGGCAACAAAGTTAATTGGAGAGTAGATGGACAACCATTGTTTTGTGGACTTAGCTAACTGAACTTCTCACTGCCTCCAGAACCAGAGTGAAACCCCTGACAAGCAACTATGCTTAAATTCATACTTTTTTTCTAGCCTGAAAGGTATGAATCCAAATTTTGATGAGCTATACTGATAGTCAAGACAGATGTTTCATCAGAGATAGTCATTAAAGTGCCATGCTTTTGCTAATTATGGCTATATGTAATCATTTAAATTTTTGCTTGAGCTAAGGAGTTGCTTCAGTAGTGTCCTGACCCTTTCTGTTCTTAGTCATCTCATAGGCCCTCTGTCTCCAACACTGATTTGCTGTGGCATGTGTAGAAAACTTGGGGGTTCTATTTTTTTCCCTAGCTTCCGTTTTCCTCCCAGCAAAGCACAGATAAATGTTTTCCCTTCTATAATAGCATACTTTCATTTTATAAAACAGTATAGTTCTGAGGCTGATCAGGTCCTCAGTGGGGGAAGGGGGAAAATTGTAGTCAGACTGTTAAGGAAAATAAAAACCTAAGCAGAGGTCTGCAGGATACTTAGCTATCTTGGCTATCTTTCCATTTCAGTGATTTTACTGAAAAGGAAAGCCCATTCTCAATTTGTTTCCCTCATAGGCAAAACCTATTGTAGATAACCTGCTTCATCCTAGGCTATGTTTCTGAATTTCATTTGTGCTGTATTATTTTCTTGTTTTTATATTTGCTTTGTAGCTATTCTTGATGGTTTAATAAATTGTGGCTTTTCCATGCAACTGGGTTGTAAGTGTCTGAGGTATTTGGTTGATTTCTTTGGACTATCCCCATGAACCAACACATTTCTCTGTCCCATAGATAAAAACCACAACACCTTACGAAGTGTGCTGATGGAGATGTCCTACACACTGGATGACGCTGGAGAGCCACTCTGCTCCTGCCATCCTGTACAGACATTTCTTGGGGGACGCACTTGCAAACTACTCACTAAAAGTGCTGTTTTCCAAAGCCCAGAGAAGAATGGCAGTATCCTGGTGTGTACTGGGGATGAAGCATCATATTCTGCCCTGGTGAGCCTATTATATTTTTATAAAGAAATGTATAAAGTAAAAAGTCAAAGTTCTTCATGATTATACATAAGCATATGTGTGAGTATGTATGTTTGCTTAGTTTATTTTTTAATTATTATTTTTTTAATATCTTTATTGATTTCAGAGAGAGGAAGGGAGAAGGAGAGAGAAACATCAATGATGAGAGAGCCATCATTGATCGACTGCCTCCTGCACGCCCCCGAATGGAGATTGAGCCCGCAACCCAGGCATGTGCCCTGACTGGGACTCTAACCGTGATCTCCTGGACCCTAGATCAGTGTTCACCGCTGAGCCATGCTCAGCCAGGCCTATTATTATTTTTTTTAATGTCTTTATTGATGTCAGAGAGAGAGAGAAACATTAACGATGAGAGAGTCATTGATCGGCTGCCTCCTGCACTCCTCCCGCTGGGGATCAAGCCGGCAACCCAGGCATGTGCCCTGACTGAGAATCAAACCGTGATCTCCTGGATCTTAGGTTGATGCTCAACTGCTGGGCCATGCCGGCCGGGGGCTTATTTTTTATATGAGTCACTCTTTACATACTGCTCTATGGTTTGCTCTTTTCCCATTTAACTTCCTATCTTGGTTATCTTTCCATTTCAGTATCTGTGGATTCATCTTACTCTTCTTACATAAGCTAAAGTGTTCCATGGGCCGTACTTTGAACTTTTAAAAAAAGCACTACTGAAACCCCTATAAAATAATGATTCAGGCATCAGCTTTATCAATTCTAAGTGAAACCAACAAATGAAAGGTTGGTGGGGAATTTCACAATGGAGGGGTCAGCCTGTTGCCATCTAAACATATAGATCAACCTTAGCATCACTGTAAGTGAGCTTACCAGATAATTTACCTCTTGATGAAGGGCAATATGAAGCACAGGGTGCCTTCTATGAGATGTTCTTGAACCTTAATCCAAGCCTTACCTAAGTATATAAGGGTAAAATGACATGAAATCAGCAAAGAAAAAATAGAATCGATAAAGCAGATGTAGTAAAAGCTTAATCAGCTGGGTAATAGGTCGCTCATTATACTGTTCTACTTTTTAATGCTTAATTTTTTTTTTCACAATAAAAAGTTTTTAAAAGAAAAAGAAATCACCCCAGGCTGTGTTGCTCAGTGATTGAGCATCGACTCATGAGCCAAAAGGTCAGTGGTTCGATTTCCGGTCAGGGCACATGCCCAGGATTTTGGGCTCTATCCCTAGTGGGGAGCATGCAGGAGGCAGCTGATAGATCTCATGAGTGTTTTTATCTCTCTGTTCCTCTCTCTTCCTTTCTCTCTAAAATCAATAAAAACATTTTAAAGAAAAAGAAAGCAGCAGTTAGAAGATGATAGGTTTCATGAGGCCAGGAACAGGGACTTTGTCATATTGTCCCTCCTATCCCTAGAAGACTGCCCAGCACATAGATTGAAGGGATGAATGTTAGCTAGTTAGGCTTGATTTTCAGATCTACTCACAGGTAAACTAATTGCCAGTTACAATCGGTGATCTCACCTGGATCTTACCAGGTGTGCTGATTTTAGGCAACCTTGTGAGAGTTGGGGGCTTTGTTACCCAGGCAGCGCTGTCTCTGCATCTTTCAAAGAAAATGAGAAAGCAAGCAAATCCCCCAGCTGAAGTGAATGACTTTTTACCTTTTATCTTTGCTTGTCTTCTTTAGCTGTGGGATGCTAGCAGTGGCTCCTTGCTGCAGGGTCTGCCGACTGATCAGCCTGTCTTGGACATCTGCCCATTTGAGGCGAACCATAGGAGCTACGTGGCTACTTTAACAGAGAAGATGGTTCAAATATATAAGTGGGAGTGACCATGGTCTTGAAATTTACAAGGCATGCTGCTGGTTAATGTTAAATGTTGTTTGCTAACAGGTAACAACCTTGAGTAAGATCCCTGCTTATTGTCTGGCCTAGAACTTTTGGGAACATGATTCCTTTGGATTAGTATGATTCTAAGACTCCAGGTCAGTGAAACACTACAGATTGTGTATTTGCTGTGTCCCATCAAAAGAGTAAGTGACTGGTACTATGTCTACATTATCCATTTCTTGGGTTAAAGGCCTTCAGGAATCTTTGTTGAAAATCTATAGTTTCAATCAGACTGTTTACTGGACTCCAGAGAGTATCCTCCCAGCAGTCATTTAGGATATGATTGTACACCAACCATTTTCTTGACCTGTTTGAGTGGTCTTGCAACATGGGCTATTTGGTTTGGAAATGCTTTTGTCCCGGAAGGGACTAATCATTTGATGTTGCTTAGATGCAATGTGGATGCAGAAGTTTTCAGTTAAACACAAGAGGGCACTATAGAACCTTGTATAGGATTTTATCTATTTCTGACCCTGTGGGTTGACAACATTTTAGTAACTTGGTCTCATCCCCACAGAAGTGTGTGGTATAGCTCATCTGGTCTACTTTGTAGCAGACACAGTTATATTCCAGTTGTGCAGTGCTGTGATATTGGCAAGCCCTGTGATGGAGGCAGCGCGATGGGGCATTGACAACTTTCCTAATGCTGAGGGCATTAAGCTCATTGCGTTGTGAGAGGCAAGGAAAGAGACCAGTTGTTCAAGTAGTGGGGAAGACATTTTTCTAGCCAGCCTAGGATCTCAGTAGTTTTATATAAGCCAATACTTTGAAGACTATTCCTTTTCCCTCTCATTAGGAAAAGATGAGCAAGCGATATATTAAAACTCTTGAATCCCCTAGTATATCAGGAGCAATGGGCTAACTTTGTAAAAGAGACTTACAAAAGAGAAGCTGCCCAGACTGCTGCTGAAGATGGGAGAAGGGCCTGTCAAGTTCCCATCAGAATAAAACCTCCCCTTGGGAGTGAGGGGCTGTTCTTCAATATGTTTAGAATTCCCATGTAAAGCTTTCCCCATGTGAAAATGATTTTTGATTCCAAATTTCTTTTTTCTTTCTAATATTTTAAAAAATATTTTTATTATTACTGATTTTTAGAAAGAGAGGAAGGGAGAGAGAGAGAAAAAACGTCTATGTGAGAGTGAAACATCGATCAGCTGCCTCCTGCAGGCCCCCCTACCTGGGGTTAAGCTGCAACTCGGCTTTGTGTCCTAACTGGAAATGGAACCTACAACCCTTTGATACACAGGACCACACCCAACCAACTGAGCCACACCGGCCAGGGCCCAAGGTTCTTTGATTTGCCTCCCTTCCTAACCTTTTCTAAAAGTGATAGGGAATATGGTTATTCTCAGGAAGACCTGTGGATTGCAGGAAGATGCCCATCAGCTTTTATTTTAACTCTGGATTGTCCAAATTTGGGCACTGCACTTTTCTTCAGTAGAGGGCTCAGGAGTGTGATTTTCTTAAATAGTTGTTGTAGAAATGCTATTATTTTTATTTTAAAACAGTTCTGACCTGTCAAATCCTGAGCCATTTCCAGCATTTCTCACCAGCATGGAGTTATTGCAGTAGATTTCCCCAGAGTTCCATGTTCTAGTTGTGCCTTCTAAAGAATGACCTCTTTCTATTTAAGGATATTTTTCAAAAAGCCAGTTTCCAGGGTCTGAGAAAGAACCCCTTTTTCTCAAAGGATATATTCCTTTTGATACGTTGATGATTTGATTGCCCAGGCTTAGAGCTTCAGGGGCAGATTGGGATTTGAATTAAAAAGCAGAACATATCTGGTTTCAGTAGATTATCACAGAGAGGGATGCAGGTGGTCAGACCATGTCTACCTTTTGTCTTGGGCAGGGTTAGGATTTGACTAGCCTTGAAGTACACTCAAGGGATGCTGATTGATTGGCCTAAGCATAGGGACCAGGGGACTTATTACTAGGGAAGTTGGGTGAATCTCACCTCTTGCCAATCCTTGTGTTCCTTCAGTAAATTTTATATTTTAGAAGCAAATTCATATGACTGTGACTGATTTCTCCAAAGGAAAAATCTTCACCTTTTGCCACCCTGTACCGCTGCACCTGGCAGGAGATTGCATTTGTAGACCCAGGCTCTGGTGTCCTGTACAGTACCAGGCTCTGCCATATTTCTTTATTCCTGTCTCTCAGGTTGTTTTTCCATTTGAGGGTTTGGAGTTAAGCAAACTTAAAACATCTTGTTGTATATATCCTTGTACCTGCTTTGAAAACAGGGCAATGGAATCTCTGTTAATGTGTTTTAATGTTTGTGTTTTATAGTTTAATATTAATATGAAAATAAAGAATTTGCTGTGTGTAATAGTTCCTGGTGTCTTTTGTCTCTTTGACTGCCAGAGGCAGGAACATGTCTGCCTCTTGGGAAAAGGTTATAACCCCAGCCTGGTAGATTTCTCCATTGCATGCAATACTAGGTCTGAGTTACAGTTACCCTGGATCTGAAGTAAACATTTAAATTGATGAGCTGGTTGAGGCTTTAGCTAGCAATTCTATTTTACCGTTGCTAATAGGAAGCTGTATGTTTGCCTCTTAAGAACCCTCCTTCACCAATCATTTGTTTATTCTGTGATCTAAGGGGCTAAATCCTGCAAACTGTATTTCCCAGGCTTCCTTTGTCTGCTAGCTTCCTGTTAGTTTCTTTGAATCCAAGAGACTAACGTGGGAGAATACAAGAAGAAGAAAGGACTTACAGCTCTCTTGATGGTGACAGAAGCATTGGGCAAGTGTGGGCTCCTCCGTTCTTGCTCAGCACAGTTCTGGCTGCTTGCCTCAGTTTCTTTGTTCTGTTTAGTTCAAGAATTTCTGTTGCCATAAATGATGGTGTTCAGGGATTAGATTGGAATGGCTGAAAATATTTTTCAGCTGACTAGCAAATAGAGTATACTAGATTCCAGGAGGACTGAATCCATAGGTAAAGTTTACTGTTGTCATGGAGCCTGGTGTTCCAACAGAAAATGACAGAGGTCCTAGGGTAGAAGTAAACCCCAAATTACAAAAAAAAAACCAATAACATTCTCTTCCACTGTATTCTTTTTGTTTCCTATCTCAGTGATTGACTATAAGTGAAATTCTGAAAATAGGTGTTTGTGTGTCCTGTCCTTTGTCAACTTTTGTTCATTGGTAATACTCTCTGCTGTTTATCCCTTTATAGTTTACAAAACCTGTTCCCAATATATTAATATTTAAGCAATGTTGTAAAATAAGTATTGTCATTCTAATTTACAGGGGAAGAAACAGGTTAAAATATTAAAGGAAAGTGGCACTTAGGTGGTATTTAACTTTACATGTCCTAGTCTTTCCATTTTATACTTTCATTACTGACAGCTAAGTAGGAGTTGGGAAACCTGGATGAAAGCTCACTTTCACTTTTTCATATCTCTGTCTCCAGAATAGCCTGGGCTAATTTCCCATAACTATTTCTACATTTTTAATTTTAAAAAAAAATACATTTTTATTGATTTCAGAAAGGGGAGAGAGAGAAATATCAATGATGAGAATCATTGATCGGCTGCCTCCTGCATGCCCCCTACTGAGGATCAAGCCCACAACCCGGGCAGGTGCCCTGACTGGGAATCGAACTGTGACCTCCAGGTTCATGGGTCGACGCTTAACCACTCAGCCACACTGGCCAGGCAACTTCTACATTTAAAATGAAAACAGCCTGGCTGGAATGGCTCAGTTGGTTGAACATTGTCCTGTGCACCCAGAGGCTGCCTCTTCAGTTCCCAGTAAGGGCACATACCCGGGTTGCAGGTTCAATCCCCAGTTGGGGCATGTACAGAAGACAACCAATCAATGTTTCTCTCTCAAACTGATGTTTCTCTCTGTCTCTCCCTCTCTGTCTCTCTCCCTTCCTTTCTCTAAGCATGTCCTCAATGTAGATTAAAAAAATTAAATAAATAAAATGAAAATGGAGCAGACAGTCATGCACATTATTGTGACTACACTTTTCCAAATGCCCTTGTTTGTCTTGAGTTTCTGGGTGCTGAGGCCAGGAACACCATTCTCCAATGGAAGAATCCATGACACATGCATGGGCTAGAACCACCTGTTGAGTGCTCATCACAGGTCGGGTGAAGAGGTGAAGAAAGAAGGTGATGGGACTGCTCTGGCTTGTACTGAGAGAGCCATGGAAACTATGGAGTAGCTTGCTCATCCAACTTGTGTGGAGAAATAAATCTGTGTGATATAAGAGGTGGCATACAGTGGTCGTGAAAATATGTCTCAGATCTCCAACTGTGGGGGTGTAATTGAGCAATGTCCCAGCTGCTGTGCTCTGAAATTCATTGTGTTCACACTCTCCATGGTTACTCCTAGGCAATAACTGAGCGTGGCAGAGATAAAGCAGGCTCAGCCCGGCCTGCGTGGCTCAGTGGTTGAGCATCGACCCTTGAACCAGGAGGTCAGGGTTCAATTCCCAGTCAGGGCACATGCCCAGGTTTTGGGCTTAATCCCCGGTAGGGGGAGGCAGCCAATCAATGACTTTTCATTGATGTTTCTATCTCCCTCTCTGGCTGAAATCAATTAAAAAAATTAATTTTTTTAAACAGGCTCATTCCTGGGAAACTTTCATCCTAATAAGTCCCATAGCTAATCCTATCTTGAGATTACTTCTTATAGAACCCAAAATAATCCAACAGGCAAATAGTGGAGTAGATAATGAAACCCAGACAGTCTAGGCTGTTTCTCCTAATTACAGTGCTATCTCCAAGGCAGAAAATACATAGGAAGTGCTCAGAAAATAATTACTGAATAAATGAATATAAAAATAACATGTTCACAAGGGGTAAATTTTCCCAGGGAGGCTTCAAAATGTTGAGACTTTTGAGATAAGTATTAAAGGATAAATAACTTTAGGATGAAAGTGTTAGAACTTCATGGGTCAATGTTATTTTTTTTAATAAAGTGGGGTTTTTAAATATGTTTTTATTGGTTTACCTTTTTGGTGTTGAAATTTAGGAGTTCTTTACATATTTTGGATATTAACTTTATCAAATACATATTTTGAAAATATTTTCCCCCATTCTATGATTTGCATTTTCATTCTATCAATAGTGTCTTGCACAAAAGTTTAAATTTTGGTGAAGTCCAATTTATTTTTTTCTTTTGTTGCCTGTGTTTCTGTTGTCATCTCCAAGAAATCATTGCCAACCCAATGTCATGGCAATTTCCCCCTATATTTTCTTCTAAGTGTCTTAGAGTTTTAGTTCTCGCTTTTAGGTCTTTGATCCTATTTCAGTTAATATTTGTTTATAATGTGAGTTAAGAGTCCAACTTCTTTTGCATGTGGGCATTGTTTTCCCGACACCATTTGTCAAAGAGACGATCCTTTCACTTAAATAGCCTTGGCACCCTTATAGAAAATCATTTGACTTTTGTTTTTATTTGTTTTTATTGATTTTAGAAAGAGGAAGAGAGAGAAACATCGATGTGAGAATCATCGATCGGTTGCCTCCCGAATGCACCCCAGCTAGGAATGGAACCAGCGACCTTTTGGTGCACAGGATGATGTTCAACCAACTGAGCCACACTGGCCAGTGCCAGCAATGTTTTGTAGCATTCAGTGTACAAGTCTTTTGCCTCCTAGGTTACATTTATTCCTAAATATTTTATTCTTTTTCATGTGATCGTACATGGAATTGTTTTCCTAATTTCCTTTCAGGTTATTCACTATAGTGTATAGAAATGCCTTCATACACTGGGTAAAATGTACTTGCTAGGAATCTGTATTTTGTCCAGCCTCAACCTTCACGTGATGGTATCCTCTGGTCCCTGGTGAGGGGCTCCTGACAGACATTTCCTCAATTTGGGAAGAGAGCCCATAGTAGGGCTAGTGGTTTCCACTGCCCACCTGGAGAGGGAGGGAACAAGAGCCTCTTTATTTCACTTTTTAAAAAATGGATCCAATTGTGTTTTTTAAAAATTTGTATTGAGATAAATTAGCTGCAAGGACTGGCTGTGACCACTGAGCCGACCTCTGACTACTATGGAGGATCAGTTGTGCCAGGGCCGACTCCACTTCTGTCTGGGAGAATGCTGCCCCCACAGCTTTCGCCCTGATGCCTGACAATTCACTTCTTCCTCTTATGTCTCTGGTGCCTTTCAAGCTGCTGCCCCAGTGCTGGAGCTTAGAGGGAGTGAATCCGAGTAGGTTCACCCATGGGCTCTTTAAAAGGAATTGCCTGGGACTCCAGCAGCCCTCCTCCCTCAGCCTCAATTCCTGCTGGTTTTTACAGCCAGAAGTTGTGGGGACTTCTCTTCCTGGCACTGGAACCCTGGGCTAGAGGGCCTGGTGTGGGGCTGGGATCCCCCTTGCTCCTTAGGGGGAACCTCTGCAGCCAAGATATCCCTCCCGCATGCCCCATCTAGTCCACACCCTGGGTGTGTGCCCTGACCAGGAATTGAACCGGCAACCTCGTGGTACATGAGACAACCCTCAACCCACGAGCCACACCAGCCAAGCTAGTCACAGTTATTTTAAAGTCTCCATCTGATAAGTCTGATATCTGAACCATAGGGAGTTTGTTTTTATTGACTTTTTTCTTTTTGGTTTTACTTATTTAGTTCAGCTTTGTTTTGTTTTTAGCATGCCTCATAATTTTTTACTCAATGCCGTACCACGCAGATTAAAAATTTTAGAAGCTCTGGATGATATCTTTCTCTAAAGTGTTGTTGTTTTTACTTTGTCTTTATCATTAAAAGTATTACAGATGTCCCCTCTACCCCACTCTTTTTTCACTTCAATTCAGCCACATAAACCGTCATGTTGAATACTTATTCCCATGTCAGGGTCTTGAACTTATTGTTAACCTCTGCTTCTGGAACACTTGCTATGGTCTACATTTTTTTGTCGTTCCCCCCCCCCCCAAATTCATATGTTGAAATCCTAATCCCCAATGTGATGGTATTAGTAGGAGATGGGGCCTTTTGGAGATGCTTAGGTCATGAGAGTGGAGCTCTCTTGAATGGGAATAGTGTTATTATAAGAGACCCCACAGAGTTCTCTAGCCCTTTCCACTATATGAGGACACAGTGAGAAGCTGGCAGTCTGCAACCTAGAAGAGGGCCTCTGTCACACACCTATCAAGCTAGCACCCTGATCTCAGACTTTCAGCCTCCAGAACTGTGAGAAATAAGTTTAGATTGTTTATAAGCCATCCAGATTGTGGTATTTTTGTTATAGCAGCCTGAACAGACTAAAACAACTTCAGATCCAGTTCTTTACATGGTTGTTATCTTTATGCCATTTGGCTCACTTATGACTCAGAGAGCCTTTCCCTAGCTGCCTTCATACAAAAGCTCCTCCCAACCTCAGCCAATAAAAAAAAAAGATCTTTGATTTTCTTCATAGCACTTAACACTGTCTGAAATTATCTTGCTCTCTGTTTACTGCCTTATTATCATATAAGCCAGTTGTTAAGCAATGCCTTAGCCTGTAAAAAAATGCTCAACAGATACCTATTGAATGAATTAGAAAAGTGAGGATCAAAAAAACACTAAGGGTACAATAAAGGGTAAATGAATTCCTAGTCTGTGACAGAGGTAGTATATTTCATCTTGAAAAGTCAATGAGGCCACAAGACCCAGATCAGGTCAAACTTCCTTCCACTGACTTGGGGGATTGTGCCTTATGGAAGGTCTAGGCTTGCTGCCACAGGCTGAGCTGGCCAGGTTCCCAGATTTCTCATGATTTCTTGCTCCTTGGTCATTGAGATTTTAAGATACGCCTCCCTATCTCCAGAGGCAATCTGTTGCTGGGCATAGGGTTTCCTCATTGCAGGCTGAGAGATAGGCAACTGCTGGATTCTCTTAGCAGATTGGCAATTTCTAGCCTTAAACTGGCTTGAAGTGATCTCCCACTTTTGTCTGAGTACATGCAGCTCCATCGTTGAAAATTAATGGCCCCTAGTGACTTTTAAAGAACTTCTGGTGATGTATCTTCCATGCCTGATTGAGACTTACCTATGCCATGTACTTGTTATTGAATATGTACATTTATTTGGTCTACCCTGGGCTGCCATAGTCAGTGCTCAAGGTTATCAGAAGTCTCAGTACCATTTTATGGAAGTAGCAGATGTGAGTGTTGGTGGAGATGCCAACATGCCCTCATTCTCAGAGATGGAGACCCGGAGTCAGCCACAGTGGGCAATTTGTATCCTCCATAATATTCAGTCTCAAGGGCTCTTTATGGAGCCCCATCTGACATCTCAGGCTCTAGTTATGTGTGATCTGTTTTTTACTGCCCATTTTTTACTGCCCTTTATTGATTTCAGAGAGAGGAAGGGAGAGGAAGGAAGAGATTGAAACATCAATGATGAGAGTCATTGATTGGCTGCCTCTTGTACGCCCCCCACTGGGGATCAAGCCCACAACCAGGTGCCCTGATTGGGAATTCAACCAAGACCTCCTGGTTCATAAATTGACACTGGACCACTGAGCTACGCTGGCTGGGCCAAAGCTGCATTTTTATGCATGTTTGACCAGTTGGTATCACATGCTCCAAGCTGCTATCATTCCCTAACATGCTGGATTGGCAGAGTAGAATAAAAGTGCATCAGGGCAGTAGGAAGTCCCAGGGATTCTAGTCCCAGGCTGGCAGAGTTCATCCTGGGTGGGTCATTTAATCCTGCTGTGCAGAACTGTTACCATCTCCCTCAATTTAATTAGAACCCAACCCAGTCCTGATGCATGGCTCAAAGGACACAATGAATGTGAAAAAGCTTCGGGAAGATATCATCTCTCCTAAGGAGAAGGAAGGGACACTGGTGTGAGGTGAAACAACCAATACCTGTCTAAAGTGCTGCATACAAGTCAGCAAGAACAGTTTCCCAGGCACAAACTTAACCTGAGGCCTCAAAGATGTTTAATTTTCTTTTCCTCTTTTAAAAAAAAAAAAAAAAAAAAAAGATTTTAAATTTATTTTTAGAGAGAGAGAGGAAGGTAGAAGGAGAGAATCAATGTAGAGTGAAGCATTGCTTGGCTGCCTCCTGCATAGCCCTAGGGGGGGCATCAAGCCAGCACCCCTGGCATGTGCCGAGAATTAAACCTGCAACCTTTCAGTGCAGGGGACAACCCCCAACCAACTGAACTGCCCAGGCCAGGGCTCTTTTCCTCTCAACAAGTTGTAACCGGTTTACAATCAGGATTCACGCACAAAGGGCTTCACAGTTCAAGTATAATGCTGGCTATAACTCTGAATTCCATATTGTGGGCCAGGCACTTTACTAATTATCATTTCTAATCTTCACAGTTATACTTTACGTTAGAGCTCCTCCTTTTCTTTCGCAGACAAGAAGAATAAAGCTCGGAGAAGTTAACGGACTTGCCTAACCTGCAGAAGAGTAAGGATTATAAGGGGTCTTTTCTTATCCCGGAACCTGTGCTCCTAACCCTGATTCAATGCTGCCTTCTCTGGGTAAGAAAGACTTTTGAGGCAGGCTGAAGGGGGCAGGAAGAGATGCAAAAAGAGGCTCTTAGATTCTGGAGTACACCTGATCCTGTAAAGTTCACCTCTACACGGAACGGGCAACACACTCTACCGGCCATCTTGGTTGTGGTATCCCCAATTCCTTTTCATTTTTCTGTGACAACCAAGGGAATAACGCAAAGCCGCTCAACCGAGGCTTTTTAAGGAACACCAGCAACTCCCCCAGCAAGGCGCGCGGCTTTCTGGCCCGTCGAAGTCCTGGGCGTGGGCCGTTCCGACCGCGGCCTCTTCCCAGGTCCGGTTCCCATCTCGCGGGTCAGCGCGGGCCGGGGTGGGGCTCTGGTGGGCCCAGCGGGTCCCCGCCCCCGTGGTCCCGCCCCCTCATTTAAATACGCGGCGCCGGCGGCTGCGTCGAGCTCGCCGCGGACCCAAGATGGCGGCGTGTGGACGTGTACGGAGGATGTTCCGCTTGTCGGCGGTGCTGCAGCTGCTGCTGCTGCTCGCGGCGGCTGGGGCCCAGAAACTACCGGGCCAGGGAGGCCACAGCCAAGGCCAGGGCCTGGGGGGCAACTTTGTGCCCTATGTAGGACAGGCTGGAGGCGGCGGGCCGGCGGGTCAGCAGCTGCTCCAGCTGCCTCAGTCTTCTCAGCTCCAGCAGAAGCAGCAGCAGCAGCAGCAGCAGCCTCCGCAACAGCAGCAACAGCAGCCGCCGCAACAGCAGCAGCAACAACCACCTCAGCCGCCGCAGCCGCCTTTCCCGGCGGGTGGGCTTCCGGCCCGGCGGAGCGGAGCGGGGCCCGGCGGGGCCGGCGGGGGCTGGAAGCTGGCGGAGGAAGAGTTCTGCAGGGAGGACGTGACCCGTGTGTGTCCCAAGCACACCTGGAGCAACAACCTGGCGGTGCTCGAGTGTCTGCAGGACGTGAGGGAGGTGAGGAGGCGGGCCGGGGCCGGGAGGGCCAGGCCCTGCTGCGGGCCGGTGGGTGTCGCCAGCCTTAGAAGCCGGTGACGCTGGTGTGCTGCTGCTCGCGCTTCCTCTGTGCTGCGCTCGCTCCTTCCTTCTCGGTTCCTCTCCTCCGCGCATTCCGTGGAGACGACCCCACCCCCACCCCGCATTCTCTCCCTGGTGCGGGGATCTGGGACGCCGACCCTGGCTCGTGGCCGAAATCCGCGAAGGCCCAGAGCGTGTTTATGTTTGCTCAGGTCTTTTGTGTGATGCTCTAAGCACAGTGGCTCCTCGCCGAAGACCGGTTCAGGATTTCGCCATCCGTTTCGACTTGACAATTTGTAGCAACCGTCTTTTAACATGAAAATGGTTGGCGCTCTTGCGCTGTTAAAGAATGAATTATTGTCAGAAGATATTTGTTTAGGTAACTTGGGTTCTGTCTGATGTGTATTGTAGCCAGTAAACGAATTTACTGTCTTTACCCCATCCTTTTGTAATTCGAAAATTCCTGTTATCTTCCGGATGCTGAAACAAATGTTTGCTCCCCCCTTCACTTTTGGTCTTTTTGTACTGTATCTCAAGTTTAAGCTAGAACCCCAAGTGATTTAGAGTCCCAGGGCTTGAAAAGTTGGGGCAGGCAACATTTGAAGTTGTAATACATAACAGTATTTGTGATTGCGTTGTGGAGTCTTGTCTTTTCGATGTCTGAATACGATTTTAACAATACCTCTTAATGAAATCTAGATTTGATGTTGTTTGACGTGATTCAGTTAAGTGACAGCATTTTTTCTCTAGACTTAATGCTGCAGATGTGTGTGTATGACAGTTTTCAGTCAAAGTTTGGGAACAAATCTGGTAGGGATACTTTTTTTTAAAAAAGGTTTAGGTGTATAGAATTAGGCCCAAAGGTTGACAAGTAGAATTAAGTTGCTGATTGATACAGTTTTTTTTAGCAAATTGTATCACAGTTGTCTAAGGTGTTTATGGTCATGGGAAGACCACTGGTTTGTAAAACATAAGTACTCTTGGCAGTCATTTCCACCACCACCCTCAATCCCACAGTGATATTTGATCTAGTATTCTATACAAACTAATTTGGGAGAGGAAAAGACACATTATCAGGAGACAGGGAGAAAGGAAGTTTACAGAGCCGCCAGAAATGTGGGGCCTTCAGTGACTTGTCAACCTCAAATTGAATACTTGAAGGATGATTATCTATTGCTATTCTTTGTTCTTCAGCTATTCCTCCAGTAGATACAGCTAAGTCTCTTAACTCTGTTAAGCTTTTTGGAATTTTCTCTTTGGTCATTGAAGATACATAATAGAAGTTGTTTCCTCAATCTAGGATCCTGATGTTGGTGACCAAACACAGTGATTTGTGGCAAAACAGGACATTATCAGGGAAAGTGGTAAAAAATGTCCATTCAGGGAGTACATGTCTCTTTCTTTGTGTGCATCAGGGATATATGGAAATCTCTACTTACAGAAGCAATCTTCCTCTGTCATGCATGTAGAAGTGCACAGCAGCATGTATAATCCATAAATAGATCTGACCACTTTTGGATTCTGTTTAATTTAGTAGGTACTATCTTTCTGGCATTACTTACTGTAAAGAACCTTGCCTGGAAATGTCCTTGCTCCACCTTTGCCTGTAAGATTCTCAGCAAGGATATTGTTTCAGTAACAACATTTTTCTTCCTTTATGGGATGATACATAAACTCTTTGAGGGTAGTTACTGGGTCCTCTGTTTCCTTTGTAACTTTCCAGGGTATCTAATTCAGTGCTGAGTCAGTTAATATTGTCAACTGATTGAGGATGGGTAAACTAACGGAGTCAGTTTTATGTTCCAAAGGAAGAAAAGGTGTCATGTAAATTGGAGGCGGGGATATTTTGGGAGTAAAAGGAATTCTAAATTTTCAATTTAATAATTTTCTTCCAATTTTATATACATAAAAATAAATAAGGGTACCATGAACAACTGTGTGTATTCTTCAGAAGGTGGAGCTATTTTTAAACTACTTTTTTCTTTAAAGACAGCAGAGGAAGTTTTATTCCACATAGTTTGAGAATTAGTTAAATCTGATTTATGTGTTCGAAAGAGCATAACTTAAAGAAGTAAACTAGCTAGGCACATTTGAAGTGAAATTATGGAATATTTTTTGTATTTGCTGTTCAGTAAATAGGACTATTTGATAGTAAAGTAGACATATGTACTCCTTTATCCTTTTGGATACAAATTCGAGGAAGATTTTCCTCTGTGTACTAGCTATTAGAATTCTGAAAAGGCAGAGCATGTGGGTATTTAAATGGCACTGTATAGTAAACTACATTTTTATTTATTTATTTTTAAATATGTTTTTATTGATTTCAGAGAGGAAGGGGGAGAGAGAGAGAGAAACATAGATGATGAGAGAGTCATTGACCAGCTGCCCCCTGCAAGCCCCCTACTGGGGATGGAGCCCGAAACCCAGGCGTGTGCTTTACCGGAAATTGAACCTCAGTCGCCAGGATCATAGGTCTGTGCTCAACCCTGGGCAACACCGGCTGGGCCACATTTTTATTTTGAAACAATGTGGGGGTATTAGAGTAGGTCTTCTTTTTTTTTAACTTATTTTTTAGATTACAGTTGGCATTCAACACTTTTGTATTAGTTTCAGGTGTATAGCACAGCAGATACACATTCATATAGGTTACCAGTTTAAGTCCTAAATTTAAATATGTTAAGGTTCTCTGTAAGTGTAGTGTTCAGTTATGTAGCAGTTCACTTACAAAATGTACTTAAAGGCATTATGGTTACCTTTATTTACTTATTTATTTATCCTCACCTGAGGATATTTTTTCCATTGTTTTTCAGAGAGAATGGAAGAAAGAGAGAGAGAAACACCAGTGTGAGAGAGACACACTGGTTGGTTGCCTCCCGCACGGACCCCGACTGGGGCCAGGGATCGAGCCTGCAACCGAGGTGCATGCCCTTTACCCGAATTGAACCTAGCACCCTTCAGTATGAGGGCCAGTGCTCTAACCACTTAGCCAAACTGGTTAGGGCCATTACGGTTACCTTTAAATAATTTCAACTGATGCTTTCATTTTGACTAATGCATCATATGCCAACAAATTAAAAATCTATGTAGAAACTATAATAAAACTTCGTACAGACTATGGATTAGTTCACAGGTTTTTTCTCAGTCATTTTGGCCATTATTTTGAAGGTATGTGTTATGAATGGGGGATTCTTCTTTCTTTTTAACACTTTCAGGTGCGTCATTTTTTTTTAAAAGATCAAGTACCCAGTGGGTCCACTATTAAATAGTAGGTGTAGTAGTAGTGATGGGATAGTGGAGTCCTGGTGTGTGTGTGTGTAACAGTAGTGCTAGTTAATGAAAAAAAAACCCACTAGATAGTATAGGGAAAAGGAAAAATACACCGTGGAGGAGGAGGAGTAATACCAAAGCAAGAGAAGGTACTGCTCTTTAATATTTGATAAAGACATAAGACATGTTTATGTTGAGAGTAATTTTAAAATGCTTTATGTATCTTTCGCTGAAATGACCAATAGTATGTTGTGTTTAGAAATTTTAGATAGAGACACTGGTATGTATTACCCTACCCTTGGTATTGAATCCATAGAACAGCACAAAGAGCGAATGAGAACTGGAGCTGGCACTGTTGTTAACTAATTGTATGACTGTGGCAAGTCATTTTAGCACTCTGAGTCTCAGTTTTCCATGTGTTAAATGAGAGGTTTGGAAATAGTAAAATTTTAAGATCCCTGTTATTTAATCTATGAATTGTTCCCTGTGTATATATTCTCTCTATGTATATATTGAATACAGTCATACCTCAAGGTATTGCAGTTTCACTGCCAGAATACCACAATAAAGAGAGTTGTAATCTTTTTGCTGGTGGAGAGATTCTTGCCCTCAATTTGTAAAAAAATGCAACATTTATGAAGTGCAGTCAAATGAAATGGCAGTAAAATGAGATATGCCTATAGTTTCTATGATTTATGTGTGCACCATCTCCTGATTCCTTATTCATTCATGGGGGGGAAATGCTGATATGAATAATGCAAACAGCAATTAATCTAAACATTGTTTGGCTTCAGGATATATTATGATTGTTTTATTCGAGCCATAGGAATTTCCTCCTATGCTAACTTTCAGTGGTTGGAAGCAGTCTAACCACACAATCAAGGCATTATTGATCTCCTATTCCGCGCCTATCATTGTAGAATAACACTAGTACTTTAAGACACCACCATTGCTTACAATTGGTTTGATAAATGAGACTGTGATCAAGAAACAATTATGTAAGAGTGTCATATAATTGATTTTAGGGAGCGGAAGGGAGAAAGAGAGAGAGAAACATTGATGTGAGAGGGAAACATCCATTAGTTGCCTTCTACACACACCTGGTCACCTGGTCCAGGGATCGAACCTCAACCTAGGTATGTGCCCTGTCTGGGAATCAAATCCTCAACCTTTTGGTGTATGGGAGGATGCTCTAACCAACTGAGCCACTCCAGCCAGGCAAACAGTAAGTTCATGAAAAGAGCACAAAATTAAGATTTATACTTGGGTGGAACTCAGCTCTGCCACTCAGCTTAAAAATCATATCACTTTTTTCCCCCTTAAATAAGGACTGCCTACTTTAGTCCTATTGTAAGTGAAGATATCCATGAATTCTTGAGCTTGATGTACTAATTATATTTTTCTAATATATATTAAACAAAATACATGACCATTGTAGTAAACAATTCTAGCACATACCATCTGAAATCATCTTGCTTACTACCTATGGTTCATGTTTTGGAAAATACTAAGACTGGATTATCTCTTAAGATGTTTCCAGGTCGGCAATGGAATCATAAGCACAGATAAAAGCACTGTCATTTATGGCAAACACTTTTTAAGAAGCCACTTGATAAAAAGTGCTCTGCAGCATATAGTTGCTTAATAATTCATTGTTATTTGGAAGAAAATAAAATACTTTAACAGCCCAAAAGGTGAAATGGTACGTTTTTCTTTTGTACATTTCTCCTAATATGTTCAAAACTAATTTAGTCGGCAACAATCCAAAAAAAAAACCAAACTCCTGTTTTTTTGAGATACTTCTATAGTATTTTTTAAAGAAGTACTTATAGGATGTTATGCAAATTAATTTTTCTTCTTTCAGCAAACATTTATGGACTACCTAGTATTTCTAGAATTCTGTGTTTAGCTCAGCCGGTATGGCTCAGTTTGTTGAGCATCGTCTCCTACACCAAGCTGCTGGTTCCATTTCTGCTCAGGGCACATGCCCATGTTGCAAGCTTAATCCCCAGTAGGGGGCATGCAGGAGACAGCTGATTGATGTTTCTCTCTCCCTCCCTCTCCTCTAAAATCAATAAAAACATATTAAAAAACAAAACACCATGTTTCGTGTTAGAGGATACAAATATATGATGATAGCTTTCATAGAGGATACAAATATATGATGATAGCTTTCTATGTACCTTGTCGTAAGGGACCAGATGTTTTCTAGGCATTATATCACATTTAATCCTATGAGAGATGTATTATTATTTTTTAAATATTTATTTTCATGAATTTTTCTTATGGCCAGTAAGTAATGGAATTAAGATTTGAAAGTAAGTCTATCCAGCTGTAAAATAGCTGGACATTCACCCTCCCCCTGTTCCTATAGTAGTCCAATGTGATAGGCACCAGCTAAATGTAGCTATTAAACTGTTAAAAATGTGTTATTTTGCCTGGCCAGTGTGGTTTAACGTTTGAGCATTGACCTGTGATCCAGGAGATTGTAATTTGATTCCTGGTCAGGGCATATGCCTGGGTTGCAGGCTCAATCAGTAGGGAATGTGTGAGAGGCAGCCAATCAATGACTCTCTCATCACTGATGTTTCTATCTCTCCCTCTCCCTCTCCCTCTCCCTCTCCCTCTCCCTCTCCCTCCTCCCTCCTCCCCCCTCCCCCCTCCCCCCTCCCCCCTCTCCCCTCCCCCCTCCCCCCCTCTCCCCTCTCCCCTCTCCCCTCTCCCCTCTCCCCTCTCCCCTCTCCCCTCTCCCTCTCCCCTCTCCCTCTCCCTCCTCTCCCTTCCTCTCTCTGAAATCAATAAACACATATTTAAAAAAAAAAAAAAAAAAGGGTTATCTAGCCCTGGCTAGGTAGCTCAGTTGGAGCATCATCCCAGTATGCCAAGGTTGCAGGGTTCGATGCCCAGTCAGAGCATACAAGAGTCAACCAATGAATGTATAAATAAGTGGAACAACGAGTTGATCTCTCCCCCTTTCCCCTTCCTTTCTCTAAAACCAATCAGTAAAATTTTTTAAAAAAAAGGGTGATCTGAATTGAGATCTGGTATAAGTGTAAAATATACATTTGATTTCAAAGACTTAGTCCTCCCTCCCTCAAATGTAAAGTATCTCATTAATTTTTATATTGATTACATGTTTAAATGACAATAGTTTGGATATATTAGGTTTTGAAGTCAATTTTACTTTTTGTTAATGTGACTACTAGAAAACATAAAATAATGTATGTGGCTCACATTATATTTCTCTTGGACAGCACTGGCCTAGAAGAAGAAAAAGATATCTTTACTAAAAACCGTAATATAAGTTATAAAATAGTAAGTACCATAAGAGAAGGAAAAATTAAATGCTATGGGCATACAGTAGAGGAAATGGTTGGGAGGATCAGAAAAAAAGCTCTTTAGTACTTTTTATTCTTGTTAAGTTGGTGGTTCATATGAATTTCTTAATTTAGCTACCTTAAAATGCCTCTCAGTCTGGTTAATGGATGGATCTCATCTTCAGCATGCCAAATTTATGAGTTGTAAGGGGTGCTGTAGCTCGCTGCTTCAACTTAAGAGGAACAGTGTTCTTTCATAAGTGACTCATCTTTATTTGGTTGAGCTAGATAAATTTGAAACTTAAGAAAGAATCTCAAGGATGGCCTTCAGAACTGTGCCAGTACTAACCCTTGTATCTGCATTAAAATAGAGTGTGGAGGAACAAGCAGTGTGGACTGGAATCTAAAAACAATGGATTAAGAAACCAAGCATCTGTTTTCATTCACCTTTAATAACTTTACTGAAATTAGAAAATTATGTTAGGTTGAATGCATGGTTTTTACAGTACCTATAAATTCTCTTATTAAAGGCTTGAATAACGTATAACTCTTTATAAGGGGGGGGTCATAGTGAAAATGGGTGCTGATTTAAATTCCTATGTTTGTATACTTGTAAAACAGAACCTACTCTTAAAATGGTTTGGGACTCCTTTAAAAAATAACAAATGTGACATATATTTAAAATAATAAGCAAGATAAACAGTGAAGTGAAATGAAATTAGCCAGGATGATGTGAATATAAATTATAAATCAGTGCAAATGCAAAGTTACAAAAAAGAAAAGAACCAAAAAAAAAGGGGAAATCATGTTTAAATAAGTGTTCTGGTATCTAGGAAGGTTTCATTTGTAAGTTAAGTTTAAATTAGAAAGACAGCCTACAAGTCTCTTAACAGAACTCCCAAAGTTCCTGCGCTGGCCAAATTAGGTCTGTAATATGATAAAAAACATGAAGTGGACCAAAACTGCATGGAGTGGGGAGGGGATATATTGGAGAGTTTTAATCATAAACAAAACCTGCCATCTGTTAACTAGTGCTATCTACTGAGCACACCTATTACTATGAAATAAAAATCAGAAGAGAGAAGGTCCTATAGTCCTGTGGAGCCCATGGTAGGAGAAGTAATGTAGTGAGTGGAAAAATAGAATGGGCTTTAGAACTACAAAGTATATAGATTAAAGTCTATGTGTAGGTAAAATTATGTGTGTAGATAACATCCTAGCTCACTTAATGTGACCTTAGACAAATTAATCTCTTGAATAATGTAATAGAATCAGCTGTTAAACTGTGTATACATTTTTTGGGGACACCCTGTATATAGGCCATCCACCAAATTGCATTTGCCCATAAATAGTCTTTCCTTTCCCATTCTCTTTGTTGTTGCAGATGGAGTCATCCAAGATAAGGCTTTATGTTCACTGTCTTTTTTTTTTTTTTTAATCCTCACCCAAGGAAGGATATGTTTATTGATATTAAAGAGAGGAAGGGAGAGAGAGAGAAACATCAATAGGTTGCCTCTTGTACTTGCCCCAACTAGGAGTGGAACCTGCAACCTGAGTATGTGCCCTGACAAAAATTGAACCTCGAGACCTTTCAGTGTACAGGACAGTGCTTCAACCAACTGAACCACACTGATCAAGGCTATGTTCATTGTCTTAAGAGAAATATGAACTGTAATGCTGGACACCTTCTATACAATCTTTCCAGGGCTCCTTCTAGAAAACTTTAGTTGAACTTACTTGAAGAGTAAGATCAAAAACATTTATATAGTCCTTCCAGGTATTTAAAATGAGTATACTTTGAGATTATGGAGTGCAAAGGGGTGAATTCTCTGGGTAAAAGAGTTCAGTTGTACCAAATGTTTTTTAGTTCTTTTGGCCTAAATAATGCCTAAATTTAGAATATACTGCCTGTCAGACAAAGGAAAACTCCATTTTCTCATATAAGAGGGGGAAAATAGTTCTTACATTCTGGAGACTGTACTAGTTAAAACAGATCCTCTCTCCATCAAATGGAATGACTTAAGAACATAGCTATTTTATCAGATGAGAAACAGCAGGCATTGATTGTACTTTTTTTGCCTTTATAAAACCAGATAAATATAAAAATTGTTGATGTAAGAAACATCCAAACCTACAGAGATTTTTTTAGGTTTATTTGAGCCAAACTGACAATTGCCAAGAAGCAAAATCTCAATGGCTTAAGAAAATGCTCCAGAGAATGGCAGTTACATGAAATTCATTGGTGGTAGATTAGGGAGGCAGGAGAAAGCAAAGTGGGGAAATCTCTGAGATTGTATAAAGAGTATAATGGAGAGACACCTACTTCTTTTACATTGGTGGGTATAGGGTAGTTAACATGGAGATGGTATTCGGGAAACAGGATAACAATGAGGGTTCTGTGGTCTCATGCTCTGGTGATAGGTTGTACCTGGTGGGGTCCAGAAAAGGGGGATTACTCTGACACTCCAAGGTTATGTTATCTTAGATGCAAAAAGACAATAGACAGCCTTTCTTAAGGGAAAGATAGACTTTTGTCAAGGAAGCATATGCTTAGGATGTGACTACCCGCATGACCCACTTTTAGTTAGGAATTTTTATATTCAGACCATCCTGCGTGGTTACTTTCAGTCTCTGAGTTTGTAGGGCCTGCCATGCATGCCTCCCTTGAGATTTTCAGGTCTAGTATGTGGCCCTTTTTCATCCACAAAATCACCGAAATTTTCCCAAAAGTGGGCAGCTTTTCAGAAGGAAAGTAATGTGTAAGGATTTTTTACTCTTATATTGCTAAGATTGGAAGGTTTTTGTCCTATGAAACAGTCTGTGTTAAAGTATAAATACATAAGTTTATTAAGGACAGTGCAAAATATTTTCAGTATGTAAGCCTTGTTTTGGAGGTAATTAGGTAGCAGAGTTAGTTTTGAATAGTTCTGAAACAATTAAAATTCTATAATCTCATATTAAATCTTGAATTTGGTAGATTTATTAGGACCTGGCTATTTGCTATGTGTATAAATAAGAGCTTTCAGTGTGTCTGGTTGTTGTTGTTTTTATCATTATGAGAAATTTCAAAGATTTATACTACTGTATGTTGATTTTCAACTTTATAGTGTACCTGAAATAGAAATCAGGGCAGTGAAAGCAGATGTCAGAAGAGATTGTTGTGGTTCCCTTCTTCTTATGGAAACAAATTCACATTCATAAGCCTTATGGTCTCAGTTTAACTCTCCAGCTCTGCAGTACTTCCTGCTAGCTCTTTACACAACATCCTGCTTTCCCATACCCTCAAATACATGGTGTAATGGTGTGGGCTTCCAGAGAGTACTGAGTTACAGCATTTGAGTTTACAGGGTTTATATGTAAATATTAGTTGTTGGTAAAGATTTTAAATTTAGTGATTTGAGAACTTTCTGCACCAAAATGTTGCTCAATAGCATTCCTTTTGCACAGCCCACACTGCACCTCTCCCCATTATCCTTTAAGCATTATTTTCAGACTTTATTGTTTTTATTAGATTGAACCGTAAGAAATTACCAATATTTGATTATGTTTGACCTATAAAAGCAGAAGTTTCATATACTTCAACCTAATTGTTCAGACTTTGAGTAGTGTCTCCTATCCAGCAATTTTATTGCTGCCTTTTGTATCATCTTGAAATCTATAGTTACGAAGTAGGAGATAGGAGGAATTAGTCATTTTAGCGTGGGGTTCTCACCTTGGGGGTCTTCCTGAAGTTTTTTGTTTAAAATATTTTCATTGATTTCAGAGAGAGGAAAGGAGAGGGAGAAAGAGAAACATCAGTGATGTGAGAGAATCATTGATCGGCTGCCTCCTGCACGCCCCCCTGCTGGGGATTGAGCCTGCAAACTGGGTATATGCCCTGACTGGGAATTGAACCTCAATCTCCTGGATCATAGGTCAGTGCTCAACCTCTGAGCCACACCCAGCTGGGCAAGAAGCAGTTACTTTTATTTTACTTTTTACTTAACTCCTTTACAGTAGGGGAAATGTAGGACCAGGTGTAAATATCAGAGAGGAACTCACCAGTGGAACCCTTTGTATCTCACTTGCAGCTCTTGATAATGGTATGTGGTAGATAGGACAGATATCAGCCTTATTTCACAGATTTTAAAAAATGAATTAGATGGGTTGTGATTTGCATAAGGATTAAGAAACAGCTTAGACTCCAATGCAAGTCTTTTTAAATTCAAAGCCTCAGTCTTTTCATGTTACCAAGTTGCTTTTCTGATAACTTTCACACTTACATATATATTTTGTTTCGTTGTTGTTGTTTTATGTATATACATATATAATGTATTTTCATATTATTGTTTTTCATATTTTTATATTCCTTTTGCATTTTTATATAAATCTTTTATTAAATATTTGAACACATACTGCACCCATTAATTCTTCGAATAGTTTTTTTTGTTTCTTCTCTTCTGGACTCTAATCTTAAATAGATTAAGTTGCTTGCTATTGACTCACAAGTCATGAGGCACTGTTCTTCACCCCCCTCTCTTCCCAAAAGTAGCCCCCCCCATTTCATTTTGGATAATTACCACTGCTATATCTTTATGTTTACTGATTTTCTGTAGTTTTCAGCCTTCTATTAATGCCATCCAGTGTATTTTTTATTTTAAATATTCTGTTTTTTCATCTGTAGAAGTTGAAGTTTGATTTGGAAAATACACACACACACACACACACACACACACACACACACATTTCTCTCTTCATTATGTTCATGTTTTCCTTTACACCCATCCTTGAGTGTACTCGTAATAGTTGTTTTAAGGTCTTCATCTGCTAATTTCATCATTGGTCATTTCTTGTTTTTTTCCTACTGATTAATTTTTCTGCTGGTGGTCACATTCCTGCTCCTTTGCATTTGTGGTAATTTTTTATTGGATGTTGACCATTGTGAATTTTACATCTTTGAGTGCTGAATTTTGTTGAATTCCTTTAAAGAGTGTTGTATTTTGTCTGGTACACAGATCAGTTTGATTCTTTTGAGGCTTGTTTTTAATCTTTTAAGAACAAGTCCAGAGCAGCCTTCAGTCTGTGCCTAATTTAATTCTGCTAAGATGGGGCTCTTCTGGGACTCTACCCAATATCCTAAGTTATATGAGGTCTTTCCATTCTGGCTGGTGGAAATGAACTACTCCTGGCCTTGTGTGAGCTTCAGGAATTATTTTGCCAGTTTGTTTTTGTTTCATTTCCCACCACACATACATAACAGGACTTGACTCAAAAGAATCTCTCTGCAGATCTCTTGGAATTTCTGTGCAACTCTCCTTCCCAGGATTTTTCTTGCAAATTTTAGCGTAGATCCCCTGAACTTTGATTTCTCTCCTCTACTCTGCAAGAACATCATTTTCTGTTTGGGTTCTCCCTGCCTGGGCTATAGCCTAGAAACCATCTCCAGGATGGGGTGATCATCAGGTTCACCGTCTTTATTTCTCTTCTTTCAGAATTCATAGTCCTAGGCTGCCTGTTGTCCAGTGACTGAAAATTATTTCTTATATTTTATCTGGTTAATTACTATGAGGGCAATTCCTGTAGTAATTAATCCTTCATGAGTGGAAGTAGAAGTTACCATCCCTTGAATTTTAACTTCTGTCATATCAAATGGAAATGAGTGGAGAGAAATTGTTAGAAAAGGAGAGTGAGAATTATTTATTAAAATTGCAAATACATGTATATATTCTTTCACCCAGTATTCCTACTTCTGAAAATGTATACATAACAGTATGATGAATGTGTAGGAGGTGTTTTATTGAAGCATTTTTTTTGGTAATGATATAATTGGAAGCAACCCAACATCCTTCAGCAAGGGAGTAAGTAAATTATTGTGTATCTATACAGTGAACTGTTGTATAGTTAAATATATTACTGTGCATCTATACAATGAACTATTATATTACTGTGGAAAAGAAGCTCTTTGTGTCAGGTATGGAAAGATTTTTAAGATCTGTTGTTAAATAAAAGTAAATTTACCACTCAATATAGTATATTTCTTTTTTGTAATCAAGGAGGAAGAATAAGGAAAAAATATTTATTAGTATTTGAATACTCTGCAAGGGTGCAGAAGAAACTAATGTAATGGAGGATTAAAATAGGTGGGAAACTTTATACCACGTTTTATATATTTTTTTTATTTATTTGTAATATTTTTTATTGATTTTTTTTTTAGAGAAAGGAAGGGGAGAGGGAGAGAAAGATAGAAACATCTATGAGAGAGGAACATCGATTGGCTGCCCCCTGCACGCCCCCTACTGGGGATTGAGCCTGCATGTGCCCTGACTGGGAATCGAACCATGACCTCCTGGTTCATAGTCAGCACTCAACTACTGAGCCATGCTGGCTGAGCCGTCTTTTATTTTAGATAGCTAACTTTAACTTGCCTTAATTTTACTTAAAATTTTTGAATTTGTTGTTAGTAGAATTTAAGGGCAAATTTATAAAATGAAACTGGTATTATAATTGAGAAGAATGTTATAAATAATAATATAATTATACCTTGTAAGAAACACTTTCTAAGTAATGGCTCTGCATGTGTTGCCAACAAAACTTGGTTAATTTATGTTAAGAATTTGTGATGCAATAAAGAGTAACATTGCCAAGATAATGTCATTAGTGGTGGTCTTGAAGGATCTTAGAAAAAGGAGAATCAAAGAGAAAACTCTGTATTGCAAAGCCATGGCTAGTGGGAAAGGCTGCCCTGAGCAGCTGACGTTAGTGCTCTTGGCAAATTGAGTTCTTTAGTGAAATGTCTAACATTAGCTTAGGTTTGTTTTTGAGGGAAATAGGAAGTCACTGAAGATTATTGGGTAGGAGAATGGCATGGTAAAGTAATTAAGGAAATTATTCTTGTGGCAATGTGGAATGAAGTAAGGAAAATCCGAAGGAGCTCATTAAGTAAACTGCTTTTGTGATTAAACTGTGAAGTAAAGACCTGAACTACAGTGGACTAGTAGCAGTGGAGATGGAAATGGGATTGATGGGAGACTCAGAGCACTTTTATTCATTCATTTGACAAATTTTGGGTAAATATCATTTACGACATGCCTAAAACTTGATGGTAGGTACTGGGAATATGGTGATTATCATACCCTTTACCTCCCACTCCTAAAAGACATGACCAGTTTGCTCATGGTGCTTGCCATTTAGTGGAAGCGGTAGCCATTAAAGAATCACAAAAATGGAAAATTATAGCTCTGATAAGTGCCATGAAAGAGAGATACGTGGGCATTTGGTTAATTAGATTGTCAGGAAATGTTTTCCTGAGAAAATGATGATTGAGCTGAAAGAATGGTTGGTAGAATTTAACCAGGTGAAGAGAAGTCAAAGTTGAACTTTTAGGCTACCTCCAGACATATGTAACCTTAGCTTGTGTGGAATTTGAAATGACAGCCAGGCACTTCCGGGCAGTTTCCTGTAAGAAGATGTAAATTTGGAACTAATCTTGAGCCTAATCTAAATTTTAGAGTCATCCAGCTTAAAAGGCTATACTTGGAGGTATGAAAATGGTTGAGCCCTCTTAAAGAATGTGTAAATAGAAGAGTACGATTCCGAGGATTGAGCCCTGGGGAATACTCAAAATTAAGGGTTGGAAAGAGGCTTGTTGAGGAAATTACAGGGAGCAGGAGTGGTTGGGAGTAAAAGAAGACTTAGAGTTTAGTTGTGGAAGCCAAGGAGGGAAATTTTAGTTGTGGGAGCTCAGGAAAGGGAAATTTGAAAGGAGGTGGTAGTAATCACTAGGGTAAATAGAATAACACAGTTAAGATTAGTGACTGAGTAAAGAGCATGGTTTTTGGTAAATTAGTGATAGAACAGTTTTTCTAGAACCCAGACTTGGACTGTTTGAGACTATTTTTGTCTATTTCAGAAGTTTGATAGTGACAAGAGGTGAGACTGTTTGGAAGGGAAGACATCCCAGTTAAATGAAGATTCGTCAAGATTAAGGAAATTATTTTAATTTAAAGGCAAAGAGAAAGCAACCAGTAGAGGGTAAAAGATTGGAGATGCTGGAGAGAAAGAGGGTGAATATAAATGGTCATAAAGAAAGGGGGAAGAGATTCAAATCAGATTGGTGTCAGATATATGATTTATAATGTTTGAAGTACTTTAAGGCAATAGCCTTTTTTAAAAAAAAGAAATAAACCTATCTGTTCCTAAGAGAGTTGCTTGCTATCTCAGGTTTTACTTATGTTCTACAGTGTAAAGATGTTCTGCTTTTCTTCTTTTTTTCTTCTTCAGAACCTTTTCTGAAGTTAAATTTCAGCAAAAGCAAATAAATAGAGATATTTAGTCCAATTGTCCACAATAATTGTGTAGCCACTTTCTGAATTGTCACCGTGTGATTAATATCAAAAAGTAGTTTTGGGGTGGAGCCAAACCCTTGGGGCCTTGTGCCCCCAAAATAATGTTTAGTGAACCTGGGAGGCCTTAAGGAAAGTAGACCAAAAATGGTTTAAATGACCTTCTGAAATAGATCCCAAACAGTTAGGAAAAGCGCCATAAGTAGCTACTGTAAAGAAGAATTGTAGCTTTAAGAATGCAGGATGTCAGGATCACAAAGAGTGAATGTTCTGGATCCAGCTAGAAGTTCTTCAATAAATCATATAATGCCTAAACTTTATTCAGTGTGTCACCTAATATTGTGTTTGTGTAGAAACACCTTGTCTCTTGGGCTCTAAGTATATAAGCATGCTTAGAGCCAACACATTGTACTTCTACTTCCTAACCCAATGCTTCTTATGTGCTCAATAAATCCTTGATGAAAAAAAGAAAATAACTTTCTACTGACTAATTAGAAACTTAATTGCTTTAAGTTTCTCTGCCACCAGTGCAGACAAGGAGTATCTGGTTTTGTATAGCTTGTTTTCAAACTTGGCATCTACTTAACTCTTTTTCTATTTTACCAGCAACATATAAGTTCAAAAACAACACAAAATTTATGCCATCCATTTTTTTCTTATTCTGTGTGTGTGTGTGTGTGGTAAAACATGTATAACATAGAATTTGCTGTTTTAACCTTTTTTTTCCCCCTCACCAGAGGATATTTTTTCCATTGATTTTTAGAGAGAAAGGAAGGGAGGGAGAGGCTAGTGGGAGGAAGGAGGGGAGAGAGAGAGGAACATCCATGTGAGAGAGACACATCAATAAGTTGCCTCCTACATGTTCCTCTACCAGGCTGGGAATCAAACCCTTGACCCTTAGGTGCATGGGCCGACACTCTAACCACTGAGCAACACCAGCCAGGGATATTTTAACAATTTTTAGGCGTACAGTTTGGAATGAATTAAGTACATTCACACTGTTGTGAAACCATCACCACCATTCATCTCCAGAACTTTTCACTATCCCAAACTGAAATTCCATGTACATTAAACAATAACTCCCTGTTCTCCCTTTCCTCAGCCTCTAGCAACCACCATTCTAATTTATGCCTCTAAATTTGACTAGTCGAGTACCTCAGATTAAGTGGGATCATACTATATTTGTCCTTTTGTGTCTGGCACATTTCACTTAGCATAATGTCTTCAAGGTTCATCCATGTGGTAGCATGGATAATATATAGCGTTATATATATAGTATATACTCACATTTTGTTTATTCATTCATTGCGCAGTTTTTACCTTTGGGCTATTGTGAATAATGCTGCTGTGAACATAGATGTACAAATATCTGAGACCCTGCATTTAATTCCTTTGGGTAAATTCCTTTGGGAATATCTGGATCATATGGTAGATCTATTTTTAATTTTTTGAGGAACCGCCATACTGTTTTCCACAGTGGCTGCACAATTTTACATTTCCACTAACAGCGCACAATCTCAATTTCTCCATATTCTCTCCAATACTTGTTATTTTCTGTGTGTGTTGTTTTAATGAATGTAAAGTTGTATCTCCTTGTGGTTTTGATTTACATTTTCCTAATGATTAGTGATGTTGAACATCAATTTTCATGTGTTTATTACTCATTTTTAAACCTTTGGCGAAATGTCTATGTAAGTCCTTTGCCTATTTTTTAATCAAGTGGTGTTTGTTTTTGTTGTTGTTGTTGTTATTATTGAATTGTAGGAGTTCTTAATATATTCTGGATATTAACCTCTTATCAGATAAGTGATTTGCAGATATATTCTCCCTTTCCATGGGTTGCTTTTCACTCTGTTGATTGTGTCCTAAGGTGCACAGTTTTAAACTTTGATGTTGTCCATTTTATCTTTTTTTTTTCCTTTTTTTGTCTGTATTTTTGGTGTCACATCCAAGAAATCATTACCAAATTCGGTGTCATGAAGTTTTTCCCCCTGTGCTTTTAGGTCTTTGATCCATTTTTAGTTAATTTTGTATACACTATAGGTAAGAGTCTTTAACATGTGAATATTCGATTTTTCCAGCACTATTTGTTGAAAAGACTGTTCTTTCCTCATTTAATGGTCTTGGCACCCTTGTGAAAAATCACTTGACCATATACAGGGTGGGGCAAAGGTAGGTTTACAGTTCATATGGAAAATAATACAATAATTAATAAACAATACAAGAATAAATTCTGTGTTTTGTGTACTCACAGCTGTAAACCTACTTTTGTCCTCTCCTGTATATGCCGAAGTTTATTTCTTGGCTCTTTATTGTATTTCATTTGCCTGTGTGTTTGCCTTTATGCTAGTACCACACTGTTTTGATTATTATAGCTTTGTAATAAGTTTTGAAATCAGTGATACCTTAAACTTTGTTTAAGATTGTTTTGTCTATTTAGAGTCCCTTGAGATTCTGAATTTAAGGATGGGTATTTCTGTTTCTACAAAAAAATGACTTGGGACTTTGATAGAGATTGCTTTCAGTCTGTAGGTCTCTTAGGGGATTGTATTGACAGTATTAAAAATTCTCGAATATGGGATGTCTTTTCATTTATTTGTGTCTTTAATTTCTTTTAACATTTTGTAGTTTTCATGTGCAAGTCTTTCTCCTCCTGGATTAAGTTTAGGTTCACTTTGATGCTACTATGAATGAAATTGTTCACTTAATTTCCATTTTGGATTGTTCATTTCCCTGGAGTTTTAACTCTCAAGCTGTCTACACTGAGTCTAGAGCAGTTGTCAGTTACAGTTTAAGTGCTCCTATGGGTACTGCGCCAACAGTGGGCTTTTGCCTCTGGGCCTCAGCTTCCAGTAAGCTGTGATTCTCTGTATTTGCCTGTCTCTCCAATTTGGGGGCTGAGGTTTGCCTGTGACTTTAGTTGTCTGATGGATCTAAGAAGGGTTGTTGATTTTCAGGTTTTTTTAAAGCATTTTTTTCTTGTAACATTAAAAATTTTTTAAGTCAGTAAAAATTACATGCTTCTACAACTATCTCCTTGCTACACCTTTTACCCCATCCTTCCATCCTTTCCTTCCCGTTCTCAGAGCAGTCAGCCTCAGTTTTTAGTTTATACTTTAAGTTTCTTTATGTTCAAGTGAGCAGATACATGTATATATTTTTATTCCCCTTTCTTAACCGAAAAGGTGGCATACTTGCTGCTCTTTCACATTTTGCTCTTTTTCATTTAATATTTTATCTTGGAAATCACTTTATATCAATTCATAGAGATCTTCTTAGTTTATTCAACCACTCTCAGGGGCATGAATATTTAAATTATTTCCCATATTTGTAGTTATGAACAATGTTACAGTGCCTTGTTCTTGGGTAGTTTCATGTTGTTGGGGATACTATTATTAGAAGCAGAATTTCTTCCTTTTTGTTGGCTTTTGTTATTGCACCAGCAGAACATAAGTTCAAAAGGAAACTAAAAACTTTTGAAGTTCTGTATAATTCATTGGTCACTAACATTAGTAGGCTTTTCAGAAACCTATTAAGTGACTCCTCAGGTCCTACTACTGGCAGAAAAATCCCACCTAGCTGAATTGCTGTAAAAATAAACATGCTAAAGTCATACAGGAAGCATCTCCTTAGTCAGTAAATTACTCATTCTAAGCCTCAAAACATTTGAACTATTTCATAATTATTTTTCTTAGTAATTCTTATTTGGATTTTTTTTAAGATTATGTTATATATACCTGCAAATAATGTGTGACATACAAGCTTATTATTCTTGGGGGGGGGGGAGGAATCTAGACATATATTAACAGAACTTACAATTTTTTTTGACACCTGATTAAAAAACAAATCCTCATGGCATTTATTGTTAGTGTGGCTTTGATTCTCAAGGACTTCCTGTGATGAATTCTTGCTTTAGTCCTACTCAACCCTTATATTTCCCATTTTTCTGAGAGGCCCAAAAAATCCTCACTGGGATTTGTTCTAATCCTCATTAAGAGCAACATTTTCAATTTAGTTCTTTGATGTCTAATAGTCTTTAGGATTTAGAATTGTGTTTTCAAAAGTGATGCAGCATGAGATTCAACTATTCTGGAAACTAATATCTAAGTGAAGATCTCTTGAGTTTTTTAAAGTTTGTGCATTTAATTTCTCAAACCCTGGTATGTTATTGCTATTTAACATTCCTGGGGCAGCCTTGAACCCTCTGGTTCAGGATTCCATCCCATTTATGTGGATTATTAAGAGCTGGCTCTTAATAAATGCAGAACTTTCTGAACACATTTACCTGTTTTCAACTAGTTAAAGATTACTGAAATGCCTTGAACAACCATGTCATCTTGGAGAAGAACATTGTTTCAAAGGTCTTTTCTTAAACCTTGTTTTTTTGTTTTATTTTTTTGTTTTTTTATATCTTTCCTGATTTCAGAGAGAGAAAGGGAGGGGGGAGGGGGGAGAGAGAGAGAGAAATATCAATGATGAGAGAGTCATTGATTGGCTGCCTCCTGCACACCCCCAACTAGGGATCGAGCCTGCAACCCGGGCATGTGCCCTAACCAGGAATCAAACCGTGACCTCCTGGATCCTAGGTCAACGCTCACCTATTGAGCCATGCCCGGCCAGGCTTAAACCTTGTTTTAACAGAATCTATGCAAGTAGTATTTTGGGGGAATGAAAACCAAACCAAAACAACAACAAAAACAAATCCTCTCTAATATTTTTAAAGAGGATTATAATTATATTAAATAAACTATTGGTGAAACAGGAAACAGCTTGAGGAGCTAACTTGTATTTATAGGAATTGTTTTTTATTTTAATTGAGGTACTACCACCTTCAAGGGGGCAGGGGAACAAAATAAAACTAGAAAAACTTAGACATTTTTAATGACACCAAAATGAACTAATAAGAGGCAGTTTTAAACCAGGGAAGTCAACTTTCTTATACAGGGTTTCTTTGTTTTGAAACCAGGAACGATTTTAGTAACCAGTTGAATACATTATTTTGTAAGTCATGGATATTGAAATCATTTGTTCAGTGTCAAGCCTTTTAGAAAGGAAGTATTAATATATTTACTTCTCTTTTCAAACTTTATTCACTTGCCCTTAGGCCAAAAATCCCCCATATTATTTTATGTTTTAAAATGTCTATTTAATAATTTTTAGATACAGTTTAAAAATTAAAATCTGGATAAGGTTTATTTTTACATGGCTCAGTAGTTGAGCATCAACCCATGAACCAAGAGGTCACTGGTTTGATACCAATCAGGGCACATGTCCAGGTTTCAGGCTTGATCCCCAGTAGGGGGCATGCAGGAGGCAGCTGATCAATGTTTCTCTCTCCTCGATGTCTGTATCCCTCTCCCATCCTCTCTCTCTAAAAAAATCAATTAAAAAATATTAAAAAAACACAACTCATCATGTTCCTATAGAAATAACTGTACATTGTTCTTGGCATTGAGTTTTCGGGCTGCTCCTCTGAGCTATGCCTAAAGTAGTATACGTGTCAATAGTCTGCTCCAGCACCTGGGACTGGGAGGAATATGACAATGGCCAGAAGCCCCTCCACGTCTACTACTGTTTGTGCGGCCAGATGGTCCTGGTGCTTGAGCAAAAGGGGCCTGCAAGAGCTGGCTAAACTGGAAACCAAAAAAGCAAAGATGAAGGGGACCTTGACTGACAAATTCAAAAGATCAGGACCTTTCTCTGAACCCAGACCGCAGGCAAACGTTTAGATCAGGAAGAAGAAGAACTTTTGACTCTCTCGTAATTGATGTTTCTCTCTCTCTCTCCTCCCTTCCTCTCTGAAATCAAGAAAGACATACTAAAAAAAAAAGACTGAAGGGCTGGGTTTATCTAACATTACTATATTACATTGAATTTGCTTTTTTTGGTGGGCAGGAGCATGTGGTTTGGGCCAAGTTAATAAATGAATTAACTTGAGGCCATGAGTCTATAAAATCTGAGACGTGGAATATAAAAATAGAAATATTTACTCAATGAAGTAAATAAATGAAGTTAATAAATGAATTGTTTATGTGGTTTACTGGGTTCTTAATAAATAAACTCCCAGAAGAATTTACTACTGCAGCAGAGTATCTCTAATCAGAAGTAGGCATCTGGTTGTTGCCTAGCTTTCTGAGTTTTGGAAGACTGTGAAAGCACTGATACTGTTGATATTTTTTTTCCTCCCAGGTGATTAATAAACAGAGGCTATTGTGACTTACTTTAGTACCAGGTGTGATCTGGTGGGTAGTTCAACTTCTGGTGGGTAGTCAGTGTAACTGTAGAATGTTCATATTTTAGATGTAATCCAACTCCCAAGCATTTTTGTTTCAGAAACTGGCACAGCTTCCAGGTTAGTTTTGTGAATCTTTAATATCTCATGCCAGACTCATTAACTCAGCCTGTTCACCTTGGGGAAATTATAGTTCCAGGCTTGTACTTTTTGTAAAAACCATCCTCCTAAGTGAATGTGATGGTTGAACATTCAGACTTGAGCCTTTCAGTAGTTTATTCTGGAACCTGTTTGCTGTGGCTTTGACCAGCAGAGACTAATTAAGATGAAGAAGGAAATCAAAATCATGATATGCAAATTATTAACCTTTAAAGGTATGAAATTGAGTAAATATTTCTATTTTTATATTCCACATCTCAGATTTTATAGACTCATGGAGATACAAAGAATCTTAACCATTTTAGACCAGTGTTTCTTAATCTTTTCTTGTCTTACGGATCTTTTTGAGATTATGACAGCTGTGGATTCTCTTGTCAGAAAAAATATACTCACATATAAAAGTTTATAATTAGATGTAAGACACTTACACTCCTAAAGCCTGTTAATGGATCGTGGGTGGAAGAAACCCCTCTTCTAATTCAAAGCCTATCCTCGGGTCTGGAGAAGTTAAGTGACCCACCCAGAATCACACTGCTTCTCTGTTGACTACTACTGTTAGTCTGTTGGTTCTTCCGCCATTCTGTTCCTTTCCTTAAATACCAATTCTGGCCCCGGCCGGTGCTCGGGATGATGCTCCAGCCAACTTCAGCGACACTGGCCAGGGTTAAGCAAAGTTTTTTTATAACTTGCTGTGGTTATTCAAGGGCTTATCCAAGATTCCTAGTTGATCTAATTATTCCATCAGTTTCTTACCTGGGCTGCCTACATCTAAGTTCATCATGTATCTGTCAAACAAACCATTCTAGAGCAGCTTGATCTGATAAAAAATAGGTTCATTCACACCAGTCGGCTATTGTTGTGTTGCCTGTTGTGATTTTTTTTAATTTGACAATTTAAGGGTAAAGAGGTCAGTGCCCTTGACTAAATAGTCAGGTATTACATGTTTTAAAAATTCTTGCGGCACACTCGTTGGAAATCGCTGCACTAGAGCACTTGTTTATTCATCATGTCTGCCTTTCTTTTTCTTGCACCCCCATCACTGTGCTCAACCTGACCTACTGAGCCTTTTGGAGGAGGTATCAAGCTGGAAGCATAAATCCAGTTTTGTTGTCTCCTAGGAATGTACCTTTCATCACATTACTCAGTTTCTCTCTATTGTAATATCTTCATCTATAAAATTGAACAAACACATCACCATTTATCTTACATCCCATCATGTTGTAAGAAATGTAGCACCTAGCTCAGTTAGTTGACAGCTTTCACTGTTTCCTGCTACACCCATCACATTCTTCATTGGAGTTAGGCAGGTGTCTCCAAGTACTCAGTGCTTATTTCCTTTGCAGTGCTTATTGTTGCATCATTTATTCAGCATTAACTAAGTCTCTTCTCTGTTTTAGTCGCTGGTATATTGGGTTGGTGGTATATGTCATGTTCTCATTCTTTTTCTTCTATTCATCATAGTTTCTTTATTGATACTAATGTATGCAACTTCAGCAGTCTCTTCTACAAAATTTGATCATTAAGTTATCAGAAGACTATTTATGAAGCTTTTTATAAAATTTTCTCCCAGCTTTTCATTGTAAAGATGACAATTATTTTATTTTCAATGAGGAAACACTTGATGTAAGAGACTCTTCTTTTTGAAGCCCAGATTTATATCTCTAGAGTGATAGAACGCACTAAAATATGACAAAACTGAGCTGCTAATTTGATGCTGAGGGAAATAATTTAGTTTGCCACTATAGGGAAGCAGGCCATTAAAACAATAATAAATTTGCTACTATAGATTCCTTTGGACTGTAAACATGACAACACCTTTTTTCTGTGGATAACTTACATCTTATTTGGCTATGTATGTTATTTCAAAAATCCTCCAAGGCTCTGAATTTCTTTCAAGAATGCCCCTTTAATCTAAAGTTACTGTTTAGTAGAAATGAATTTGAGTAAAAATTATAGTGATATTAATTGCCTCCCATGCTTTGAGAAAGAACTAGAATTGCTGATTGAAAAATTTAAGGGAGGGCCTGGCTGGGCGTGGCTCAGCGGTTGAGCGTCGACCTGGCATCCAGGCGATCAGGGTTCAATTCCCGGTCAGGGCACATGCCTGGGTTGCAGGCTCGATCAGTGACTCTCTCATCATTGATGTTTCTGTCTCTCTCTCTCTCCCTCTCCTTTCCTCTCTCTGAAATCAATAAAGATATATTTTTTAAAAAAAGAAAGAAAAGAAAAATTTAAGGGAGGGATTAAAGGGGATAAACTAGAAAATTGCCTTTAAAAAAAGCATTCTTGCTAGTAAACTAACTGTTAAGAGATATAAGTTAAGCACTTGGAATTGAAGTGGAGGGAACAGAGTTAAGCTAGATTAACTCATAGAATAGAGGTTGATTTCTGAGACACAGAAAGGCACCTCAGAAAAGCCATTAAAATATCTATTGTTACTTAGACGAGTAGGGAGAAAGTTTAGAAATGCTGTGTTATAATCTTATGATTACCTAGGAATATATTAAAGTCAGTTTTAATATAATAATTTATCACTAAGTACAGAAATGAGTTTTATATTAGTATTGATGCCTACTTAAATTCTGCAATGAAATCAGAAATCAGTTCCCTAGAAACCTTTTTCTCCTTGAAGCAATCCTCAGTTTGTTAATATTTACTATTTTCTTTTTTTAAAAAATATGTTTTTACTGATTTCAGAGAGAGGAAGGGAGTTGGTGAGAGAGAGAGAGAAACATCAATAATGGAGAGTCATTGATTGGCTGCCTCCTGCATGTCCCCTACCTGGATAGAGCCCAAAACCCAGGCATGTGACCTCCTAGTTCATGGAACTACTCTCAGCCACTGGGTGGCCTACTATTTTCTTTATTGTCTTATATTTATTATTAAGTAAAAAGAATCTTATTATTTTGAAAATGACACTTTTTACCAACCTATATTGGTAATATTTATAGAAGGCACACAGAATTCACTTTGAACAGGTTAGAATACTATGGAAAGTCAAAGGAAATGGTGCTTTATTATGGTATGTATAATTACAGTTGTATTGCCTTTATGAACAAGGAAACTAAAGGATATTTAAGGAGATGTGTATTGCCCTGGCTGGTATGGTTCACTAGTTAGAGCGCTGGCCCACGCACTGAAGGGTCACAGGTTCAATTCCCTGTCAAGGGCACTTACCTGGGTTGCAGGTTCGATCCCCAGACCCTGGTCAGGGTGTGTGTAGGAGTCAGTCAATCAATGTCTCTCTCTCACATGATGTTTCTCCCCCTCCCTTCCCCTCTCTCTCTGTCTCCCCCTCTCTCTCCCTCTTCCCTTCCCTCCCTTCCACGCTCTCTCTAAAAACCAATGGAAAAAATATCCTCAAAGGAGGATTAACAAAAAAAATTTAAAAATAAAAATAAAGGCAATGTTTATTGCAAAGCTCGGCAATATTAGGCATAACCTAGTCTACCTTTTTTGTCATGGAATTGGAAGTTTATTTTGTCTCTGGTACATGTACCTGGCTTTACAAAACAGATGTAGTCATGGGAAAATAAATATACACACACACACACACATAAAATTTCTGTTTTTCTTTAACTTTCTATTTTTAATTATAGACTTGCAGGATTATAGATTTATAGAAGTTACAAACACAGTACACAGAGGTACTGTGTACCCATCACCTAGCTTCCCCTAACAGTGACAGGAGACTAATTTTTAAATCACTGATGGACCTTTTTTGCTCTCTTGATAAGCCTGTTTTTTTAGATATCTAACTTTGTTTAAAGAAAGGACATCCTTTATTGTGCCTCATCCTCTTTAGCTTTCAGAATTATGAAGTGTCATGTAAGGGCCCTTATGTCACTATTGCTTTATCTCTAGTACATTCTTCATTTTCCCCATTTCCAGATTGTGCCGTTGATTGGAAAAGGATTATATCTCATCTACTTTCCTTGTGTATTTTTCAGTAAAAGCCCCACTTTACTCCTTATATTGAAGAAACATATTTAGTTGAATATTCAGATTTCTTGTTTTGAGTTTATTTTGGTGGTGTTTGAAAACTTGAGATCTGAGATTTCTTTTTAACATCATTTCTTCTTTATTTTCCTTTTAGCCTGAAAATGAAATTTCCTCAGATTGTAATCATGTAAGTATGACTTTTCATAGTTCACCATCTGTGCTTTATATATATAATGACAAATCTTGAGATACTTTTCCTGTTGTTCTGGGAAACATTATGATTGGTGTTTTTTTTTATTCTCTTAATCTTAAAAAGAGGATGATAAACCTTGTTTAAGGGCCAAGGTAAATTTATTAAAAACCCTCCACTGTAGAAACCAGCAGGTTCTGCCAAATAATATTTCTGTACTTAAGCTTAAATTTTTCTATAGCTACCGTATGAAATAAGTGTTTCTGTACTTATCAAGTTTACAACTTAGATTTCTATATTTTAAAGTTATTTTATTTAGTCATTATAAAGTCATCTAGTAGTTGCAGAGGTGACTCTAGGTTCCTCAAAGCCTAAAATATTTACTTTCTGGCCTTTTGCAGAAAAAGTTTCCTAAATTCTGCTCTGGCCTATGGATAGGTATATAAATTTAAAAACTCTTTTTTATAAAGCAGTCATCTTAAAACGCATATATGCTTTGGCCCAACATTTCTACTTCTAGCAATTTGTGTGTAGTTATACTTTAAACAATGGATTAAAATGTGTCTATAAAAGGATATTTGCTATGGCATTATTTATAAAGCAAAAAGTTAGGGTAAAAAAAAACACTCAGAATTCATCAGTAGGCTCAGTATGGCAGAGGGGAATCCTAAAAAGAAGCTGATCTGCCTTAGAATTCCAAGGGCTGGAGAATAGGAAGTACATGAAAGGGAAATATGGACAAATAGTATACAGGAAATAGGAGAATTTATGTCATTAAAAGAGAAGATTAGGACACAGACACAGAGGGAAGAACATGTGAAGATACAAGGAGAAGATGGCCATCTATAAGAGAAAGAGAGGGGCCTCAGAAAAAATCAGTACTGTTGATATCTTGTTCTCAGACTTCTAGCCTCCAGAATTCTGAGAAAATAAATTTCTGTGTTTAAGCCACTCAGTCTGTGGTATTGTGTTATGACAGCCCTAGCAATCTAATATATGTGGGTTGGCATTATAATTTTTCCCGTTATAGGTAATGGGACAAATTTTAAAAATTGAGTAACTTTTCACCTAGTAGAGAGTTCAGGGATGAATTAATGTTAAGCAAGAGATAAGATAGTTATGGACAAATTTTTGGCCAGTGAAATTGAAAATGTTGCTGCAATGGACAAATTCCTAGAAAAACAAACTTAATAAAACTAACATAAGTCGAAAATCTGAATAACCCATTTTTTTTTTTTTAAATATATCTTTATTGATTTTCAGAGAGAGGAAGGGAGAGGGAGAGAGACAGATAGAAACATCAATGATGAGAGAGTCATTGATCGGCTGCAGCCCAAAACCCGGGCATGTGCCCTGACCGGGAATCGAACCCTGATCGCCTGGATCCTAGGGCCATGCTCAACCGCTGAGCCACGCCCGGCTGGGCCCAATGTTTATTTTAAAAATTGAATCTGTAAATAAAAGTCTTCCCAGTAAAGAAACTTCCAGGATCAGATGGATTTATTGGTTAATTTTTACAAAAATTTAAGGGAGAATAACACCACTTTTTCAGAAAGTAAAAATGTGGAAACATTTTCCTGCTCGTTTTGAGGCTAACATAACTTATCTCCTAACATGCGTTTATTAAGAAAGGAAACAGGCCAGTGTCACTCGTGAACCATAGATAAAAGAAATGCTAAGCAAATTAGTAGCAAACTGAATCCAGTAATATATAATAAAGGAAATACATCAAGACTGAATTGGTTTTACTCCAGAATTGAGATTAAATTCAGTATTTGAAAAATTAATCACAATAAAGAGGAAATGTAACGTTATTTCAATAGACACATTAAAAGCATTTGATTAAATTCAATACTAGTTTTTTGAGCTTTTATTATGGGAAATTTTCTAATGTGAATAATTAGACTAAAGATTGTAGGATAGGTTAATTTACAAAAATCAGTTGTATTCCTATTAACCAGCAATGAATAATTGAGAGTGAAACTAAGATAACAGTTTCACCTACAATAGCATCAAAAAGAATCTAACACTCAGGGATAAAATGTAACAAAAGGAGTGTAAAGCCTTATGTGTCAAGGGTTTTAAAGGAATGAAAATAGATGCCCTGGCGGGTGTTGCTCAGTAGTTAGGGCACCGGCCTGCTCACTGAAGGGTCTCGGGTTCTATTCCCAATCAAGGGCACGTACCTGGGTTGTAGGTTTGATCCCTGGCCCCATTTGGGGCAGATGCAGTAGGCAGCCAATCCATGTGTTTCTCTCTCTCTCTCTCTCCCCTCCCTCCCTCCCTCCCTCCCTCCCTCCCTCCCTCCCTCCCTCCCTCCCTCCCTCCCTCCCTCCCTCCCTCCCTCCCTCTCTCTAAAAATCAATGGGGAAAAATATCGTCAGGTGAGAATGAAAAAAAATTAAAGGAATGAAGATAGGTATACCTGGAAACTGGACTCTGAGGCTATTCTCCTTCATAAAACTGATCTATGAAAATGCTGTTGATTGTGAAATCTGTGACTGAACCCAAAAAGTTGAGCTTTTGGATTACTTTTTGGGTTAAGCAGAATTTAGCTTATACTACCTACTTTGTTTTCTCTGAAAACTACAGCAGGGATTTTGGTTTTAATTTTTTTTCTTGACTTTAAAAAAATTGTCCTTAAGTAAAAAAAGAAAAAAGTATGCCTGAATGGAAGTGTTTATTTTTTCTGTATCTTTTTCCTTTTATCTACAAATGCAATGACATTTTGTTCCCTTTTCTGTTCATTAACTGAAGTATGAATATGCTTTATCTGACTCTGTAAAATGAACTTTTATCATTTATTTGTGTCATAATTTATCATAAATCACTTGTATTTATCATAATTGGTGGTAAATTTCATTCTAACTGAAGTTTGTTTTTTCTCTTGTACCTAGTTGTTGTGGAATTATAAGCTGAACCTAACTACAGATCCCAAATTTGAATCGGTGGCCAGAGAGGTTTGCAAATCTACCATATCGGAGGTAGGTTGTAAAATAATTTTGTGGGTATTTAATAGCATAGAAGAGAAAATTACATCGCTTTACCAGACCAGTCATTAAGGGAGGAATGACTCATTCAGTTACTTTACTTTTCTTGGAATTCACATCTGTATTGGTTGAGAGATAGGCCAAGGGCTGTGTAATTAGACTTCTTTTTGTTAACATTCAACTACACTTACAATAGGATGCTGTTGATTCAGACAAGTTGATAATCAGGCTCTGTTGGTACCCAGAGAATACAACTGCTTCTGTCATCAGTGCTGCTCTCACACTTTTACAGTCTGCGGCATACCAAAATGGTTTCCCCAGGAGGCTTATAAATATTTCTGTTTTTTGGCTATACAGTTGAATCAGTTGAACCACAAAGGCATATGCTTCAAATAATAGGAGTTGTTGCTATAAATGGATGTTGAATATAAAGACAAAAATAATTAATGAAAATCTGTAGTATTGTATGGTTGCTAATTGGGGAAAATTTTCAATTTTTTTGGCTTACTGTGAAAAACTAATATTAGTGAAAATTGTTATACAGAAATTTTTATTTTATTTTATTTTTTGTAATCAGTGATAGAAATTCCGGGAAGCTAGAGATTTCCATATATTGAAGTATAAGAATCACAAAGCACACAGTTTCTGTTTTTCCACCTCAAAGCTAATAATCAGCCGGGCCAGGCGTGGTTCAGCAGTTGAGCATCGACCTAGGATCCAGGAGATTGCAGTTCAATTCCCGGACAGGGCACATGCCCGGGTTGTGGGCTCGATCAATGACTCTCTCATCATTGATGTTTCTGTCTCTCTCCCTCTCCCTTCCTCTCTCTGAAATCAATAAAGATATATTTTTAAAAAGCTAATAATCATATATCTTGCAACATGTAAATTTGTCCTCACACTACCCTATTAGATGACCTAAGTCAGGACTATTTTCTCCTGAGCCCTTAAGGAAGATACTACTACAACCATAAAGCCCTCAGCTTGTGTTCCTCACAGTCATTATAGGATCTTGTAGAACCTGTTTCTTCTTCAAACCTTCTAATCTTTGATCAGATAGGTTTTATTCTTTTATAGCAGTAACCCTTCTACATATTTACTCTCGGGCTTCAGAATAGAATAGCCTATCTTTGAAACAATTATCTTTAGCTTCTAGCTTCAGTATTCTGCTCTTCAAAATCCCTTGGCTAGTGACATGACTAGCTATACATACCAGTTTGATTGCCATGTGGAAATTTAAATTTAGCTCAGAGTATGTGCAGATACATCAGAAGAATTTCACTCTTTGCTTGATATATATCTATATCTATCTACTATCTACCTATCTGTCTGTCTGTCTATCTATCTAGTCATGTATAGTACCAAAGATTTTAAAGGAATAAAGATAGATATGCCTGGAAACTAAACACTGGGCTGATACACACACACTCACAGACTTCCTTAAAATGTCTATGTAATGATGGTCTTCTTGTAACTTTTTAAGGTGTTTTCATTCTATAAAAGATTCAGGTAACAAGGGCACTTCTCCTTTCCTGGAGGGAGATTATATCGGAGTCAGGAAAATTAAATATCAGGAAAAACACGGTTGCCAACTAAATATTTTATTCTATATCTCCCTCCTATCTTTCTTAATTTTGGAATCCTACTTCCAAGGAGAAAAGCAGCATCACAAGAATACCTGTAAACTGCAAAGCAAACTTTTTATATACCCACAATGATTGAGCCAAATATTACCTGCTTTCCTCCTGCCTTCAGTGTCAAAAATAGAGTAGATCTGTTGCCCAGCCACTTCAGAGTTTACTCCCATTCATAAATATGTTGATGATTCAATGCTGTTTTTTGCTGTTAATCTTAGAAATTTTTCTTCTGTCATATTAAACTTTTATTTATCCATTATAATGGTTGAAGAAAAGTAAACTTCTAATCCAAACACTATACATCCTGTTGTAATTGGCGGTGAACTGAAATACAAATAGGTACTATATCTCTGTGTTTCAGTAAAATCTCAAGTGATTAAAAGTAAATACACTTTTAATTTCTCATTGGGGCATCAACTCAAGTTGTGCTCTTGTTCTTTCTTCAGATTTTTAAACTGCTGATTGCCCAGTATTAGAGTCTATCTGAATACTTCTACTTCATTAAAGTTTCAAACCCAGGTGTCTGCCACTAATCCTGTTGTTTTATTTTTTTAAATACATGTTTTTTTTCAGTGGCTGAGATTTTCAAGGAACTATTCCTCCCTTCGCTTTTGAAACTGAACTCTGTTTTACCCAAAAAAAAGGTCCTTTTCCTGGGGATAATATTGATGGCCATCATTTTTTAGGCATCTCAAAAAAAGAGCGTAAGGTTAGGCTAAAAGAATTACATTCATCTTGACTGTTGAAGATCCATGCTGCCTCTTTATTTTTTTAAAATATATTTTTATTGATTTTTAGAGGAAGGGAGAAGGGAGAGAGAGAAACATCAACGAGAGAGAAACATCAACATCGATTGGCTGCCTTCTGTACATCCCCTGCCGGGGATGGAGCCCGTAACCTGGACATGTTACCCTGACAGGGAATCAAACTGGTGACTTCTTGGTACATGGATTGATGCTCAACCGCTGAGCAACACTGGCCAGGCCCATTCTGCCTCTTGAAGCCAGTGTGAGATTGTTTACTTAAATTCTGAAGTTTGTTTCTTTAAAAGTAAACACAATTTTCTGTCTTGAACTGAGCTTTTAACTTGTTCTGGAGTTAGACATAAAGAGACATAGTGGCCTATAGGATAATAAGTATGTGGTATGTCCTTCACCCAGTACATTGGGGAAAGAAATTATATTTGTTTTGCCCTATGTACATATTTACAATAAGTGATGTAATAGTGGAGAATGGTCTCCATTGGTATAAAAAAAACAATAAAACCAAAAAAATTCCCTTCTCATTTATATTCAAAATAAATCTTTACATTTGGCTCCTTCCTCTTGTCAAAACTGCCATTTTTGTTTGCTTTTATTTCTCTGAATGCAATAATAGGCTTTTTCCAAACAGTCATCTTTGCCTTATAATTTGACCTTGTAACCCTATAAGTAGATTTCACTTTTTTATGCCTTTCTGCATTTTTTGGCTAGTTTGCTTCATTAGCACTTGTGGTTTGTTGTGCACTTTGCAGGAACATGAACCATGTGGAATCACTGTGTGCTTGATCCACTAGATCATATGTCTAAACCACCCAAATAAAACTTGTAATCACCTTCTCCTTCCTAAACTCCTTGCCAAACTCTACTGAACATCATTTTAAACGTGATTCTATTCCAGACCTCAGTGGTGAAGCTGAGATTTTACTAAGTTCAAAAACACATGTCCATATTTACAGTTAATTCAGAACACATTAATGTCATGTCAAGAAGTAATATTATGCCTTTTCTCCTTCCACCCCTTTGCCATTAGGTTTACTTAATGATAATAGTTTGCTGTGTAGCTTGGCTTAGGATATGCAACCTGACTTCAGTTCTGCACTTGTTTTTCAGATCTGTTCAGCAGATTAATCTCCTCACTGTCCATTGCATTCTTTGCATGCATAAAGGAATTTCTCAGTAGAACCATTTAGAATGTTAAAAGCTCTTTTTAATTATATCTCAATAAAGCTGAAATTTTTAACAGCTCTTTTTACTCCATTTGGACATGAGTTCTATCTAGCATTTGTTTATATATGTATTTTCTTGCAAAACATGTTAATCAGGCATTTCCTAGAGGGCACAACAGCCTGAGTAGGTATGACACACAGTCAACAAGAAAATATCAGAATTCTTTCTTTTATGAAAGCTGTTTGATGTGAGAGTGGAATACTTGTATAAAACAGCCACTTTCTTTTGAGCAGATTAAAGAATGTGCTGATGAACCAGTAGGTAAAGGTTACTTGGTTTCCTGCTTGGTGGATCACCGTGGCAACATCACTGAGTACCAGTGTCACCAATACATCACCAAGATGACGGCCATCATTTTCAGTGATTACCGTCTTATCTGTGGCTTCATGGATGACTGCAAAAATGACATCAACATTCTGAAATGTGGCAGCATTCGGCTTGGAGAAAAGGTATGTACTACACTGGCTTCACCAAAGGGTCTTAGGAACTTGATAAATGAAAAGTTTTGTATAACTAGCATTGAAAAAATTTAGGGCTGGAAGTGGCCTTAAAGTTGAAGTCCAGACAGCTCCAAGGTCTAAGGCTAGTTGACCTGTGAATGCATTTCACCTGTTTGTGTTCCAAAAGTATGGAGTGTTCCATAAGTATGGAGAAGTAGAGGAATTAATATCAGCTAAGAGTAGTGTTATCTTCAAAATATTAAAACGGTTACCTGTAACATTCTTTGGCAAACATTTTATAGTCTTGTGGGAATAGTAGTTGGGTTAGGAAAGACTTGAGTTCTCAAAACCTTCTCTGCATATACCTCACCATTGCAATAAAAAAATCACTCAGCACACCAGTACAAATAAAGATATTTAAATATTAGAAAATTTTAAGATATGAAAGTATTTCTAGCTTGTCAGAAGAAATGTAACTCTACAAATGTGATATATTCATCTCATAAGAACTAGTTTTAGTAAAGACAGGAAAGAAAATAGCTAGCTAGTTTCTTCTTCCTTTATTATATCTAATCTTATTTTTGTCGTTAATTGTCTGTTGTCTAGAAGGTCACAATGAAAGTTTGACCAGGCTTATTGTGAATTTGTTTGTGCAGAAAAAATGAAAGAAAGTCCTGAGAAGTAACAGATGCCAGTGGGAGAGGTAGTCTGGGGCCCTTATATGGCATCAGCTATTAATTGCCACTGTTCATTAATCTGCTATTTAGGAAATATGAAGAAAAATAAAATCCAGTTGTCTCTTTGCTCCTATTTGTTCATTGCACCATGTTTTTTATAGGCTTCTATCACAGAGGAAAAGGGGGCATGGTATTGTGTACCAGAACTGCAAACTACATGCACCAGTTCAAATGAAGGCTTTAATGCTGGTTATTGTCTGGCTGTCACCAAATACCCTTTCTTTCATACCAGCACAGGGCTCTGGCCCTTTCATAGGGCACCTCTGAGCCTATCTTGAGAACACTGTGAACTTGGCATACAGCTTTCAGGCAGCTTTAAAAAAAAGCCAATTTTAATAAAGAAGGCAGATTTTTTTTTCTTCTTCCCCAGCAGATTCTAGAAATGACACAAAAGCACTTAAGTCACCCTGATAATTCAAGAAGCTCCTATGATTTATTTAGGGTACTGGTATCCAGTTCCAACCCTCACTCTTTTTAAAATTTTCACCTGTGTTCCAGACACTTTTCAGGAATCAGTGATGACACTTTTTTATATTTGTAATTAGTGGTCCATGCTATAGTGTGGACTATTACAGTTCACCTCTCTTTGTAGTAGTAGTAGTTCTTTATTGACTGCCAAGATAATCACTAGTTAGCTTCCCACTAGCAATCTGAATTGTCAATATAAAACCTGCTTTCAGTGGTATGTATGAGTTAAGTCTGCAGTGACTGAAATGATTGCAGAAAACAATAGTGCTAGAGCCCAAAGACATGACAGTGAGGGTTGTTCTCAGCTTTGTTAAAATAACAAAAGATGTTTCTGTGGACCATCAACATGCATATTTTGGTCATTTTTATCTTTTGTTATACCTACCAGTTATGTGAATTTCTATTCATACCAAGCACCCCTGGGTATGTGCCCTGACTGGGAATCAAACCTGCACACTTTCAGTATACAGGATGATGCTCCAACCAACTGAGCCACACTGTCCAGGGCTTGCCTACCTTTTTGAGATTAGTGTTATCCTTCTCTGTCCTTAAAGGCAGACGGTGGGGACATAGTATATGGGGAAGAAAAAAACATTACCTGTTGAACTGCTAAAAACTGATCAGGACACTACTAATAGTTTTAAAACAAACATTTGTCTTACCACAATGGAATTTTTAAAACTCATTGTAAATCCAGTTACAGGATCACTTGTTATTTGTATGTCAAGTCTATGTACTAATAACTTTTTTAAACCAAAGTAAATTTTATTTTATTGTAGATAATGTGCCATGTGCCAAAACCACCTCCCTTGCTTTCATTTATATTCAGTAATTAGTCATACAATTTTCTTTGTCAAATATTTGCCTAATTCAAATGGGCTGAAATAAAAAGCTCAGAGACTCTGGGGAACAGAGAATTCCTGAAATACTGTTATTTGAAGAAATATATCTACCTAAATTTATGATTAATGAAAACATCTAGTGGAAGTCATGTTATGGCCTACATTTGCTATAATTAAAATTAAATCTCAGATTTCTTAGGGGGTTTCAAACCATGATAATTCCACCTTAAACCTAGTAAGAAGCAAATGGAACCATTAAAAAAGATAACAGCCCTAGTTAATCTTACTGGTGGTGCATTTAAAACAGTTATAAACTCCAAGTATACAGGGAAGTAGTTCTACTCATTACTTGGAAATAATTTCTGAACCCTATGATGCCAGGACTAAACCCTGAGTCTAAATCAAGTTTGACTATCATGCTATTATTTTCAGTCTCTCATATGATTAAGACCTAACTGCTAGCAAGCATCTAAGATATGGGCTACTAAAATTTCATATAGGACATTGTTTTATAACATAAAACCATGTTTATAATAATCCCTTGTATCCTGTAAATAATAAATGACTGATATGTTTCTGTCCAAATCTGTGTTATCATAGGTTTGTTTTCCCTTTGGGAAGTGGTAATGGTTAGGCCTTACTTAAGTGGGTCATAGATAATCTTGAATGTCACTCATAAATTAGGAAGAAAAAATAAACCTTACTCCAGATTTCTGGGGTTTGTGTCCACTTTCTCTCTCGTCACATTTTTGTCTCTTGTCCCTGAGAGTTTTGTCTGTTCAGAATTACTCTCCAAAATTCTTTTCGGTCATCTCAGGTTTGTAAGATAATGAGAGAGGTAAGGCATGAGAATCTACTAGTATACTGTGCTTCCCAATTGTTTCTGGATCAGCAAACCTTTTGAAAATGAAAGCTATGAATTTCCTTGGGAAAAATATACAAAACCCACATACAAACTTTATGAGTTTCATAGAACCTCAAGGTCTTAGCTAGGCACCTTACATTCTGCAACTCGGATGAGTTGATAAACTCCTCTAAGCCTCTGTTTGCTCATCTGCACAGCAGATACCACTGCTCTTGTCCCCTCTTCACAGGTATATTAAGAGAGAACATGAAAATTTTCATGAAACTACTTGGAAAGTAGTGTGCTATAGAACAAACTATTAGAACAAAATAGAAAAAAACTACGTTTCTTTTGTTGAGTCGAAATTTTACTTAAAGTAGATGTTTCCCTTTCTGATTTTAGGAGTCTTTATATTATGTACAGATGATTTTAACTATAACAAGATTTTATGTGTATGTATGTGTAAACAAATGATAGCACTATATTTTCTGCTGCTTGTCTTGCTGTATTAATGGTTATACCTCTCAAGTTATTGAAGCATATCTTGTGAGTATAGAAGATTAGGATTTTGAATAGAAAATATTTAGAGGAAGTTTCTCATATTTTGAATGAATGAATGCTTGTGTTTGCTTTGGGGATGATGCAATGTACAATTAAAGGTAATTGGATGGTTTTAGGAAAGCTCTCAAAAGCAGTTTGTATAAACAGCGATAATCTTGTTAAAATGGCATTAAAATATATTCAAAACATCAAAGTGAATATTACACTGCAGGCGGTATGTATATGGGTCTTCATGGGTAGTATAGAATAGAAAGGAAGAAGAGGGTCTCTAATACCTTTTCTCAGTGGATTTTGTGGTTTGTTTTTTTAACCTGACTAAAAGCACTATTGGGAAGTTGGAAAATGCTTGGCCCCTTCAGAGATAAATGAACAGAAGTTTCTGCAATGTTATTTCAATATGGACATCAGCTATGATCAGAGCACTGGGCATGCAATTCTTTTAAATGTTTCTGACATTTCAGACTTTAAAAACTCAGGTTTCTATTTCTAATGCTAACTAAACTATACTTAACCTCCCAGTTGTACTATGCAAGTATGTTCTAACCAAAGAGTATTGAGGACATTTTCTGTAACTTCAGTAGTGTGGTTGGTTCCCACCTGATTTTTCAATAGAATATAAATAAGCTAACTGTATGTTGAGGTGGGTTTTGTTGTGTGTGTTTTTTTAACCAAATGATGTTTATTTGAAATTCATTGTGGTGAAAGTTTTAAAATATCAGTATACTTACTATTTTAGGATGCACATTCACAAGGTGAGGTGGTGTCATGTTTGGAGAAAGGCTTGGTGAAAGAAGCAGAAGAAAGAGATCCCAAAACTCAAGTCTCTGAACTCTGCAAGAAAGCCATTCTCCGAGTAGCTGAGCTGTCCTCAGATGACTTTCATTTAGACCGGCATTTATATTTTGCTTGCCGAGATGATCGAGAGCGTTTTTGTGAAAATGTAAGTTCAGAAACTGTTCTTCTTTTCTTCCTTTTCTTTTAAAATATTTTTAAGTACTCTATTAAAAATTTAAAAAAAAACAAACCTCTCACATGTAGGAAAGCTACTAAAAAATAAAGAGTTGGTCTAAGGATAACAGAAAATGATACTGGGCGCTCAGCTTTGATTTAACATCTAGTTAACATTTGGCCTCTGACAATCTCCACACATTTTTTTCTACTTTAACTTCTCCATTTCAGTTCTTGGGAGTCTGTTTTATCTAAAGGAATCCGATTTACCAGGGAATCCCATTCACACCTATTCCTTGGCTAAACTTCACAGTATTACATATATTTATATGTTTTTGGCTAAGATGAAAAAAACCACAGGTAGCTAGTTTTTAAAACCAAATCCTTGATTACTACCTACAGACCCTATAGAACAACTTTCTAACACTTTAAATCGAAGAACCTCCATCTTTACAACGAAGAATTGAGCATGACTTATGTACACTCCCACTCTGCCTGCTGTTTTGATTTAACAGCTTTAAGCGTCAAAGCCACTAATTTTGTAAGAGTTTTGTGTTATAAAAAGGGAGACTCACTGATACTTCTCTTGATTCCCTAATTAATGGTATATCTGGGACTGAATGACAATAGTTAGACATTGTGAGAAACAAATTTTTATCTTTACTAGAGGTACTATTTTCTTTCAAAGGCTACTAAATTTTATAAATGGCTGAGCCATTTGTTCAAAGCTACTCACATTATATTAATTTAACAGGAAGTTCTATATAGGATTATGGATAATGCCCAGCATAACCAGTTAGCTAATCATCATCATAATGGGTATGTTTCATCTTACAGACACAAGCTGGTGAAGGCAGAGTATATAAGTGCCTCTTCAACCATAAATTTGAAGAATCCATGAGTGAAAAGGTAAGTATTACTTTAAAGCAAACCAATATTTATCATTTCCTAAATGATTTCTCAGATCATCTCAAATAATATTTTTATAAATAGATACCAGACTAAATGACTGGTAAAACTTACCCTTTTCAGAGGCGAGATACTTGTCTTTTAGTAGGGAACCAAAGCATATTTTGCTTAAGCCAAGAAAATGAAGCTTTATTTGTGATAACTGGACATTGGAAAGCCAATTGGGTATCAGTTTGGGAAGTAAAATTGGAGAATTTTTTTACAGATTTTTTATTGATTATTTTAGAGAGAGAGGAAAGGAGAGGGAGAGGGAAAGAGAGAGAAAAACATTGATGTGAGAGCAAAACATCGCTCAGCTGCCTCAACCCCTACCAAGGATTGAGCCCCCAACCTGGGCATGTGCCCTGACCAGGAATCAAACCGGCAACCTTTCGGTGCGCAGGACGATGCTCAACCAACTGAGCAACACTGGCCAGGGCAGGACTGGAGAATTTTATATCAGAATCACATTGAAGATTGTCCGGCATACTCAGGAAGTTTAGGCTAACCAAACCAGTGTGCTTCATATGTAATTAGCTATTTAATTTTTCACCAGATGTCTCATTAAGCATTCTAATTGCTGTTAGTCCTCTGTTCCTGGATGAATGCAAAAATCTTTTTATTGCATTTAAAAGTAATTATTTTTGCTTTTTTATCCTGTCATTTACTTTCCTAGGCAGCTGAAGAAATGTTTTTCATTTCAGTTCCTTTCCTATTGAGTAATTATATTTAAAAAGTATAGAATGGAACTTCCAGAGTACTGTGTTAGTTACCGCTTTGATTCTGGTGAAATTTACTTTAGGAATATTGTTAAATAGGAAAAGAGTACTTTGTCAGGTTCGTGTATTAGAATCCACCAAATATGTTTGTGTTTGAGACAACTACTATTGCAGCAACAATCAGCAATTCACTAAAATTCTAGGGCTTCCTTCCCATTTACCTCTCCCTCTTGCCACACTAGTTTAGCATGCTTGTGTTCAATTTTAACCAAACTTAAAGAGGCATTTTGGTAACTACTGCAATTGTTGACATGTACTTGTCCATGAGAGATACATGTGAACAGCTGAACCACCTGAGCAGTCTTACAACTCTCCCCGCATTCTTTACTCAGTGTCGAGAAGCACTAACAACCCGCCAAAAGCTGATTGCCCAAGATTATAAGGTCAGTTATTCATTGGCCAAATCCTGTAAGAGTGACTTAAAAAAGTACCGGTGCAACGTGGAAAACCTTCCTCGGTCCCGAGAAGCCAGGCTCTCCTACCTTCTGATGTGTCTGGAGTCAGCTGTGCACAGAGGTGAGAGTTTATTTTTTTCCCTTTTTATTCCTTTTTGGATTCACATTCTAAAGCTTCGTGCACCGTTACCTTTCCCTGTATTTGCTCTTTTGAGTACAGCTGCCTTGTTACTTAGGAATCTTTCTTTGTGAGCATAACTCTAGGAACTGAAGGGTTGGTATCCCTACACCTTGTTGAAGGCTTTTCCTCTTAGTTCATCAGTCCCAAATTTTGTTTTTCTTTATATCCTGGCTTGCTTTTTTTTCTTTTTCTTTTTTTTTAAACACAGTAGAGTATATTTCTCAAATTCAAGTATTTTAATTTTTAAAAATACCTACAGGGTGGGACAAAAGTAGGTTTACAGTTGTTAGTATGAAAAATAATACCGTAATTAATAAACAAACCCTGGCCAGTGGCTCAGTTGGCTGGGGCGTCATCCCATACACCGAAAGGTTGCCGTTTTGATTCCCAGTCAGGGAACACATCCAGGTTGTGGGTGTCATCCCTCATTGGGGCGGGTATGGGAGGCAACCATTCAATGTTTCTCCCTCACATTGATATTTCTCCCTCTCTCTCCCTTCCCCCCTCTCTAAAATCAGTAAACATTTCCTCAGGTAAGAATTAAAAATAATAATAAAGTAAGTAATGCAAGAATAAATTCTGTTCCACATACTCACAACTGTAAACCTACTTTTGCTCCACTCTGTATTGTACTGCACTTTTAGGAGAGTCAGGGTAGTCTAATGATTTAGCACATGAGCTTTGGGTCAGAGATACATGACTTCAAGTTATGGCTCTATCACCAGACTAACTGGCTGGGTGTCCATTGTTTCTAATTTTTAATCTCTCCAAACCTCATTTTCTTATCTATAAAAAATAATATTACCTATGTTGAGGAGTTCATATGAAGACTGAATGAGGCTGTTTGGCATAGCACCTAGCATACAATAAGTGATAGGTAATGTTATTATTATAATAATGATGATGTTAAGAAATTAATCAGTAGAAGATGAAAGGATTACCCCCAGAAAGTCATACTCATGGGCTGTTTAGTCCAAAAGTCAACCCCTGACAAAGGAACCAAGAAGGATATATAGAAGGCCAGAGTTGTCTTTTTTAATATTGGCTATAGGCTGCAAAAATGAAATTTCTACCTCTTATTGAATAAATGGTGCTGGTCAGTTGGTTAGTGAATAAAAAGTTAAGTGGAAAAAAATCACTCATTAAAGAAAACTCAGAACTTTTCAGTGAATTTTTTTCATGTCTGAATGTTTGAAAGCAGTGGAATAGCAAGCAGAGACAATGCATGGCCTTCAACTGAATGCCAAACAGGACATTTTGGAGGCAACTGGGGAATATTGATTATGGTCTGGGTATTAGGTGAGATTCCCCAAAAATGGAAAGGTGGAGCTTACTGACTAGTAAAAGCATATTATAAAACAGTATGCATAATGTAATCTAATTTTGGTATTGAAAAATAGAGAGTTAATGTCCTTAAGCTGCAAATTGACAAGAAACACAAAAAAGATTCAATAAATGAGTGGCCAAAGGATATGAACAGACAGTTCAGAGAAGTTATACAGATTGCTGAATAAAGACCGATCATATTAAGTGTTGACAAGGTTGTGGGAAAACGAACTATCGTACATTGCTGATGGAAATTTAAAGTGGTACAACCACTTTGGAAAATAGTTTGCCAGTTTTTTTTTTAAAGTTAAGCATATATCTCCCATATGACCCAGCCATGTAACTCCTAGGTATTTGCCCAAGACATATGGAAGCATATGTCCATGTAAACTCTTGTAGATGAATACTAATAATAGCTCTATATGTAATAGCCCCAAACTGGAAATAACCCAAAAGTCCATCAGTAGTGAAGGGATAAACAAATTGTAGGATATCCACATCACGGAATAATAATACTTAGCAATAAAAAGTAATGAACTGTCAATACACGGATGAATCTCAGAATAGTTATGCTGGGTGAAAGAAGTCAGACAAAGAGTCACATACATGATTTTATTTATATAAACTTCCAAAAAATGCAAACTAGTAAACTAGTCTGTAGTCACAGAAAGCAGATCAATGGTGACTGGGGATGGGATGGGTGGGGTGGAGAGGAAAGGAAGGGAAGCATAAGGAAATTTTGGGAGTTGATGGGTATGTTCAGCATCTTGACTGTGGTGATGGTTTCACCAATGTATGTATATGTCAAACATCCAGTTGTATGCTTAAAAGTGTAGTTTATTTTATGTCCATTACACCTCAATAAAGCTGTGTTTTAAAACATTTCCTGAGTGTTCCCATTTGGCATTTACAGCTGAAGGAAGGTGGGAAGCCATAGTGAATATTTGAAGTGTAGTCTTTTCCATAACCTTTAACTGTATAAGCCAGTAGAGATTGTTCTTGGCTTTTGTTGTTATCCAAATAGTTATCTTATTGATAAGACTTTCTTTCATTGGTAAAACATCTTCATTATTAGTTTAGTAGTATAAAATCTGTGTAATGCAGAACCCTGACAAAATAAACCCCATCCTCTGGAGTCTTAAACTCATTTTATGCTGATAAAGCTTTTACTGAATTCTAAACTTTTCAGTCTGGATAATAAAATGACTAGTATATTATATTCTAGGTGAAAATGTGTGCTTTTCATATGGGACGATATTCAGTCCTAATGCTGACCATAATGTTATGACTTAAATCCTAACTTAGGGCGACAAGTGAGCAGTGAGTGCCAGGGGGAGATGTTAGATTACCGACGCATGCTGATGGAAGACTTTTCTTTGAGCCCTGAGATCATCCTGAGCTGTCGGGGCGAGATTGAACACCACTGTTCTGGATTACATCGAAAAGGGCGAACCCTGCATTGTCTGATGAAAGTAGTTCGAGGGGAGAAAGGGAACCTTGGAATGAACTGCCAGCAGGCGGTAAGGAAAATTTTTCTGCTGCCATTTTGAATTCCACATTGTGTCAGCTAAGAAGCCTCTTTCTTACACTGTCCCAACTTTCTCTGGATCATTTGTGACATCACAGTGAATATAGGTACTAAAAGCAGACATGGACTATTGTTTCTTCAGGCATTTTGCTGCATGCAGAGCAGAAGTTTGAGCTTATAATCAATAAAAAGAGCTATATACTTAAAGAGACAGATAAAATACATAGTTTGCTAGAATTTCTTTAAGGTAACTTGCTATATTGGATTTACTAAACTCAGAATCAAGGTAAACCAAGTTCTAGTACATCAGCAAAGGTCCTCCACCAAAAGAGAATTTGTCTGTCTCAGTAGGTTTGATTGAGTTGAGGCTGAAAGAGATCTGAAATGAATTGGAATTTTCTAAGTTTCTTTTTATTGCTGATGTGCAACAAGGTATGAATTCCGGGCCTTGAGGATCAAGAAAGCATGTTGTTTTCAAAAATCATACTATCTTTTCTTGTTAGACTAAGGCAACTGTATGTGGAAGGGCCTTTCTTTTCTACCTCCAAACTCTACAATCAGTTCTATAAAGATAGTTAGAAAAAATTAGCATACTTGGCTTGAGAAGATAAAGTTATTCTTGTTCAGGGTTATAAACAGTGAGTAACTACAAATCAAGTACATAATATAAAGTTAAGCCCTGGCCGGGTAGTTCAGTTGGTTAATGTGTCATCCCAATATGCCAAGGTTGTGGATTCGATCCCCAGTCAGGGCACATACAAGAATCAATCAATGAATGCATAAATAACCGGAACAACAAATCAGGGGTTCTCTCTCCCTTCCTCTCTCTAAAACTGATAAATAAAATTTTTTAAAATAATAAAAAATAAAGTTTATAAATACAATGTCTCTGTTTCTATTTCATTAATATAGAAAGTTGAGCCTCAACTTTCTAATTTAATGAGCTACCCAGCCATTTATATTTTAATAAATTTATCTATCTCTTCCTCAGGGAAACTTTAAAAACACACACAATTCATTAGTCTTTTATTTTGTTGTTGGCATTTTTATTAAAAATCTAATATTACTTGAATTTTATTTTTCTGTTAATCATGTAAAATCACAATTTACAGTCTGAAATGCAAAGTTTCCATAGAATTTTGATATGGAGTAAAATTTCACCGTAACTTCTATTACCCTGACCCAGAGTGAATTGTAATTTAATACATCCCATGGTGGGAGAATGGACAAATGTAGCTTCTTCTCCAAAATACCAAGCCCAGCTAGACAGAAAGCTTCTGGATGTAGTTCTTCAGGAGCAGTTCTTGCTGGTGGTTGTCCTAGGAACCTCTGTGACAGTGTATGTGCCTGGGCTCAGACCAAGAATTCAAACATCCTATATTAGCATTTTATCCTTAATGCAGCATGGAAAGGGGAAGGGGTGGTTAGGAATAAACCTATATTTTCTACTGAAGCTACACTTGTACTAAGGTGTACAGAAAAAAGAAAATAAGTAGTTTTGCCTTTATTTCGAAGCATCTAGCTAACCTCCAGGGCTTTTTGAAATTTAGCTTGTTAAAAGAGCTGACGACTCAACAGCTTGAAAGGTAAATAAGTCCTGCCCACCTCATCCTTTGTGCCCAGAATAAAAGTGCTTTCCAATCTAGAGCTCAAGCCTTAAATAGTGAATTATGTGGTTTTGCCCACGTTAAGTTTAGCCAAGTGGGAAACAAACACTTTATTTGGTTTTTTTGGATTTGTGGTTTTTCGGAATTGAAGGAAAGGGGGGGGAAATTTCTTAGTCTTCTACTACATTATCCAACCTCAGCCAAATGGAGGAATGTTTTGAAATAATTTATTTGAGTGGATTTCTTTCTTTTTCAAAGTTTCCTTCCCTGATACAGTAGACTTTCATACCTGTCTGTGGTTGACCATTAATTTTCCCTATTCTTTGCTTGGCTGTGCTTCGATTTAGCAAATAGTAAACTGTGAAGCATAAAAGCTAATGTTATCTTAATGAGAACATACGTTTCCAAATGCACCATAATCATGAACTTATTAAATTCTCTTCAGTTATGGTCGAATGAGTGTGGGCCCAGCCTCAGGCCAAAGATGAATGTCCAGTCTATTCTCTAGACTACTCATTTCCTAGAAGCATTTCCCCAGGTTTTTCCTAAGCAATCAGGTGCTTGAGTAGATGTATAATCATGTTGCAGTTTACATTCTTAGCGTTTATTTCCCACACTGTTGTCACTGGATTCCAGAGTGGCAATGATCCCTTGAGTCCTTAGCCTACTAGAGTCTGTAGGGCATTCATTGCCTCCTTTTAGTAGCCACAGTCTGGTGCATTCATCATGAATTCTCCAAGTTTGTCAGTCATCAATCATGGATATTTAACTAATAGTTTTTATAGAGACTTACAGACTCCCATGATGCCTATAGTTTCCCTCAGAAAAAGATATAAATATTTTGGCCTTTTTCAACAAATGTCATTACTAAAATCTATAATCCTTTGACAGTAATTTTCCTACTAGCCACAGCATTTTGTAGCTTCTCCAAACTGCCACCAAGATTTCCAGAATACTGGAAATTTTTCCTATTTCTCTCATCTTGATTATTGACTTCTTTTAGAATAGACAGAATTGGGGTTTTCTTTCTTCATTTCCTTTTGATCTGTATTCTGATCAATATGTGATGGGGTCAGTATTTTCGTATGAGCCCCTGTGGGATTGTAGGTCAAATGTATGAGGATCAGAGAAGGCTCTTGAAGAGAAAGGCTAAACCTGTGACAAAAAAGGGCTCCAAGTCTTTAACTTGGAAAAAAGGAACCCAAACTAGGATTATAGTTTTCAGATTTGCTCTCTGTTATTTAAGATTCTCACCCCAAAACACCATCTGTTACCCATCTGTTGTAATAATGATCTTTCATATCTGTCAAATGCTTGCAGTTTATACAGCCTCTGTATATTCCTTTTTTAAAATAAAAAAAAATCTTTATTGATTTCAGAGAGAGGAGAGGGAGAGAGAGAGATAGAAGCATCAATGATGAGAGAGTCATTGATGGGCTGCCTCCTGCACCCCCCCAACTGGGGATAGAGCCCACAACCTGAGCATGTGCCCTGACTGGGAATCGAGCCCCAATTGCCTGGATCCTAGGTCGATGCTCAACCCGCTGAGCCTCGCCCGGCTGGGCTGTATATTCTTATAATCCTCTGCAGTTAGAGAAACTGAAACTTAGAGGTTAATCAACTTGCCCATGTTCTCAAAGCTAATACCTGGCAGAGCCAGAGCTATTAATAGAACTCAGGTCTTCTGATCCTTAATTTAGAACTGTTTCCTCTGTGCCCCAACTGCTTTCTCCTCAGAGACAGGAAAAAAGAATCCAAGGCACATCTCATACTTTCTCTTTATTTCATAATAAAGCATAGACCAAGCAGAAGTAGATGTTAAAGACTATATTCTCATTTTCAACTGCATAATGACAAATATTCTTCTTTGTACTTATAATGAACGAGGCCTGGTTTTCCTCTTGGTTATATAAAAGATTGTTGAGGGAAAATAGGAAATTATAAGTGTTATATTCTTATTTTTTGTAATTGATATTTCTTGCAAGCTAAATGAAATCTCACATCTATCTTTAATAAAGCAGAGTACACTTGTAATGCCAGTGTCTTTGCAGCAAAATTTAAATTTTAGATTCTTTTGACCAAATTAGGTCCCTAACTGGAAATCACTTCTATTTACTCTTCTCCGCTCAATTCTTGCTTGGCTCTGAGTGTCAGATTTAGTAATCTGGTTAATATATAGGCAGTTATGAGGGAAAAGGCAGCCTTTATATTGTAAAGACCTTTTGTTTTGCAAATGTCCAGGGATGATTCAAACTGGTAGGCAAGTAATCCCCACAGGGGCTTGAACAGAAAAACTCTCGATCAAGGTAGAGAAACCAGTTGGAAAGTATTTCGCAAGAGCTCTTGAACTTGGCTAGTGACACTTGTAGTACCTTGTGATATACCACACTTAGTAACTGGTTGTATGAAGAGATGACAGTGCTCTTCCCTGATGTGTAAGTGACTTTATTTCTTCCTTCCTATTTTTTTTTTAAATCCAGCTTCAAACACTGATTCAGGAGACTGACCCTGGTGCCGATTACCGCATTGATAGAGCTTTGAATGAAGCTTGTGAATCTGTAATACAGACTGCCTGCAAACACATAAGATCGGGAGACCCAATGTAGGTTATCTTGTTTGTGGTATTTATCCATATTGTATTTTACTTGGCAGTGTAGCACAGGGAACATTCAGCATCATAACTGAGATTTTGTTAAACAGCAAACATACCAACTTTTGTTGAAACTAGTATGGGAATTGAGAGTTCACCTCTGCCTCATCTGTCATGTGGAGACACCTAGACCCAGCGTTGTGATGATATTTGTTGACAGTGACTGAGCATAGGTGGGCCTGTACATTAGGTCACAGAATAATTCCATTGTAATGGTCAAATAAAAAGGAGAGAAAGGAGCTCTCAGGAGAAAGTAACACATGCTTGACTCTACTTTTCATCCTGTTTTGTATATTGACTCATATATATTGGCTACTTGGTGATCATCAGAGAGTAATTAATTTTCATTGAAATATAGAACAGTGTGTTGATTGGAAGCGGGAATCATGGTCAAAAGGAACTCTGAAGTTTTATCCGAGATCTAGGAAAGCTGTAAAATTCTATAATGAAGTATTTGAATTGCATGCATTAGTTTTATTCCATGTGATATGCAAACAGCTCTTAAAACCAGGTTGCAAGTAAGAACAGGTTTCCCATTCTGCAAAAATCTTTATAGCCTACAGTTGACAGTACCAACAGTAAAATGAATGTAGTCCATGTTTATCATCATCCTGCTATTCATGCTGTGATCGGGGATTAAAAAAACGTATTCTTCCATAAAGCTTTTTGTGTGGTTGGAGAAGATAGACAAACATACTTAAGACTAATTAAGCATATTTACCAATATAAAAATAACTGCATCAACTCTAAAGGGGGTGAGGGAGAGGGAGGAAGGAGGAAACTGCTACAGATTAAAATGGATTTAAGATACTACCAGTTAAATATAATATGTGGACCTGTTCCAGGTCCTGATTTGAATAAACATGTAAAAAGGCATGAAATAATTGGAAAATTTTGAAAACTGACAGGATTTTGAATGATATTATGGATTTTTTAAATTAATTTCTTTTGGTAGCTAATGATATTATGATCTCATATTATAGAGAAACGTGCTGTAGTATTTACAACAAAATGATATGGTATCTGGGGTTTGCTTCAAAATACTAGCAATGAGGGACAGCATTAAAACAACCTGGGCCATAGGTAGATAAAGCTGTGGGAAGGAAAGGTAGATGTTATATGATTCTCCACTTTTGTGAGTGTTGGAAAATGTTCATAGTAAAAAGTTAAAAACAAAGCAGCTGCACACGGATCTTGTGCAAACTTATTCCTAAGTGCTGAATGGCTCTGAAGCTGATAGAAGGCTTAATTTAATCACTGTCAGGGTGAATAAGTACCTGATTGCCCTAGGAAAATAACAGAATGGCTTTTTCTACAGACCAAGGAAATACTGATTGGAAGTTCTGGATATGTTGTCAGAACTCTTCTATCTCTTGTTACAATTTCACCCCTGTTTTATGCCCAGGATCCTCTCATGCCTGATGGAACATTTATACACAGAGAAAATGGTAGAAGACTGTGAACACCGTCTGTTAGAGCTGCAGTATTTCATCTCCCGGGACTGGAAGTGAGTATTTTGAAAACAGAGTAAGTATAAGCCTCGGCCTGTTCTCCTGTGTAGTCAGTATCCCTTGCTTTTTTTTTTTTTTTTTAATAATCAATAGGAATTTGTTTTTGTTAATTTCTGGAATAGCTGACAACTTTAATCCTCTGAAAAACCACTTTCTTACTTTCAGAACAATATCTAAAAGCAGAGGAAGCCCTGCAGGTCTGTCCCCAAGAATCCCCATTCACTGCTACTTTGGAAGGATCAAAAATTTCTGATACCACAAATATCTGTCTAGAAAGAACTTGGCACCTTTGGGGCAGAAGAAGTGTCTTCAGATATATCTCTAAGTAGACAATAGTACATTTTTATTTTTATCGATTTGCACTGAGTTTGGGAATTTGCTTTTATTTCTTTAACTATTCAAAGTTATTGAATTTATTCTGTCTGAAGAAGCTCTTATCAATAAGTAACAACTTGATTCTCTTCTCATCCTGTTAGCCAGAAAATAGGGGAAGGAGACGGGGTAGCAGAAGGATCTATTACTGTCAGAATCACTGTAATTTATTGGCTGCAATTCCCTCCTCTTTCCAGGTCTTATTTTCCCTTCCCACCTCCAAAGCAGTCAGTAGGATCAGGCTGCTCGTCCTGCTTCCCAAGTTCAGCTCCTTCCTGATTCAGTTGTTTAAGCCATTGTACTTTGGTCATTAACTTTTTCTGGTGATTAATATGTTTTACCCACATACTTTACTATAAAGATTGCTTAAAGATTCTGTGTATTTCTGTTTCTGTTTCTGCTCTGGAAAAGACTACAGAAAGCTGGGGGGGAATTTTCCCGTGCTTACTCAGGCCATCTAAACTAAAGTAACAGAGTTTACTGAGTTTACTACTTTAACAAAATCATGTTTTTCCCTCTTCTGTAATTCCTTCAGCCACGATCAAAAAATGCTTCATAGGCTTAAAAGCTACTCATTAAATATTATTAGCCTTTCTCCTTCCATTAAGTAGCCCTCCCCCAAAATTGACCTTATAATATGGACAGAATTAAGCATCCATTGGTCTAGTTCGGAGAAGTAGCACTGTCTCCAGAGTCAAAGTTAAATGTCAAGTTTTTGAAATTGATGAGCATATTCAGGTAAACTAAAATTATAATGGCCTTACTTTGCATGGGAAAAAGAAGAGGAACAGTTTCACTGGAAAGGAAGTCGAATGATTCTCTTTATCTTGCCATTTCCTGATCTTACTGAATCTAGTATATCAAGTAGGATTGAACTTCATTTATACTTAGAAAAAATCATTGAGTAAAAAGTTGTGAATTGCCTGCTGATAGCTACAACCCTTATTTTCTCATTTCAACCAGGGTATGTTAGTGCTGAGTCTGTTATTGAAATGTGTGCCTTACATAGCCAAGATAACCACTTTGAGGCAGAACTTCTATCTTCTGTACTAAGGTTAACAAACTTCTGCAGATTGACCACTATGTGTTCATGAAGAACAAATTTTAGAACATGCTTTTGCTTACCTGTTGTCTCCATTACGCTGGAGGGGATTATTATAATAATTTTTTTTAATCCTCACTCGAGGATATGTTTTTATTAATTTTAGAGAGAGAGGAAGGGGAAGAGAGAAAGAAACATCAATTGGTTGCCTCTCGTACACACCCTGACTGGGGATTGAACCCACAACCTAGGTATTTTGCCCTGATGAGAATCGAGCCCAAAACCTTTTGGTGTCAGGGAAGACCCTCCAACTGAGCCACCTGGCCAGGCTGGAGGTGACTATTAATGAATATACAAGCACATTGTAAAAACCCTTAGCAGGTGTTGGAAGGAAGGGTATATAGTAAGAGTGTTTATCTTTTAACTTTATAGGCTGGACCCTGTCTTATACCGCAAGTGCCAGGGAGATGCTTCTCGTCTTTGCCACACCCACGGTTGGAATGAAACCAGCGAACTTATGCCTCCTGGAGCTGTGTTCTCTTGCTTGTATAGACATGCCTACCGTACCGAGGAACAGGGAAGGAGGGTACGCGTCACTATTGACTCATTTCTTCTCATCGTCATTTGTTTTTTTAATTAGTTTGCTGCATATTGTTCTGGTTTCTGCCATCCTAGGAAAACTTTGTTAGTGTATCTGGTGGGGAGGGGTTGCTGCACTACTAGAAAATGTTTTCATTCAGTGAGTGTACATAGAGTGTTCTACCAACTTCTTTCCGCCTGATTTTACATTTTTAACAAAGTGAGTCAGAACATTTCCAGTTTTTTCTTTAAATTACCGAAATCTAAATCACAAATAGACACTTAAGTTCTGCTGCCCTAATGTTATTTAGCTTTAAAGATCCATTAGCTCTTAGCCAAGATACAAATGGTTTTTAGTCTTCTGCTCTTGGCATCAGAACACATAATGCTTATATTAATAGGCCTCTCTCACAGCACACTGGTTGGAGCAGAAACCTCCATACCCCAGTCTCTTGGTATTTGTCTGCCCTAATTGCTATCTCTTATTGGGATATTTGTGTGTGTTTGGCTCTCGGGCAATGTTTACTGCCTTCTGGTGCCACACTGACATGCTGCTTGCTCTCCCAGATGGTCTTTTGAAGCCTTTGAGATACTCTATTGCATTTTAGTCCTGCATTTGTTACAGAAAATAGAGAAGGTATTATTTCACATACATGTTAACAAATACCCCTTCTGAGCTTAATTCAAAAGTCTGACTAAGTTTAGTATTCAGAATGAAGAGACCTAGATAGAAGGAAATGTTATACTTCAGTTACTGTAGTCTTAACTCAGTTTTTATACTGCTATGTAAGGAAATAAGGGAATTCGTTGTTTCCTTTTTCTTACGATGAACCTATCATTAATCACAGGAGCTAGCACCTTGGTAGTGACTATAGTAGGAGGCAGAAGAAAGGGTTGGAAGCTGTCTTTTTTAAAAATACATTTCTTTTAAAAATTGAGTTGAAATTCATATAACAAAATGAACCATTTTAAAGAGAAAAAATTTAGTGGTATTTAGTATATTGACAAAGTTGTGCAACCACCACATCTGTCTACTTCCAAAATATTTCCATGTCTCCAAAAAGAAACCCCATGCCCATTAAGCAGTTACTCTCCAACTCCCCCCCCACACACACACACACCCCGAGTGCATGGGCCCTTTTAGGAAGAGAGACTATCTGTACCTGTCAATGACAGCTTTCTCACAACCCTTCCAAAAATACTAGTTTTCATCTGTTTCACCCTCTGCTAATTCTCTTCAACTCATCTAGAAGAGTCTGGTCCTGACCTGTGGTAACTTGCTTCTGATGTTGCCTGCTTGTTCTGAGTTTAGGTAAATTTGAACTCAGTTCTCCTGACACATGTGTATTCTTTCCTGAATTAGACCTAGCATTCTACTCTACATTCTTGGAGTAATAAGTTAATTATGCTAAATTAAAACTCTAATCTAATCTGAACAAATTCAGTTAACTTTTTATCAGGATACTCTGAAAAAAAGAAGTTTCATATAATATATTTGAATAGGCCAAATGTATAATCTCATTCCAAGAGAGGGATGTTTTTAGAAGCCTCCTAGAACATTTAATTCTTATTCTGGAAGATATTCAAGGTATAAAGTTATTTGGTAGTTTCCTGACATTATCAAGTGTCTTTTGGTTTTGGTTTTGGCACCTTTAGAGTGCTTTGCTTGTTCTTATGTAGCTCTCACGGGAGTGCCGAGCTGAAGTTCAAAGGATCCTACACCAGCGTGCCATGGACGTTAAGCTGGATCCTGCACTCCAGGATAAGTGCCTAATTGATCTGGGCAAATGGTGCAGTGAAAAAACAGAGACCGGACAGGTAGGTGACATAGTTACCTGTTTATCTTATTGTCATAATAATATTCATGATTAACATTTTATGTAGAGTACAAACCCCATAAAATCCATTTCTGTTTACTTCACAGACATGATTTATGATATTATTTGATGGTCTCTCTATAAGAAATCCTCAGGAAAATTTTCTGTTTGGTCTCTATAATCAGGAATAATTGTACTTTTCCTAAGCAGTTAGTTTGTTTTTGTTTTGAAGTGAACGATTTTATTTATTTTTTATTATTTTTTTAAAAATATGTCTTTATTGATTTCCGAGAGAGGAAGAGAGGGAGAAAGAGAGAAATGTCAGTGATGAGAGAGTCATTGATCAACTGCCTCCTGCATGCTCCCTCCTGGGGATTAAGCCCGCAACCCCGGCATGTGCCCTGACTGGGAATCAAACCGTGATCTCCTGGATCATAGGTCAGTGCTCAACCACTGAGCCATGCCAGCCTGACCAGTTAGTTTGTTTTTATATTATTTTGTAATTGATTGTTTTCCCTCTTTGTGTTGCCTCTTAAAAAGCCTGGAGTCAAAGAAAGGTATGGCCTGCCTCTAGCAAGTATATATAAGGTGTTTTATGTACTAACTTATTACTTGCTCCATTCCACTTTTCTTAACATAATTTCCATTTCTTTCCTCTTTCTTACTTATTTTTTATTTATTTTATCTTGCCTTTTTTTTCTTTTCTCACTTTTATAAGCCACATTAAGCCTTTTGGAGAGAAGGCAGAATATACATATGTACATATACATGTAATACTTGTATGCATGAATTAGTGTGGGTGCCCTTCAACAGTCCTACAGGAATGTAAGAATGGACTTTTTCTATCTAGTAATTGATGAAATTGAGGCTCAGAGAAGTGAAGTGTGTTGACTTCCTTACCTAAAACTCAGGTCTAATCCTATCCAGGCATTTGTTCCATTATATTATAACCACCTTCCATACAGATAAGTATAGAGAAGGAGCAGCCCCCAAGAATTACATGCATGCAATGAATGATACCAGAACAAGGCGTGAATACAGGTTTCCAGGTTCCCTTTTTACCACTCCAAAACACTCTCTGGGATTAAACTACTGCAAAGTCACATGTGCAGGAATTGGACATTTTTAAGAAGCAATGGCTGCCTACACAGATCTGTTGAGCCTGGGAATACAATTTTTAGCAATCTACTTCCTGGCCCTCCTACAGCTCTGTCAAGTTTATTGTTAGAAAATGCCTATTGTTTTGCTTTCTGCTGCCTCTGTCTAATGAAACAAGGGATCTTGTCATACAGAACCCCAGGAAACAGTTCCTTTTATACTCCTTGTAAAGTAACATTGAGAAAGCTGCATTTTGTTGCAGCACATCCCTGTGAAGCTAAACTTCGGACAGGATTCCATGAATGGAATTTTTCCCTTAGCCATTTATTTTACTCCCAAAAGTATTACTCATTTTCCTTTGAGGGTTGTGTAATTCCTGTAGCCCTTCTCCTCCCTTCCCATTCTAATTTCAAAACAGAGAGGTTCTTGCAGAATAGTTAAGTTAGTAAGTTAAACTTGGTCCTTTAACAAAGTCCTTTGCTGAGAAATAGTTGTTGATGTGTTTTGGGGAAATGAGCTGATGTTGTACTTAAAAACCTCGAAATTTCTAAGAGAACTAGTAATTGATGCTACAAGGTAGCTCCAGCTTAGTGTCAAAACCCAGACAAGATAGCTTTTAGATACCGAAACCCTAGTATGCTCACTTGTTTTGCAGTTTTCCTCAGAGGGTCATTTTATGTGGGCTTAGGTTAGAATCCCAGATTTGATTTGCAGGAACTTTCAGCTCTATGTTGTGTTTAAGAACCTGAGTCCCAGTGTACTTTGCCCATAAAAGAGTTTTAAATATTTCATGTCTTTCACTGAATTTGTTGTCCAATGATCATTATCAAAACACAGGAAAAAAAGGAATGGCAGGGTGTTGATGGAATGGAATAAAGGCCTGGTAAGATTTTTAGACTCCGAGGACACCTGAACATCAATTCTCATCAGACTTCTCAATTTGGCTTTCTAGAGGACTTACATGGCTTAACCCTGCTAACCACCCTATTACATCAAGTAATTATCTTTCTAACCATCCCAGTTTGGGAAATAAATAAAACTTGTGTTCAGTGAAGTAGTTTTAAAAAGAGAAGAAAAGGAGAACCGCTGAAAAGGAAGTAGACGCTGATATCTCAGCTTCCCTGGGTCATTTGTGTAATTGACAAACCCCAAGGGATTGCCTTTTTGTTTGCAGGAGCTTGAGTGCCTTCAGGATCATCTTGATGACTTGGCTGTAGAGTGCAGAGATATAGTCGGCAACCTCACCGAGTTAGAATCTGAGGTAAGCAGTTTGCAGTTCACAGAAGGAGAGTGCCCTGTCAGCAGCCTTTCCTTTATTCTTGGTCCTGTTTCTAGATGCTCTGGAAAACAAAAGAAACCATCAGATTCTGTTTGCTTTATAAAGAATATTGTGATGCTTTCTGAACCCTTTTATCATTTTTCCAGAAAAACACTTTTATCATTTTGCCCTTTGGTTTACTTCATAAATTAGACTTATCACAGTGATTAAACCAATCTTTTTTTCCCCCTTTAAGAAAAGATAGCAGCTATACTTTAAATCTCTTAACCACATTCAAGAAGAGTCTAAGCATTTCTGTTATCTTCAGCTTTTTCAATTAGGTCATTTGGTAATATTTGCGTGTTTAATAAAATAAAAGCCTGGGACTTAGTTAAACATGGAAGATTGAATACACGTGTTTATCCCTGTTCCATCCTGAAACCCACTAAAATATAAAAAGTAAAATTAAAAACTTCATAAGCATAGGCATATTATTTAAAATACAGAGATTATTATTGGGGAGGGGGCAGCTAAAAATGTTTATATTGTCTTGTGGGGCAGAAATCAGGGAAACAGGAAATTGTTTTTTGTTTGTTTTTTAATCATAAACCTTTTAGAACTATTTGAATTGTCAAAATTAGCAATACATAAAATTACACTCTCCATTAGTTTTTTTTTTTTGTTTTTTTTTTTTTTTTTACTTTCCAGTTTTTAAAAGTTTATTGCCTTCTTTCATCTTCTGTCATCTCCTCTCCCATTCACATGGTCCATATGGGCTTATGAGGATAGTGATGTGGTTTAGGAGTTCATAAACTAAAGAAAGATGTCAGTTACCCCTGTTTTCATTTTGAACTGTTTAGCTTTTTGGTAAAACTTGAAAGGCTTTATATACTCCAGTATTATTATTATTAAATATTTTCTCCTCTCTTCTTTTTTTAAAAAACTCTTCACATAAGGACATGCTTATTGATTTTAGAGAGAAAAGAAGGGAGAGGGAAAGAGAGAGACATCAGTGTGAGAGAGAAACATCAATTAGTTGCCTTCCATACAAGCCCCAACTGGGAATTGAACCCCCAACCTAGGTAGGTGTCCTGACCGGGAAGCAAACCCACAACCTGGGTATGTGCCCTGACCAGCAATTGAACCAGTGACTTTTCAGGGCATGGGACGACCCTCAACCAACTGAGCCACACCAGCCAGGGCTTCTTTCTTGTGTTTTTTTTTTTTTAATGTACTTTTATCGATTTCAGAGAGAGGAAGGGGAGGGAAAGAGAAATAGAAACATCAATGATGAGAAAGAATCATTGATAGACTGCCTCCTGCATGCCCCCTACTGGGAATTGAGCCCACAACTCGGGCATGTGCCCTGACTAGGAATGGAACTGTGACCTCCTGGTTCATAGGTCAGTGCTCAACCACTGAGCCACACCCGCCAGGGCTCCTCTTAATTCTGCATCTCCTTCTAGAAAACTTGCCTTTCAAAGTATAATGGAGGTGCAGATAGCCCCATCTATGCTGATGGGGCTATCTAACTTAAAGACTAGAATAGACTACAAATGTGCATAACAGACTATTTGCCCATCAGATGCTATAGAGTCAGAGAAAGAAACTGCTCCTCTTCCCACCCTTGGTTCTTTCTAAGGCAGAATTAATATATTTAATCTTCTACAGGATATTCAGATAGAAGCCTTGCTGATGAGAGCCTGCGAGCCCATAATTCAGAACTTTTGTCACGTAAGTGATTTGTGGAGAAACAAGGATTAGAAACAGAACTGAATTTACTAGGACTCTGGCCCCCAAGTGTGTTGGATCATCTCTGTCTTCAGCATGTTACTCCTTTGTGGCCAACTTTGAGAAGTTGAAGATGTAAACAAAAGCAAGAGGGGATGACACCATCCCGGGAAACCTATTTGATTATCCTTTGTAGGTTCCCAGATATGTGCTTAGCAGCAGTTGTTGAGATGCCCTTTATAAGAAAAGAAGAACTGGAGAAGCCCCCATGAGCATGACTGAGTTGCTTCCAGTACATCCGCTCAGGATTCGTTCACAGTAACAGTGGCTTCCCCTTCCAGCTGTCTTCTTGTACCTGGATATTGAGCAAACTTTATTACTTTATTCACTTATTGAATTACCTAAATTGTGAGAGCAAAACACACTCAGGAACCATGAGGATCTGACAACCAGGAAGCAAAGGAGTAAAAGCACAGCGTAGTACATGTTCTTGTTGGAGCTTCATGCAGGGCAGCTTGCTGTGTAAATTTTATTCCCCAGATGTTTGTCCCTTGTAATTTCTGAGGCTTATTTTGACATAATTTAATACATACCTTGTTTGCAAAGGCTCTAGAATCAGCCTTGTTTGCATTTTTCATAGCCTGGGATACAAGGTTTGTTTATTAGGTATTACAGATGTAGTATAAATGTGCACTGCCTTTTGCAGGATGTGGCAGATAACCAGATAGACTCTGGGGACCTGATGGAGTGTCTGATACAAAACAAGCACCAGAAGGACATGAATGAGAAGTGCGCCATTGGAGTCACCCACTTTCAGCTGGTCAGTAACACCTGGCAGAGCCTCCTTTTCTAGACTGCTCGTATGGTTACTGAATGCCTTCCTCTTTTAGAACATCAGAGCACCTCCTGTGAAAAATTGTTTTTTGTTCTCATTAAATGTGGTTTTTATTTGCTATGGCCAGACACTTTGTTAGGCTCCTCGAAGTTCAGTGATAAATACATAGTTCATACCCTTAGGGAGCATGCAGTCCATTGGGAATAGAGACAAGTAAACAGGCATTTCCTGCTTTAGTCACATCGCTTGCTTTCCTAAGGGGTTGTGTTTTTTTTTGTGGGGGGGTGTGTGTGTGTGTGTGTGTTTAAATCATACCTTTATTGATTTCAGAGAGGAAAGGAAGGGGAGAGAGAGATATAGAAACATCAATGATGAGAGAGTCATTGATCAGCTACCTAGCCCGCAACCCGGGCATGTGCCCTGACCGGGAATCAAACCCCGACCTCCTAGATCCTAGGTCAATGCTCAACTGCTGAGCCATACCCAGCCAGGCCTAAGGTATTTTAGCCTTTCCTTTAACAGTATCAGTGAGATCTGCTGTTTTGGCTGAGTGTTCATTTCAGTGGCCCAAATATGTATCAATACACTGGATTCAGCCTTTTATTTCTTTTCTTAATCATAATGCTCAGGCCTGTCATAATGAGAAGGCTAAACCCACTCTTCGTTGTTACCATGTGTCTGAGGAGGTGCCTCTGGTAAAGCAAGCAGTTCCTCGCCTGAGGACAAAATCCAGGTGTCTTTAAAACTGCCCTCTTCCGAGCATTAGCTTTAAACAACCAGATTGAAGGCCTTCGGGAGTGTGCACCCGGGGCAGTGATGGAGCACACAAGCCCTGCCCTTGTCGCCTATATTTTAGTAAGAAAAAGACACAAAACATGTTTACAAGTAATACAGCCTCAGGTGAGCCTCTGAAGAAAAGTAACGCAGCGTAAGGGGTGGAGGGCGAAAGAGACGGGACTTCAGAAGGAGGTACTTAAATAGAAATGCCAAGGAAGTGGCAGAGAAAACCGTGGGAAAATCTGGGAGAAGGGTTCTTTTGGCCAAGGGAACAGCATTTGTGTGACTGGAATGGCAGGGAACTGGTGTGGTCATAGCAGAGGGAGGAATGGGGAGGTTGGCAGTTCATGAAGCCTGTGGGAGACTGGGGCAAGTCATTCAGAGCCCAGAAAGCTGACTTAGGACTTGCCACAGAGCTGCTGATTTTCTTTCTCATCGTTGTTTTTAGGTGCAGATGAAGGATTTTAGGTTCTCTTACAAGTTTAAAATGGCCTGCAAAGAGGACGTGCTGAAACTTTGCCCCAACATAAAGAAGAAGTATGTACCTTTTAATTGATTCATTCTGCTTCTCTAAAACCCCTCTTAGCTACTGAATGAATACCCAAGGTGTCAGGCGGCCTCCTGCTGTCTGGTAGCCCAGGAGGAGGTCTCCTTGCGCACTCCTATGGAAGTGTGGCCAAATACCACATTATCTGGCCATCATCTTTATAGCTGCTGAGAACCATGACCGGTGGTGGTAGTTCTGATGTGGAAAGCCTATAGGCTAAAGAAGCATTTTCAGTTTTTCCAGTTCAGGCTATGCAACTGGTAGAGCTGATAAGATTGTGTACTTAGAGGAACAAGTTACAGTGTGACTACAGGATGTTAGCTGACTTCCTCCTGACGTAACTCCATTATGTCATCTCTTCGGGGAAGGAGCAGAGGCTTTTACTGGGTTAGAGATCTAGTGAAGAAACAAAAACTTCATTCATCTTAGTGAGCAGTGTAAGGAGTTTGTACAGCATGGCTACCCAAATCCTTCTGTGTTAACTCTTTGCAAAGGCATGTTTCTAGAACATATTTCCTCGCGTATAAACCAAGTTCCTATTTTGCTCAGGTTTCCATACTTTTCAGGAATGGGTTTCACAGTACATCAAAGTCACAGTCCAGAGTTAAGAGCAGCATTCCTCTCTGGTCACACGTTTTTAACAAAACAAGTGTGGAACTGTCCTTGCACACACGTTCCCTCTCTGGCCTCCCTGCCAGTCAGGAATATAGTCAGCATTTGTGCTGTGGCCCAACTTTTATGACCTATACAGTCAAATTGCTGCTTGTAGAGCTCTAAAAACAGCGAGACTTACAGGAAAGGCATTCAAAAACATGGTAAAGGGGGTCATGAGTTCTGGGAGGTGCTGTTGCTCCTGGCCCAGCCCAGCTCTCAGACGTCTGTCCTTCTGGCTCCAGCCAGTCTCAGGCCTTCTCTTTTCCTTGGCAGGGTGGACGTGGTGATCTGCCTGAGCACCACCGTGCGCAATGACACTCTGCAGGAAGCCAAAGAACACAGGGTGTCCCTGAAGTGCCGCAAGCAGCTGCGGGTGGAGGAGCTAGAGATGGTAATGCCCCAAACCACTGCCTCAACTCCCAGAAACCCCAGGGGCAGGGGATAAAAAGTTGGGTGAGGAGTGAGGGCTTCATGGAAAGATTTTAGCCACTATTGTGATAGTTAAGACTTGGAGCCACGTGGTAAAATTTTACAGTATGACAGCTTCTTATTTTACTCTTTTTTTTTTGAACGATAAAATGTTTTTTACAGCACGTAACTGGAAGACCAAAGTAAGACGGGCTGTAAGCATGTGATACAGTCATTGTATCAGTAATGTCCTCAAGGATCAGCTGTCTCCCTTTTACTCTGCTGTCCTCCCACCAGCTTCATCATAAGGCTAGTTTCCCTCATAATAGTTGCCTGCAACACCTGGGCCATCTGCTCCAAAATTCATCTCCAGCAGGAAAATAAAAACAAGGGAAACTTCCCCAGCATGAAAAAAAGATCCTTCCCTTCAATTTGATTTGTCAGTTTGAGGTCTGTACCACTCCCTGACCAACAGCAGCCTCCAGGGGAGTGCTGTGCACTGATGAGCTAGCTGATCAACAAGGTGAAGTGGAAGTCAGCCACAGTGTGCGCTATAAGAGGAAAATTCTATTGCTCAAAAGAAGTCCAAGGCCATGTAGCTAGACAGTGGCAGAACTGAAACTAAATCCCTTTTCTCCTGCTACTTTGCTATGTAGAAGTTGTGCTTACCAGATACAGTCAACAAATAAGCATGTAGATCATTTGACATCTCCATCTTAGAGTAACCTCCCTTTACCATGCTGGTTCCCTTTCATACAGACAGAGGACATCCGTCTGGAACCAGATCTGTATGAAGCCTGCAAGAGTGACATCAAGAACTACTGTTCCACAGTGCAATACGGCAATGCCCAGGTAACTTTTTGTTATTTTTTTAACTGCAAAAGTAATGTGAAGGTGACATTTTAATAATTCTTTTCTGGTAGGATAGGCCTTATCGCATCCTATCCAGCCTAATCATCCCCCCACGAGCTGTGCCAGACTTTTTTCCCCAAAGTTTCCCTTTGTGTTCTATTTACTCTCTTTCCTTTTTCAGGTTACCTTGTCTGCCTAATAACCTCTTACTGATACTTCATATGCCTCCTCCTCTCGATAACTTTCCCAGCACTCTGCACCTCCATAATTATCCCCTCATTATGTTCCCATTGCACAGTTCTTAACTAAAGGTCACACAAGTATCACCTGGGAAACTTTAAAAAAAAAAATGTGTGTAACAGGGACCTACCCAGGATCATCAGGAATGAAGTACAAGCAAATGATTTTTTTTAATGTTCTCCCAGTGACTCAGCTACCTCTTCTAGTTCAGGGCATTGTCTTAGAGCTTTCCATTGAGATGATGTCTTCGTTATCTTCTTGTATCTAGTATTGTCGATGCAGAGTCTCAGGTCAATCTGATTCTCATTTCTGTATAGTTAATCTATGAGTTTTCTCTTTATCTTTAATGATCTGTAATTTCACTGTGATGTGATTAGGTATTTTTTTTTTTCTTTATTCTGGTTGGCTCTTTCAGTCTCAGAATTCATGCCTTTCTGCAGTTTTCATTCCCAAGATATGCAATTGATTCTTTTCATAATCTCTTGCTTGTTATTTACCATTTTCTTCTGTATTGTTCTGAGGATATTAAATAATATGTTTTAATAGCTCTGTTACCTTTTTCCTCAGTTATTTGATGATTCTTGGTTGTGCCTTGAGGATTTCACAGAAGTCTCGTGACTTTATGCTACAGCCCTAGCTACTGTAGCTTTTCATCTCCCCTTCTTTATCGTTTACAGGTGATAGAGGAAAGGGGAGGTTTCAGGATATACTTAATTCACTCCTATAAAATTGATCCTATACTACTTCATGCTTTTTATTTTTATTATTTTTTAATATATTTTAATTGATTTCAGAGAGAGGAAGGGAGAGAGAGAATCATCAATGGTAAGTTGTCTTTGATTGGCTGCCTCCTGCACACCCCCAACTGGGGATCGAGCCTGAAACCCAGACATGTGCCCTGACCGGGAATCAAACCGTGATCTCCTGGATCATAGGTTGATGTTCAGCTGCTGAGCCACGCCACCCGGACTACTTTATGCTTTTTTAAAAAACTTTATTATTGATACGATTACATATGTCCCCATTTTCCCCTCCTTTGCCCACCTCCACTCAGCCACCCCCATCCCTAACCCCTCTCCCATTCCCTCTGACAGCTGCCAGTCCTCCATGTATCCATGCCTCTAGTTCTATTTTGTTCATTAGTTTATTTTGTTCATTAGATTCCACATATAAGTGAAATTGTACGGCAGTATTTGTCTCTCTGATTGACTTATTTCACTTAGCATAATATACTTTATGCTTTTATGTTAATCCACTCTTCTTTTTTATTGTACTTATTTATTTATATAAGTTTGCCCTATGCGGTGTAAGGATTGGGTCTGATTCATACCTGGCAGGTAATGCTCTATTCTCAGGTGGTAAGTGGTGAGCTGAACTAAATCTCCTGGCTTGTGCCTACTCCCTAGTCAGGGTTGTTGCTCCAGGGAAAGTCAGAGAGCCTCATCTGTGCTCCAGAAGGACTCTTGACAAGGAACAGCTCTAGAAGGCAAAAGAAACCAGGAATCCTGAGTGGGTTTCCTTGCCTTTAGAGTTCAGTGCAGCCTGCTATTCATCCATTATTTTTATATAGTTTGGTTTACTATTACCTCTGAAGTTATAAAGCTGTAAATATAGTTCTCCTTGATAAGGAAATTCTGATTCTAACTACTAAGAATTAGAAATGGAAGATACCTGGATAGAAAGATAGGGATGCACTAGGATCTGAATGCTTCTGTCAGGATATGTGGATTATCAATCCCGGATACTCCCCTTAACTTGACTATAACTCTTACTCCTTAGATTATTGAATGTCTGAAAGAAAACAAGAAGCAACTAAGTACCCGTTGCCACCAGAAAGTTTTTAAGCTGCAGGAGACAGAGATGATGGACCCAGAACTAGATTATACGCTCATGAGAGTTTGCAAGCAGATGATAAAGGTAAGAAATCCAAAACCAAGTGCTAAGCACAGGGTGAGTAAAATAACAGCATAAACTTCTTTAAATGTCAGAGCAAATTCATATAATCTTTCCATTTTCAGTTGTTTATGCAGCTAAGACTTGGTTCTAAAAGTCTGGTCCCAGACCAGTAGCATCAGCATCACCTGGGGATCTACAAATTCCTGGGCCCCACCCCAGACCTACTGAATCAGAAACTCTGGGAGTGGAGGTTTCTGTTTTAACAAGCTCTCCAGGCAATTCTGATGCATACTCAAGTTTGAGAACCCGTGAGCTAAGATAACTGATTTCACTTTGACCTGAGCCACAAGTAACTGGAGGTCCAGTGAATATATGATTGGTTTGGGGGATGATTGGTGGTAGTATACTGAGAAAACCACCTTCAGGTGTCCTAATCATTAATCTACCACAATCAAAAGGCTTTTCCATTCTATAAGGTTTTTGCTTCATTTACTTCTCCAGTGAACATTCTCTACCTCAGAGCTGACTTGAAAACCTAGATGTCAGTTCCTGGATCTATCCATATATATAGAGAGATTAAACTTAAGGTTCTGACCCCTTATTTCAGTTCCCCTTTAATATAAAGTGCTACTTTTCACCCTATCAGATAAATTCCAAAGAGAATTGTGAAAGTTAGAAGTCTCTTTAGCTGGGCCTCGTAGAATTGAGTGCTCTGTAAAAGTGGAAATATTGGTCTTTGATTTGCGGGAACCTCATAAGACTTTGATGACTTTCATAAAAATCAGTCAACAGTCCACATCCCCATATTCAGGTGTCAGTAGACTATAATTAGCCAGTAGAGATGGAATTTTTTTACTAGTCCAAAATGGAGCTCTGACTTCAAGGACACTAAGAAGTGTATAGAGGCTAGCCCTATAGTTAAGAGATAAGCCAAATGGGTCCTTTCCACACATCCCTGCTCACACTGGTTAGTGGGTAATTCCTGAGTTTCCCATTGGAATTGGGTAGATATTTGGCCACCTGGTACAATGTTATATTCATGCTTAATAATGTATAATCTCATGAGATGCCATGTAATGTAACAGCCATGAAGGTAAGGAATCAGCTCTATGCAAAGTAGGAAGCACTGAGGTGGGAGAAAGAAATGGAGAGCTACAGTAGAGAATAGGTCAAAAACGGTGAACTTGAGGCTGAGTGCTTATTCAGGCTTAGCCATGAGGCTGCTTCTGTCATAAGCTTCTCAGTAGATGTATGGATGATCCAGGTGATACAGATGGTGGTAATTGCCACATTTGGATAGCCGTTTTTAGAAAACTTTGATTCTTTGCAGAGATTCTGTCCAGAAGCAGATTCCAAAACCATGTTGCAATGCTTGAAACAAAATAAGAACAGTGAATTGATGGATCCCAAATGCAAACAGATGATAACCAAGCGCCAGATCACCCAGAATACAGGTAACATCTTGGCTTGGCTTTCTTGGTCCTACACTTAAATGGAACTGAGTGGGCATATCCATGTCTAATTAAACTGTAGGTGCTTTGTTGCTTGTGAATTTTAAGGGAGAGCCTAGATATAAGCAAAAGGACTTACTCCTTCCTTGAATAGTATCCAGAAGAACAGAATGAACACCATGGGAAAGAAGAGGCTGAAAAAATAGGAAACTGCCTTTGAAGGGCATACAAAAGAAATCAGGTCTAGATTTCTTGAAAAGTGTAGAAATTAATAAAACGTCATGCATGTGGCAGGCAAATATAAGGGTAATCCATTTTAGAACAGAAATTTCATCTCTTGAGTTGCAAGACCTTGTCACTAAATGGGCAGGGTGAGTTGGATATTCTGTTCTCAGTATTTTCAAAAATAACTCATGTGGGGAAGGTTGTTGATGTCTGCTTGATTTTTGTGAGGACTACTTGGAAGATCAGTCTAAGACCCTGAAGAGTTGGTGCAGAATAGAAGCATTCCTGATTTGTATTTCTGACTAAAAACAATATAGTGAGAGCTCAGTAAACATTTATTGAATAAGCAAATCAGTGGTTTATTTGTGGTCATTAATATAATATGCCCCTTTTTGGAATGTGGATCTCTAAAAATTTGTGAATCCAGTTGGAATATTTTATAATGTTCTTACCACTTTCTGCTCTAGATTACCGCTTAAATCCTGTGTTAAGGAAAGCCTGTAAAGCTGACATTCCAAAATTCTGTCATGGTATCCTGACTAAGGCTAAGGAGGATTCGGAGCTAGAAGGTCAAGTCATCTCTTGCCTGAAGCTGAGATATGCTGACCAGGTAAATGGTCCTGGGCTCTCAACAGAAAGGCATATTTAGGGAGCTTTCTCTATTCCTGGCAGTGGTTCTCTTTGGAAGCCTTAGCTCGCTCCTACTTCCCCAAGACCTTTTTTTTTTCCCATTGCTTTTCAGAGAGAGTGGAAGGGGAAGAGAGAAAGAGAGGAACACCAATGTGAGAGAGACACATTGATTGGTTGCCTCCCGACCGGAGCCAGGGATCCAGCCTGCAACCAAGGTACGTGCCCTTGGCTGAAATTGGACCCGGACTCTTCACTCCGCAGGCCGATGTTCTATCCACTGAGCCAAACCGGCTAGGGCCCCAATACCTTTTTTTTATACTTCCCCCAAGTCAGGGGCCAAATAAAAAGCTGCAGTTGTCTAAGAGGCTGACATATCTCCCTTTGTCACATGTAGCGCCTCTCTTCAGACTGTGAAGACCAGATCCGGATTATTATTCAGGAGTCTGCTCTAGATTACCGACTCGATCCTCAGCTCCAGCTACACTGCTCAGATGAGGTAGGATTTGGGTATGAAACTGGTTGTGAACAGAGCTGGTCAGAGAAGTTTTATTGGAGAAAAGTTCTTTACTCTCTTTTCCTAAGCCTGACTTCAGGGTTAGTTGAAGGCCCATCTTCTAGGCTTTCTATTGTGTGAGTTCCTGGTTCTCTGTAACACTGAATTAGACTTGTCACTGTACAGTGCTGATTCTGTACTTCTCTATTAAATAAGAGCATTCTGTTATTATATCTATGTACATATAGTTTGTTCTTCCCTTCTCCTAATTCTCACAGTCAACCCAGAATACCCCAAGACTTGTCAGAAAGATAAAAGTGCTCCTATAATAGCTCTAAAGAAGTTCCTGTCCTTGGAAATTGACTTCCTAGCCAGAAAAGGCCATGTGAAAAACCATGTTCAGCGTAGGTGAACTTTAGGGGATCATAGTTAAAAATACTTTGAAAAAGCCTACTCAGAGCTGTCCAAAGAAGATTAAGTTTTTAATCCGTGCTGCAAGCTGTTTCAAGACGTGTGTGTGTGCGCGCATTTCCAAGTTGTGAGCCTGAGTCAACCCTGAACCTCTGTAAATGTCAAGCATTTGCTTAAATTTAGTATTTTACTTGCTAAGTAACCTTCCTTCTGTGGAATCAGGGAGTAGTCTGTGATTCTAGTCCTTGACTAGACCTGGGACAGTCTGTCTCAAATCTCAAGGCTGATGGCATGAAGATATGTGCATTGACTGGTTTTTGACTCTGTGTCAGTCCTTGTAAAGGAAAATGGACCTTGGTGTCTCGTTCTGGAGGGAAGGGAGTAAAATCCACCGGGAATCTGTTTGAGAAGAGCCCCAGGCACATGTATGGGAGGATCACCAGATCTATACGTTTCAGAGACCAAGGTTTCTGGTGACACTAGGGCGGCCTTGTTTTTTTGTGTGTCTCCTGAACAGATCTCCAATCTGTGTGCCGAGGAAGCAGCAGCCCAGGAGCAGACAGGTCAAGTAGAGGAGTGCCTCAAAGTTAACCTGCTCAAAATCAAAACAGAAATGTGTAAAAAGGTAACCACCATCGATCACCACTTCCTCCCACTTGCTTTTCTCTCCTCTTTCGCTTTTTCCTTTTAATGCTGTAGTCTGCACTTCTTAGTAATAAAATCTAAACCTTCCTTCCCAGAATGCTATGCTGTTCCCTTTTACCAAACTTTAATTTGATTTTTGACCATTAATGGCCTATAACTTAAATATACTTTCACATATACTAATTATTTGTGAATATGTCTCATTTCCATGACTAGACCATTCTTTAAAGGGCACTCTGAGTGCAGTACCAAAGTAAAATGTCAATTCCAATGTATCAGTAAGTGTATCGCATTCATGAAAATCAATGAAACTAAAAATTCATTTCAGAAACATCACATACAAACAGATTTATCAAAATGTAACTGCTAAGCATACATTATCTTGCAAAATTGAAAATGAAATTATGTATTTGATCTTTTTAAAAAAAACTTTATCTTTTTTTGAAAATGTGTTAGTGATGTCATTGTTGAGTCAGTGTGAATATTGTGTGCAAATATTTTCATGTGCTAGAAATGTTTCCAATTTCTCATGATCTCAGTTCACTAAAAGCTAAATCTAGATATTTTCCATTGTCATCAAATGGTCCCATCTAACTTCGAGGAGGACTTTTTGAACAATATTTGAGTTTTATTTGGGGGGGTATTTTTATTATTATTGTTTTACAGGGGACTGCAGTCTTTCTTTTGGGAGCAAACTAAGTTTTATTTAAGAAACCATTTCTGGCCTGTCTTTACCTCCTGTAATTTCATGTATAATTAGAGGGTCTTCAGAGTTGATTTTAATTCTATTATGTTTGTATGTCTCTTCAGAACTTCTTTAAACTCAAATAAGATTTATTCTTGCAGTAGCATTATGCTGTCATTTTTTTTTTTTTTCTTTTTGAGGATAATGGAGATAAAGGGAAGCATTTTGCAGACATTTACTTTTCTTTGGGAATTTTCATATAGCATATTACTCTGATTTTCTGACTTCTTAAAGTAACAACATAACTGTATTACACCAATATGAATACTAACATTTAGTGTTTAATAATATGACATACCAGAATGTCAAAATCCCAAATATGATCTTACAAGCTACTGTTTAGCAAACAGCTTTATATTCACTAGGTCCCCAAGTGTATTTGTTAAATAGGATGCTGAAAATCTGCATTCTTTGCATCAGCACCACATTGCCACCTGTCTCAGAGTAGGCGCTGTTGTTGATCTTCAACCTTCCCGCCTTGACTTTTGTTTGTACCAGAAGTATTTGCAGACAACAAATCTGATGCATTTTTTTCTATAAAAGCAATCTCTGCAATGTTCTTCCCTTCCTAGGAGGTGTTAAACATGCTGAAGGAAAGCAAAGCAGACATCTTTGTGGACCCAGTTCTTCACACAGCTTGTGCCCTGGACATTAAACACCACTGTGCAGCCATTACCCCTGGCCGAGGGCGTCGTAAGTCACCATGTTCACTCTGACTCTGTCTGAACTATCTTGGGAGGAACAAAGACTCCCCCTGAGACATCAGTTGCAGCTACTCTGTTCTGTAGCTGCAGCTCAACCACAGACATCCTCTGGGAGCCTGGTTGATGCCTGAACTAGGCCTTTGTGGCAAAATGAACTTTGGAATAATCCAGCAACTTGAACTGAAAGTTGAGTTATCAGGGAGGCATAAGTTAAGCCATCATCATGGACCTCTTTCACACCTTGTTCAATCTAGAACAGCTTTATCAGCTTCCCCAGTGGCCACATTAGGCTCAATACACAGGTTCTATGTGAGGTAGAACCTGGGAAGGTATAAAATTGTGTTTCTGTTCCATGTGTGCCCAGTAAAAATAAGAGAGATTTTAGGAGATAGTCTGGACGGTCTATCTGGGATGAAATATTCTCTGTTAGATGTTGGGTCAGGTTTCCCAGAATAGATATCACTTTGTTCATGCAACAGATCTGAAGTCTCTTGTGGTTAGGTAGCCTTCTCCCCAACCTTATTGAAATTTCTCGGTTCTGTATGATTTCAGATTCTTCTTATCCCTTTCCTTCCACAGAAATGTCCTGCCTCATGGAGGCCCTGGAGGATAAGCGGGTGAGATTACAACCTGAGTGCAAAAAACGCCTTAATGATCGGATTGAAATGTGGAGTTACGCAGCAAAGGTAATCACCAAGAGAATCTCCTAAAGTGGCCATCTGTTCTGTCAGTTTCCCAGTTTCTTCAAGATACTTCACTGGTTTTCTTGTCCTTATTGTGAGGCTGACAGTAGGTATATTTGAAAAAATCTGTCGTACCTTTAAGCCTCCTTGGCTGTCTGTGAGCCTGGAACCACCATCTTGCTTTGTATTGGGCTGTGTCTGCAAGGTTTTGCCAGGGCCATTACTTTCTGCCCTCAGGGGCCCACAGTCCACCACTAAATAGTGAGTCACCCCAAGGAAGGATGAGACATAAGCCAGCTATGCAAAGAGAAACTAGACATCATGCCCATGGGAAAAGAAAGCTATCTGGCCACTGCTGTTGCATAGCTGGTGTTTCTAATTTTGCATAGTGCATGGGAGAGTATGTATGTGAGACTGGCCCTCAGCTCACCTGGAACATGGAGAATAATAGGAGAGAGACATCAAGACACTAGTGAAAGTGTACAGTACCCAGACGGACCTGGGCTGGGGCATATTCTTCCTACAGAAATTCAGCCTCAGTGAGAAGAATGAGAACAGTTCTCCTCATGCATACATTGCTTCGTAGTTTTAAAATCGCTTTGGTGGATATATTACCTCATTTAAACCTTGAAACCCTGTGAGTGGAATGATTATTTTCCCACTTTATGGTGGAGGAAACTGACTTCAAAAATTATTACTTGCCCAAGGTGAAAAATTCAGGTTTCTAGATCCACGCTCTTTGTATCTCCCTGTGCTGGGATAGACATTCCTTAGATCAAGAGAGAGAACACAAGGACTCCTCCTTGGCCAGTTCTTCCCGTCACCCATATGCTTAAAGGTCAAGGGTAACGAGGAAGGGGGAAGGACCACAGAAAGTCTTTGTACCTAGAAATAAGGCACCGTAGCTGTCAAAAGAGCACGCACACCCCTCACCCCTTCTCCCAAGGGAACGAAGTCAGCTTTGATGTCCTTGGTTAGTTGAGGCAGCGAGAATGAAATTAGTCTCTTCTTTCCACATCAGTTGCCACTTTTGAGCTGATAAGAATTGCTTCAGGGTAACACCGCTGCTTGTTTTGTGTTGACAAGTGTTGGTACTTGAATCGCATTCATCTGAAGCCTCCTGCTCTATTTTGTGTACCTGGGATGAACGTAGAAGCAGCCCAGACATCTCAGGGCCAGCCCCTTTCAGGTACCCAGGCTAAGGTGAGACTCAAAAGAACAGGTTTGTGTGCACCTGGGGAACCTTTTGGTTCTGATTCTGCCATAGCACGCTACTAGAGAGGTACATTTGAGAAAGCAGTGAGGGCAACTGAGCATGAAGACTAGTTACATAGTAAATGTCCACAGTCGGGGAAATGGGGAAATATATTCCGTTCCTGTACATTGTGTTTGCACATTATTTTTGATGTGGGGGATGCTTATGATAGAATAAGGAGTGAAAACAAGTCAAGATATAGAATTAGCATGCAACATAATTTCACTTTTTTTAAAAGGCATAAAACATGATGAATAAAATAAATCAGAATACATAAGAACCAGTTACCTTTTGCAAGTCACTAAACCACCTCCCACTCGTTGGGCCTCTAGATCTTCATTGTAATACGGGAATAATAAAATCTATTTGCCAGGATTGCAAACATGTTGTACCCTTTGCCAGGACCCAGCATATTTCCCAGTCCTCAGCGTGAGGGGTATTATTTTGTTAGTGGTAGTGATTGCTGTGATGAGACTCCCCCTCTAATCTTTTTTTTTTTTTTTTTTTTTTAATCTTAACAGTCCCTTTTGTTTTTCTTTTTTAAAAAAAAATGTTTTTAATTGAATTTATTGGGGTGACATTGGTACACAAAAACTACAGGTTTCAAGTGTAAAACGCAACAAAATATCATCTACTCACTGCATCGTCCGCCTGTCACCCAAAGTAAAGCCTCTTTCCATCCCCATTTATTCCCCCTTTGCCCACCTCCACCTCTCCCCAACGCCCTTTGCCTCTTGCTATGACCACACTGTTGTCCATGTCTGTGTGTGTGTGTGTGTATACACACATTTGGTTTTTTGCTTAATCCCTTCACCTTTTTTCACCCATCTCTCCAAACCCCCTTCCCTTTCACAGCTGTCAGTCTGTTCTCTGTATCTGTACTTCTGTTTCTGTTTTGTTTGTTAAATTATTTTCTTCATTAGTTTCCACACATAAGTGAGATCATATGGGATTTCTCTTTCTCTGACTGGCTTATTTCACTTAGCACGATACTCTCCATGTCCATGTAATCTTGTGCGGTAGGTAGTTACAATATTATCATCAGAAAAAAAGAGCTGTAGCCCTAGCCTGTTTGGCTCAGTGGTTAGAGCGTCAGCCCGCGGACAAAGTTTCCCAGGTTTGATTCCGGCTCAGGGCACGTACCTCAGTTGCAGGCTCAATCCCCAGCCCCAGTCAGCATGAGAGCAGGAGGCAACCAATCAGTGTATCTCCCTCACATCTATGTTTCTATCTCTCTCTCCCCCTTCCACTCTCTGAAAAACAATGGGAAAAATATCCTTGAGTGAGGATTTAAAAATAATAATGATAAGAAAAAGAAAAAAAAAGTTGTAGCTCTTGTCCCTTGCCCTTGCTCCTCAAAAGAAATAATGTAAATTAAACTAAGAATCGTGGTAGGGCAAGTTAGAGCTAACACAACCCCCAGCCCGGTTCTCTTTCAGTGGGTGATGCTATTACATGTCATTCCAGGTGGCCCCAGCGGATGGCTTCTCTGACCTCGCCATGCAAGTGATGACATCCCCGTCAAAGAACTACATTCTCTCTGTGATCAGTGGGAGCATCTGTATATTGTTCCTGATTGGCCTGATGTGTGGACGTATCACCAAACGAGTGACACGAGAGCTCAAGGACAGGTAGAGCCACCTTGACCACCAAAGGAACTACCTGTCCAGTACCGTTTGTACAGCCCTCCTGTATAGCGTACCCGCTCACCTCGTTCTTCTCAGAGGTGCACCAACACCCGTGGTAGAGCAGCAGCAGGCATCCACTCCACTGTCCCATCTCAGACTCCACCTGTGTCATGGTGTCCCTCTCCTTTCGACCATTTGTGCAGCATCAGCAGCTGGCCGCTTTGGTTATCGCCTTTGTTGGCAGACTTAGGTATACTTGCCTGTAGACAAGTCTCTCTCATACCAGTGGAAGTATCAGTACTTCCAGAACCAACTCACCTGACCTGCAACTCAAATGATTTCTTTTTTTTAAAAAAAAACCAAAAAAAAAAAAAAAAAGGAAAGAAATTTTTAAAGAAAGAAAAAAATGTATATAGTAACACATCTCCTCCAAGCTTGATTTGGGCAGTGGGGTTATTTCTTCTGTGTGACTGTGTAAAATGAAGACAGGACGTTAGAGGGGAAACACACCACCCAATATGCTACATAACTAGGATGTATTACTCATTTCTCGAAAGCACCTTTGGGCCACGTCAGGGCCATGAACTTCACCAAGTGGTGGGAAACCACTAACCAGCCAACCTTGGATCCTGTTTTCTTCTGCTGAAACAGTGATGCCTTCCAGTTTCCACCCTAACAGCCACTGCTGTCAAGACCCCCAAGGCCATATGTATTTCTACGATCTCACCTCAGTGAAGTAAAGCATGAGTCTCCTGAGGCCAAAGGCAAATGGACTGGGGAGAGGATTGAAAATCTGTGATGCTGATCTGCACTGACAGGCTGCACCCTGAGTCCCCAGGCAGCAGAATCCCAGTGATCTTCCTCCTCCAGGCTAGTGCAGGACTCAGTTGTGTTGGGATTGACTCTGCTGGGGTAGTAGTGGCTCCAGAAGCCCTGCCAGGAAGTAGTCAGTGCGAGGGAGGAGGCTCAGGGCAGGAAGGAGGAGCAAGGGTTTCATTCACTTTGCTTTATTTTTCAGGCAACAGTGCAGGTCAGAAACAATGGCTGATAAAGATTTAGCGTGGTCTCAGGGTGTGCCTGGCAGTCCAACCTGACCTTTTTGCAGGCTCAAGGCCAACTTCCCAGACACTCCTTTATGCCTCTACATGGAGAGGGCGTGGAAAGTTATTACATTAGAAGATGGAGGCTTTTTTTCTTTCTTTCTTTCTTTCCGTTACTGTGTATACGCACTGTGTTAGGCATTGGCTAAATGTTGTACTTTGGTGATTCATCAGTCTTTTCAGAATCTGAGCTTAATGGAAGCAATATTCCTAGCCATCCTCCCTTACCCTCCCAGTGTGGAGGTGACAGGTTTGGAGTGTACAGAGGGAGAGTGCAGGTATCGGTTCTACCTGGCACAGCTTGGTTTGAATTTCGGGCATGGAGTCACAGTGGCTGCATAAGAGGGTGGTGTGTACAGTAGGAGATATATTTATATAATATATATTTTATTAACCTGTTAGACGTCCACAAAGTATTATAAATCATGTGCCTAAAACTGTCTACATAGACCATGGCGCCCTTCCTCTCCTGCCCCTCCTTTGCCACTGTCCATGTGTTCCGCGGACCTACACAACATTTGTCTTCCCTGAAATGTGTTCAGTACAAAGTGGGTCGGTTTGTGGATCAGTTGATCCAAATTACTCCTTGTCTATTCTGACTGACATATATTTGATACTGTGGTTTTCTTCTTTTTCTTTCATTTCTCCTTGCTACCCTTCCTGGAGGCAGTGGGTCCCAGGACCCAGCTGTATATCCCCCCTGCCTAGGGTAATACAAGTTGCCAAGGGGAGCCACAGAGCTGCTTGGTTCCCTCAGTCCTGCTCCTAGGGTCTTCCTGATTCTCAGCAACTGTTGTAAGATTCTTCAGTCTCATAAAACTTGAAACTCTTGGAGTCTGAGCAGTACCCCCCACCACCACCACTGTTGGACTCAATTGAGCTGGTCCAGACAGTTTGCCCTCAAGAGTTCCCACCTGGGCTGCTGAGGCTCAGGATCAAGAAGTGGGGATGTCCTCTAAATGCAGCCCCCTCCCGCAGACATGTCTGGTATGGTTTACAGGATAGGATTAATGTTCACCATTTGGGGGGCTGGTGCCATTCTCATCTGTGCAGTCTCCCTCCCAATACATGTAAAACATCTCCATAATTTAATGTGTCTCAGTATTTCTGTTCTTTTTGAGCTGAGACAATCTTATTCATTGTGTGCAACAGATCTAGAAGTTTGAGGAGTTAGATTCTTGAAACTTTTGTCACCTTTAGAAATGGTAAAAATAGAAGGGATAACTCTGCCTATATCTTCAATTGCTTATTTTAAGAAAGCATTTCCCCATCCTACTTGGAATAGTTTTATATGACTGGTTCTTGAGACTCTAGGCAGTGTCATGAGCAGTATGCCTAGCACCGTCTGCACCTGCAGCCTACTGTATCTGTTCTGTACTGCATTTGGTATAACAAAACAGGTTCTGGAGCACCTCTGGTTACCAGCCTCATGGTTCAGTCATGATTGAATCAGCTAGTCAAGAAGAAGAAACCATGACCCTTGAGGAGGAGCTGATGACAGATTGTGGCATTTATCTCTTCTGATATCTAGCCCATGAACAGTAACATAAGGAGCAGGTGGGGTTTTTGCCAAGGCCAAGGCTCCTGGCAATTGCTGAAAATTACAGTAGCCAGGTAACTCCCCTGGCCTTATTAGCTCACTCCAGTGCCTCAGGAACTCATACTTACTGTGCTCTATGACATTCCAGAGACACCAGGAGGTCAGTCTCCTTGGCTGGAGGCACTATAAAGACAAAATCAGAAACCTGGACAAAATGTCAAGAACAAGACTGACTGCTCCCTGTACTGGAGCGTCTCCCACAGAGGGTGGCTCCTGGAGTGAGACTTCACTTTAGTGCATCCCTGGCCCTCCTCTGCTATTGCTGCTGTCCCGAAAGAAGCCTGCTAGCAAGATGCCCCGAGATGGGAGTCCTAGCAAAGGCTCAGGTTCTCCCATTACCTGGAGACCCTCTGCCAACACTCCCAGTCCCAGTTCTGTGGATCCAATCAGCTCGTTCTGAACCTGGGCGTCCTTAGAAGCTAGGGGAATTCTAATATTTAGTGAACAGGCGTTGACTTGAATTCATTGCAGGCCTTCAGCGATCTCACATCCTGCACTTACTGTCCTGGGGGACAGAGAGCAGTTCTGCTGGTGGAGAGAGAAAGATTCTGCTCTCCTAGAAGATACGACAGAAAATTACTATTAGAGTTCATCTCTTCCCATTTCCTGAGGCCACATAATAGAAGAATCCAACAGTCGAGAGGTCTGTAGCATTCATTTACATTTCATCAAAGTGGAAAGGGAGTTATATGCTGACTTCCTCTACCTTCCCAAGAGAAGAGCCACTCGTATATACGAGTGTGACTTTTGGAAATGTCTCCCATCCTCCCCACCCCCAGGCTGTGGTACTACTACTAGCCCAAAATCCCCGCTACTGTGATTCATCAGGGAGGGGTAGATTACTTCATGGGACCTCCTTTGTTAGCTGACCTCAAAGTTTCTCTGAGAAAAGGCCTTCATTTCCTATTTCTTCCCCTCCTCCAACAAAAAAAGAAATGCTCTTCACAGATAACTTATACTAAGTAAACACATGTGGAGAAGGAAACTAGAATTGAGACCCTTGGAATCCAGCCCGCCCAGCCTGACACATTCAACCTGAATTTTGGCCATAGAACAAAAAGAAGAATATGGCTTTCAAATGAGGTGCATTTTGATGTGTTTACTTGTATTTCAGCTGCTTATAAATTCTAAAAACCTCAGAGATCCCTTTTATTTCTCACTGTTTGGACAGCACCAAAGCAGTGCTATAAAATGCAGCAATCCAGTGTCCTGGGTTTTCCTGGGCTTTTAGAGACACTCCTCACCTCCACATTGGTCTTTGATTCCCAAAGGCCTAGGCCCAGAGCAGATGTTGTTCTGGCCTGCTTCTCTCTCGTTGTCTTCAGTTGCCCACCTCTCTAACTCCACTGCTCGTAGTCCTCCTCTCCACCAGGCAATCGAGAATCACGTTAGGGCAATCAAGTGTGAAGCTGAATCCCCCTTCCTGGCCAGACCTCAGACAGCAGATAAGTCATTAGCAGACAGACTGACTCTTCAGAGTGGCAAGTTCCCCCAACCTATCTAGTGAGGTCACTGGAGACCCAGGGACTATTTGCATCTGAGCTCAAAGGTGTGACAGTCAGCTGGGGCTGGTGGTGACAGGATCCTGACAGTGGTTTTCTCTCCTTCACCCTTCCCAAGATCCACTGCAATGCGCAGGGAGGGATGTTGGGATACATGCAGTGGAGAAATCTCCCTGGGCAAGGAGAAAATTCAGATAGTGCCTCTATATTTTGTTTTTGCCTTCACCCAACATAGAATTGACACCTGAACCCAGAGCCTAGCAGGCCCTATGTCAGACATGGTAGGGTGGTTTAAACAGGTCCCCCAGTCAGACTGCAGTGTACTGGATGGAGTGGCTTCTCCCAGCACAGTGTTCCCATGTCAGTCCAAGCAGGAAAACAGACTGTGCAGCAAATGCTGTGTGAGATCTTAGGCCTTTAACTTTTTTTTAAGAAAGAAAAGTAAAATTAACAAGCCTCTTTTGTAAATGATTTTCCTTTCTATGTATAAAATCCCTGCAGTTCCTTGTTTTTACATGTTCATGCTGTGTAATTTTGAGATGTGACTGAGATTCTGAACATAATGTGCATTTTTTTCTGTACAGATGAAATGGGAGAATTTAATAAAGAGTTTGCAGGTTTTTACTTGTTAAACCTTCTCTGTGGTGACTGGGAGGACTCTCCAACCACCTGCTCTGCTAGTAAAAGTCGATGGAGCTGTGAGCACCAACTGTGAACTTGTCACTGATGCTCACAAAACTTGTTAGGTTTTTAGTATTCTTGGTTAATTAAGTCAAGCAGAATAGGACCACAGGACTTTTAGAAGAGAGAGGGAAATCAGATCTGGGTTTTTCTGACTCAGACTGATGTATCTAGAATTATTCATTCTACTGCTGTGTTTAGGCCATGTCCTGAGGCTCCTTCCTGGGGAGAGCACCTACCTGGAACCTCTTATAGATACAACACATGGATGGTGCCTGGTCTAGTGGCTGCCTTCCAGTTGAGGTACAGAGGTAGGCCACATTTACTTTCTGTGCCCTGACCAGTCCTGGGGTCAGTGACTGCTGTGACACCCTTGCTGAGCCTTTTCTTCTACCTCCTCCACTCAGCAAAGCTAATTTGCATCTGGGTGTTTAAAAAATAATAAATGAATTTGCAAGGTAGCAAAGATTTCTTGAAGTCGTAATGTCCGTAATAGGATTCCAGTAATTGGATGTTTGGTGAGAAAGGAATGGGTAACCTGGGACCCACAGTTTCTTCTTAGAAACTTCAAATCCATTTCGGCAGCTATAACGTAGGAGGTGGTGGGCCTGGGTATAGAGTGGAGGCTGGGAGAAGGCAAAGAGTAGAGGAAAGGCCTTTTGAGTCCCAACTACAGATAGTCCTGCATGTAGGAAGCTGTGGGCAGCCATCAGCCCTGAATGGGAACAGTCTAGTACCAGGTGCTCTTGAGTATCCTAGAGGAGCTGCCTGCTTGGTGTAAGTGTAGGCAATGAGGTACAGGGTTCAAGCTCTCTACCCCGGTACCTCACAAGGGAAAAATGGCTCACCAGCCCAGCTATACTTGGCCACTCCAGGGAATGCTCAGCGGTGATAGAGAACATGCTGTCCAGCTGAAGCGTCAGCAGTCTCAGAATCAATCGCCCCACCCCAAATCATCTGTGTTTGATTTTTCTGATAAAAGATGCTTGAACTTCTGCCCTGCCCAGCAGTCCACTCTTCTGAGCCTTCCTTCTCTTCTTCCCTCATCACTACTAACCAAAGCTTCCTACAAGGGGGCTCCACCATCTACCCTTTTTTTCCTAAGCCCACTGCCACCTGCTCCATTGCTGTCCTACACCCTCAGACTCACCCTGATAGAGCAGATGGGTACCTTCCCCAAAGATAAACTGGCCTGAAAAACACATGGCACAGTAGTAGGTGCCCTCATCAGCAGAGCTGGCATTGCCCACAGTAAGGTATGTGGCATTCTGGGCCGGGTCTATGTCTGCCAGGTTGGGGGAGGCCCTTCGTGCTGACTTGGCAGAAACCTGACTTATCAGCTGCTGGTACCAAGACAAGACATGGGCCCTGGCAGGGCTGCCCTGCACTGCACACCCCAGATGTGCGAGTTACCTTGTCCACTCATCACAGAAGGCTGAGGCTGGAGGCACCTGGAGAGGCAGAGAGGATAGTGACTATTCTACTCCATGGTCATTTATGAGGCATTTACTCTCAGCCCAAACTAGTGTGAGGTCTTTCTAGAGAACCATTTGTCAATACCTATGAAAACTGTTACTGGTTTTCTAGCAATTCTATTTTCACTTATCCTATAAAAATGATTGAACTCATATATATTGGTATGCCTACAAGGATATAATTATAATAATCTTTATAGTAATGAGAAACTAAATAACTATAAATAGAGCAGAGGTTAAGTTTTAAAGTGAAACACCCATATCATACAATACTCTGCAGTTCCCAAAAAGGAAAATTGGGATTTCCGCTTCTGGGTAGGATGGAGTAGTTTGCAGTCGAATATTGCTCCCAGTGAGAACAACTAGAAAAGCTGGTGAAACAGGTGATTTTTGTGGTTTAAGAGAGTTGCAGAAGCAGCAGTAACCAGGGAAGTTAAGATTGTGGAGAGGGGAGAACCATGGCGAGGCAAGTTGACAGTCTGCAGCCATTTGCATTTGCCAGTTCTGGCAAGAGGCTGAGGATCCAGGATTCCCCAGGCAGAAGTCTTCAGGTGGGACAAGAGAAATTAGCAGTGTTTTTATAGTGTTGCACCCTGGAGTGACAAAATTAAAGGCTTCAAGGACCTTAAAAATAGGCTGTTTTCATACCTTTACTGAAGTCTGAAATTTTACAAGATGGGAACCTAAAAAGCTAAGCCCAAACTTCTTTGTAAAGCAGCCAGAATTTTGCAGAATCAGTGCCAAGAAGATAAAGGGCAGAGTTCAAGACCTCTCAAAAGGAAACATTCCAGTGAATAAACCAGGATTTCCTTTGAAAGCCCTAAAGGGGTAAGCCCTAGGAACCATTTGACAACCACCATAGTAGTAATTGCTCAGGTGAGAAGCAATCAGTAGGTGATAAAACTTCTGGGTGAATGTTTTGGGGTTTTATTGTGTGTGTGTGTGTACATGTGTGTAGAACAGGATACTCATATAATTTCTCAAAATACCTCCCCCTAAATTACTTAACTACAGAGAGAAGAAAAAATAGTAATTTACCATGGAGAAACCTGGCTGACACAGCTTAACCATATGGAATGGGACAAATAGATATTATGTGCCTGTTGCTAGAATGCATTGAGAACACAACATCCCTCTTGTGGTAATCCTTTCAAAAATGCGTAGCCTGAATCTAATCATGAGGAAACACCAGACAAACCCAAACTGAGAGACGCTCTATAAAATAACTGGCCTCCACTCCATCATGGAAAATAAAAATTATGGAACTATTCCAAATGAAAGAATACTTAAAGAGACATGATAACTAAATGCAGTGTGTGATCATGGATTGGATCTTGGACCAGAAATTTTTTTAAATTTTGCTCTAAAGAATATTGGTGGGAGAATTGGTGAAATTTAAATAAAATTTGTAGATTAAATATTTTATTGTTCATTTCCTGATTTTGATCATTGTACTGTGTTAAACTAAGACTGATGATTGATTTCTCATCAGAAATGACGGAAGCAAGGAGACAATGAAAAGACATTTAAAGTTCTATTGTGAAAAAACCTGCCAACATAGAACTTTTTACCTAACGAAAATAGCCTTTAAAATAAAGATGTTCTCAAATAAGAAGAGTTGATAGAATTTGTCACCATCAAACTTGTAAAAAGGAATCTTAAAGGAAAATCCAGATAAGGAGAAATGATCCTAGTTGAAAATACAGAAATTCATGAAGGAATACATGAAGAGCGCTAGAAAGGGTAGTGGTTAAGTATAAATAAATATTATCTGTACAAAGAAATAGAAATGTCTTTAAAATATATATTGACTTAAAATCTCTATAAGAACAAAAAAGTTGGGGGAGGCAAAGTGAAGTTAAAGTGCTCTAAAGTTCTAGACTTATTGGAGAAGTGATTAAAGTAATACTGTATTAGACTATTAAGTCAGAAATGTATATTTTAATTTGTAGGAGTAACCACTAAAAGAATAATAAAAGAATGTATAAAAAGCTATTAGAGGAGGAAATACATATATATATACACCCACTTTTTTAAAAAAAAAGATATATCTTTTTATTGATTTCAGAGAGAGGGAGGGGGAGAGAGAGAGAGAAACATCAAAATGAGAGAGTCGTCATCGATCAGCTGCCTCCTGCACGCCCCGTGCTGGGGATGGAGCCCGCAACCCGAGCATATACCCCGACTGGGAATCGAACCACAATCTCCTGGATCCTCAGTCGATGCTCAACAGCTAAGCTACGGCTGGCTGGGCACGAATAATATTTTTTAAAATAATCCAAAGGAAGACAAAGAAATAAGAGAAAAAGGAACAAAGAAGTAATATAGTAGATGTAAATCTAAATTTGTTATTAATTACACTAAATGTAGATGGACTAGATTCTACAATTAAAAGACTAAGAATGAATCAAAAAAAGTGGGGGTTTTTTACATATTCAGTTATTTATTCCTCTTGAAGATGGGAAACTAGACTATGGATTAAAATTTCACAACTATATGCTGCTAACAAAAGACACACCTTAAATATTAGCACATCAAAAGATTGAAAGTAAAAATATTAGTATAATTGGTTTAGCTAACCAATATCAGACCCAGTAGACTTTAAGGCAAGAAACACTACTAGAGGTAAAGATGTACACTTAATGATGTAAAGGCATCGATCTACAGGAAGACATAAACCCAACCATATCAATAGTCATGTTAAAGAAAAGTGATCTAAACGCCTCAAAAGTCTGATTGGATTTAAAAAGACCCAACTATACTTCACCCACAAGAAACCCACTTAAAAGACAAAAATAGTTTAAGAGAAAAAGGGTGGAAATGTTATGCCATACTACTATGAATTTTTTTAAAAACTGAAGTGGCAATATCAAAATCAAAGTAGATTTCAGGACAAAGAATATTACTGACAGTAAAAAGGTTTATTTCATAATGTTAAAGACTTCAATTCATCAAGAAAATGTAATAATCTGAAGCATTTATGCACATAAGAATTTCAAAATAAAAGAAGCAAAGTAATAGAACGGCATAGGAAAACAGGCTAATCTACAATAACAGAGATTTCAGCACCCATCTTTCAATATTTGATAGAAATAGAAAATCACTGAACAAAAAGATGACTTTAATAATACTATCAACCAACCCGTACCGTGGTATTTATAGAACACCCAACAAGTGTCAAATACACCTGGCTTTTTAAGTGCCTATGGAACATATATCAACTTAGACAATACTCTAAGCCATAAAAACACATCTCAATACATTTAAAAGGATTCAAGTCACACAAATATCTCCTTTAATCACAATGAAATTAAATTAGAAGTCAATAACAGATATTTGGAAAATAAATAGCATACTTCTAAACCCATGGGCCAAAGAATCAGGAAGTAAGTTAATATTTTGACCTGAATGAAAATAAAAATACGGCATGTCAAACGTGTGGATGCTGCTGATGCAGCCACCGTAAACAGGCACGAGGGATCTTATCCAGCTGATAAAATGTTCTAAAACGAGACTATAGTGATAGTTGCACAATTTGGTAAACTTACTAAAAACAAGTTGTACACTTAAAATTAGAGAATTTTATGCTTTTTATACTTCAAAAAAGTTGTTTTTAAAAAAAACATACTACTGGAAAGGAAGAAATAAAACTCATTATTTGTAGACAACCAGATGGTGTGTACATAATAAACTTTAAAATGGATCAACTATTAGAATTAATAAGTGAGTTTAGCAAGGTCACTGGATATAAGGTGAGTATTGAAAATAAATTGTATTTCTGCATATCAGCTACAGATAACGAAAACAAAACAATATCATTTAGGATAGCATCAAAAAAGTCAAATACCTAGAAATAAATCTAACAAAATATGAAAATCTTCCATACTGAAATCTATACATTATTGAAATAAAATGTAAATAAATGGAGGGATATACTATATGCATGTATTAGAAAGTAATCATAATGTGAATTCTTTCCAAACGGATACACAGTGTCAAAGCAGTCCCAGTCACACCCAGCAGGTCTTTTGCGGAAAACTAAGCTGATTCTAAAACTTTTATGGAAACGGAAAGAACCAAGAATATCCAGGGAAATCTTGAAGAACAACAAACCTGGAGGATTTATACTCCCAAGCAACCAAGACATTAAAAGACTGAGGTGATGAAAACGTATGGTATTGGGGCAAGGATAGACAATGGACCAGTGGATCAGAAGGCAGAACCCAAAACGTGTATTGTAAACAGTTTTATGACAAAGGGATACTGCAAGGCTGTGGGGAAAGGACAGTCCTTTCAATAAGTGGTGCTGGGTCAACTTGTTATCCACAGGAAATGAATTTTAACCTTTACTCTTAGCAGACTACAACCCAAAATCAGTTTCAGTTGGATTATATATCAAAATTTAGGAGGTCAAACAATAAAGCTTTTAGAAGAAAACAAAGAATACCTTTATGAGCATAAATCGTAAAAATAATCTTAGAAATTATAGTAGGCAAAGATTTTTAAATACGACACCAAAAAACAAGTCAATTATCATTGAACAGCATTAAAACTGGAGTGTCTATTGATCAAGAGACACCGTTAACAATAGTGAAAAGAGCCATGGAGTGGAAGATACTCAAAACACACATAACCAGCAGAGGAGTCCTATTTAGACGATATGAAGACCTACAAGACAGGAAGCAAAAGTCAAATATACCAATAGGAAATGGGCAGAAGACTTAAACAGGACCTTTACTAAACAGGATAGCCAAAAAAATCGATGAACATTAACGGCTCAATCAGGGAAACAAGACTGCAGTGAGATCAGCTGCACACACACCTGAGTGACTAAATTGAAAAATATATATATATATATTTGTCAACGATGTGTATCAATTGGAATTCTCATGCATGGATTTATCTGTTTTTGTTCATATTCCAAAATATGAAGGAACGATTTGAAACCATTAATAGTGTGTTGGGTTTAGGGTTATGGGAGGTGTTACACTTTTAATATTTCTACTCCTGTTTAATTGTATGTTTCATGTTTTACTATTACAATCAGAAAAAAATAACAAGGTTTACATTTTGAAAAGAAAAAACCCCTCTCCCACCACACACGAACACCAAGACCCGGTGCCTAAGGGCGTCTCCCTAAGGGGCTTCAGCAGCCTGCAGACCAGTCTTCACCTCCCAGTCCTGCACCTTCCCCCGGCGCAGCAGTCCTCCCACCTGTCCTCCCTCCAGGTCAGTCCTGGCGGCCCTAGCTGTGTGACCTGATGCATTATTTAAGCCCCAGTTTCACCTGTAAAGTGGGGATCATAGAACCTTCCTCACAGAATTGTCATAAGGATTGAGATGGTCTAGCACAAGCGCTTAATGTCGCCAATTTCTGTTTCAGTTAAGCTTAGTTGGACAGCATTGCACAGGTGACCCCCCCCAACCTATCAAAGTACTGCCCCTCTGCCTGGTGCCCTTACCTCTCAGCTGCACTTCCCAAGTCCCCCCTTCCCCTCATCTTCTAGGTCCTGCCCAAATGCCTGGCGGATGATGCTTTCCCCAGCCACCCGTCTCCTTCTGGGTGCCTTCCATCACTCAGGCCTGTGATAATGGGGTGGGGTGAGGGATCCACAGGACAGGGCACCAGCTGCTCTGGCCCCTGGCCTCCAATATTCGCAGCCTAAGAGGCCTCTCCTTCGTGGGCTCCTAAACCAGAATGTGTCCGTTGGGCAGCCTCCCACCCCTGTTAAAAAAGGAGAAAGAGGCTCAGGACCTGGGGACCTCACCTGAGGCAGGGAGCAGCAGTTAGAGCGGCAGGGCCCTGCCAGGCCGGGACATCGGGGTTCCTATCCAAAGCCTTGGTTGGGTTAACATCTCCGTATCAGCCCCGGGACAGAGGCTGCAGCACTTCTCAAACAGTCCTCCTCGTGGCCCTGGAACCAAAGGCTAGATACCTGCTTCCTCCCTAGGTGGGGGCCAGACACAGATGCAGTGCAATTGTGGGCCACCCCAATACCCGGTCTCAGAAAGCCCCTAGTCTGGGCTCTGGAAGCAAGGGTGTGGGACAGAGGACCACTTCATCTGCAAAGAACAGAAACCCAACTGCAATTGATTTAAGCAAAGGAGGCCGTTTATTGGCCTGTAAAGCAGAAGTCCTGGGGAGGTCCCAGCTTCAGGCATGGCCGGATCCTTGGACTTCAGCTGTGATGTCAGAAACGTATCCCTTCCTTTCTCTCTGTTCTGCGTCCCTGTTCCAGTTTGGTTCTCAGGCAGGCAGTCCACCTCCACCTGTAGTGGAGGAATGTCCCCCATCACCCAAGACTTGAGTCTGCCAGGGTAGCCACCCCAGGGGAAGGGGAAAGTCTCCTTCCTGTTACCTAGAGCGCCAGGTCCAAGGCTGATGCCGGTTGACCTAAGCCTGATAATGTGTTTGCCCAAACGAATCACTATGGGCAGGAAGCAGGCCAGACGTGGGGCTCTCGTGCCCCAGTAGCAGCTAAAGGGGTTGGGGTGTAAAGAGAGGACAGTGTCAGCTAATCTTTGAGGATTTCAAGTCAAAACATGGTGGTTTTCAGAAGAAAGCTGAATTCAATTACCAAAGGATGCTGGGCAGGCAGCTACCTGTCCGAAGGGACTAATATAGTAGAAGAAGGGGAGACAGCCCCTGCTGAAGAGGGGTGACCTCCATTCACAGCCTCTACCTCACTGCCTCTCCATGTTGCTTCCTACAGGGTGCCTGTTTCCTTATGGGTCCCAAGAAGTGGACAGCAGTTTCTCTTGCAGCTTAGGTAGAAAAGCCCTGAGGTCCTGGTCACCAGAGCCCTGAGATACTCTTCCCTCCCAGGAACCAAGACCTCATGGCTCTATGATAACCATCAAGATAATAGATAATTGGCCACCTCATCTCCCCCTCAGGTTGGGTTGTTGGGCAACTCAGTGACGGTATTGTAAAGCACTTAGCACACCTGGCATGTTGGAAACAACTGGTGAATGACGTAGGTTGTATTTTCTCAGATGGCCACCACAACGCATCTCGTCCCACGTGTCATCCTTTCTTTTCCACCCTAGTATTTGTTATTTTAGAAACTGAGATATAATTGTCGCCCAGTAAACTGCGCATATTGAAAGTGTACAATTTGGTCAATTTTGATACATACTCATCGACCCCAAAACTGTCCTCATGCCCCTTGGGCCTTCCTTTAGCATATCTAGGCAACCATTGGTGTGCTTTCTGCTTCTATGGGTTAGTTTGCATTTCCTAGACTTTTATATAAAGTGAGTAATACTACACATTTTTGTCTGACTTCCTTCACTCAGCATAATAATTTTGAGAGCCATTTGTGTTATTGCATGTATCCATAGTTAATTTTGTTGCTGAATTGTATTTCGTTGTATAATTTACCATAATTGACTTATCTATTCACCTGTTGATAGACATTTGAGTTGTTTCTCATTTTGGGCTAGTTCAATAAAGCTACTGTGAACATTCATGTGTGAGTCTTTGTAACGGACATGCTTTCATTTCTCTTGGGTAAATACGTGGTAGTTGCATGGCTGGGTCATATGGCAAGTGTGTGTTTAACTTCGTAAGAAATTGCCAAGCCATTTTTCAAATTGCTTGTATGAGTATCTTCAACAACACTGGGTATGGTCAGTCTTTTTTGTTTTAGACATTCTACTAAGTCTGTAGTGATATCTCATTGTGGTTTTAATTTGCATTCCCTAATGACTAATGATGTCTCCCAGTCATGTGCTGGGAGGAGGCCAAGCAGCGGCAGGGAGAGACTGATGTGTATGTAGGTGTTCAGCTGAGACAAGCGTCAACCGCTAGGCATGTAAGTGAGCAGACCCTCAGATGGCTCCAACCCCCAACCTTTAAGCCACCCCTGCTGATGCCACGTGGAGCAGAAACAAGCTGATCCGCCCCACCCACCCTGTTCAAACTGCAGATTCATGGGCAAAATAGATGATCGATATTTCAAAACACTATGTTTGGGGGTGGCTTTGTGTAGCAGTCAGTAACTGGAACAGCAAGTCTGATAGCTGTGATGTTGTCATGGCTACTGACCTAGGTCTGTTCATCCACATGCAGTTTGTTTGTCTTCTCAATAAGCCATCAGCTCCTAGAAAGCTGACGTCATCTCTTGTTTCTGGGATCTTAACCCCAGAACCTTGCTCTTGGACTGTCATGTCTTATTTTTTCAGGTCTAAAAACCCACCCCACCCCACCCCATGGCCACCTCCCTCCCCCACTCCCAGCACATTCTCTGGGTCCATTATATTAGCTTCCTCTTGCTTGTCCAGCCTCCAACCCTTCGCCTTCTCTTTGCCACCTCCCCAGGGAACAGAGTAGAGCGCTGAAGAGCTCAGGCTCTCCTGTTGAGCTGCCTGGGTCTGAATATTGTCTCTACTACTTCTTTTCTAAGCTGTAAGAAGTTAACCAGCTCTGGCTGAGTAGCTCAGTTGGTTAGAGTGTTGTTCCAATACACCAAAGTTGCAGGTTCAATCCTCAGTCAGGGCACTTACAAGAATCAACCAGTGAATACATAAATAAGTGGAACAACAAACTGACGTTTCTCTCTCTCCTTCTCTCTCCCCCCCTTTCTCTCTCTAAAATCAACAAATAAAAATTATCATTGCCCATTTACAAGCAACCAAATAGAGGCTGTGATTATTAATTTTATATGTCAACTTGACTAGGCTATGCTGCCCAGATATTTGGTCAAGCACCAGTCTAGATATTGTTGTAAAGATATTTACTAGATGTGATTAACATTTAAATTAGTAGACTTTGAATAAAGCAGATTATCTTCCCTAATGCGGGTGAACAACATCAGTTCTTCCCTGGGTTGCCAGCCTGTCGAACTGCCCTGCACATTTTAGACTTGCCAGCCCCACAATCCCGTGAGTAAATTTTTTTTTCCTATATTAACTTTCTTTAAGGGAAGTTTAATATTTATTTTTAAAATTTCAGTATTCCCATTATTTTCTACTCTGCCAACTGGAAGTTCATAAAGTCTTTAAAATAAATCTCTCTCTGCATATATACACACAAACACACGTACATCCTGTTGGTTCACTCTATTTAGTTTCTACTGGTGACTAATGCAGAAGCTCAGGAAAGGTAACTTCCCAGGGTCATACACCAAGTAAGAGGCAATGCTGGCGTTCAGACCCAGGCCAGGTCAGCTCCAAAGTCATGTTCTTGACCAAACTTGACAAACCCTTTCATCTTGGACTCTGAGGAGCTCAAGTCCAGTGATGCCTCAGATCCAAGTCCCTGAGGGTCCCTAACTCCACAGAGCCTCTCATGGGAAGGACAGTGGGAGGGGACAGGCACATCCCTCTTTTCAAGGCTGCACCAAGGGAGCTTCTCAGTCCTCCCTGTGTACAGGGGCCACGCTGGGTTATCACATCTCAGGGGAGATTTTATTAGTCTGACCTAGGTTTCTAACTAATCCTGACACAGTGCATTCCGTAGGAGGGCCCATGTGATCCCAAGAAATTGCAATTCATATACCACAGCGCCACCTACTGGTCAGTTAATATGGCCAAAGGCAGTAAACGAATCACATCTGATCACTACAGCGTTAGCCCATTTCACAGAAAAGCAAACAGAGCTTTTGCTCTTTACTTTTTCCAATTCATTTGATAACCTAAAAATAAAAAAGGCCTTTCAAAATGAGAGGCAATATTTATTTAAAATAAAAAAGAGTAACTATTCTGGATACGCCAATTCAGGCAGAAGCTCAGTTTTCCATTTAGGAAACAAAGGCAATGGGTATTTAAGAGAAGGGGGGTAATTACATCAATAGAAAGAAGACATTTTTATTGATGCAGATAACATAACTTAGTGACGTTAATTCTAAATAATGTTTTAAATTTAGAGTCCACTAATCATAGTAACTGCTTTCTTGTTATGTTTGCAAACAGTTCTTTGGAAAACAAGGTTGCTTTTGGCCCAGTCCAAAGGTTATTTTGCCCTGTTTTAACATTCCAAAGCCTTGAGACTTATAAGACATGCAGGGCAGTTCCTCTAGTATGACAGGATGTCCAACCCAGTGGCAGCAGTGCTAACTTACGAAGAAGGAACGGAGGCTTTCTCTGGCCAGCCAGGCCACCACTGCATAATGCCTGTATCTACTTTACCTAGGTTTCCAAATTCTGTTTTACACGTAGTAACACAAGTACAGTTTTATATATAATGTTTATCTTTTGTGAAGGCAAATACACCAAGTTACTACAGATAAAGAATATTTCACCCTGGCTGGTGTGGCTCAGTAGTTAGAGCGTCATCCCTCACACCTAAGGGTCATGGGTTCCATTCCCAGTTAAGGACATGTACCTGGGTTGCAGGTTCAATCCCCCACTCTGGTTAGGAGACAACCAATTGATGTCTCTCTCCCTCCCTCCCTTCTAACCTCTCTAAAAATCAATGGAAAAATATCCTCGGGTGATGATTAACAACAACAACCAAAAAAGAATATTTCTCAAGCAGACATGACAAGAGTAATTAAAATGTCTGTTTATTCACAAACCTAGTAACATGAAAAGAAAATCTTAATTGAAAGCTGGCTTGATAGAAACACAGTGTACAATGTTAATACCGTGTTCGTGGGGGGCAGAAATGCTCGGTCACCCTGTGGGCCTAACGTCACCAGGGCTCTTGAGAGAGGATCCCATTTACCTAAGTGCCTGGAATGTCTTCAAGACCACATGCTAACCCTACACAAGGACAGAAAGGGGCTGAACAGAACTGCACATTTACAGATGCAAATAATGAATATAGCACTTTACAATAATTACAGTGATGCTTTGGCATGTCCTGAGAGTTGACCAGAGAGTAAAGTGTGAACTGTGCTGTTAGAAAACCCCTCACTGAGATGGGCTGCGGCAGCCTTCTACCCCACACCATCTGTTCTGGGGAAGGAGAGGTGAGCAGGTGATGGGAACCCTCAGCCTGAAATGGAGTTACTTTTTCACCCTTCCTCTCTCCACCCATCATGGGACACTGGAGTGTAAGGCACGAGAACTGGTGTGGAGAAAAGACGTGCTCCAAGCCCCAGTTCTTGGTGTGCAAAGGGACTCCTGGCTTAGATCTTCTGAAACAGATGCTAAAAATGTCCTTCCCACCTCTTGTAATTACTGTCCTTGAGAGACAGAAAAACGAGAAGGCAGAAGGTTTGCAAAGGATAAAAACAGCTGCATCTAAATATCACGAGAAAAATGGCCCATAAGAATTGTGCAATTCTTCTCTGAGAAGTCAAGAATCACACAGGTATAACTTAAACATTTTATGGAAAAAAGAAGCCCAAACCACGTATCTTCTTGAAAAATAGTGCACTGGTGGTTATGAGAGCCTATAAAGAACAAGTCATCACCGACAATGAAAGAAGCTTTAGGACTTAGCATCTTAAAGCAGAGGCCAAAAGTGCTGACAGGTGAGGAAGCAGGCAGAAATCTGTACAGCTTGTTCACAACTTACTGCATGTAAACAAGGTAATCAACACATTAAATATCACTTCATTTCATCCACCTTTTCCTACAGACAACTAGGTTTCTCCCAGATTCCTACGCACGGAAATGTCTTGGGCCAGATGACTGATTCACTGAGAAAACTTAAGTTTTTCTACTGAAATCGCTATCATCTGGGCATTGCAAAGGCTTCTCCAAGAATATACCTTAGATTTGTAAGTTTATCACCTTTTCTTTTTTGGGGGGGGGGGGCAGGTAGGTGAACCCAAACTTTAAGCCTTTAGCTAAAATATGTATGAAGTGTGCAGGTTGTGGGCCGGCATGGTGACACAGGAGTCCCTGGAACCTTATTCCCACTCCCTAAAGGCAGAAGCCCTGCTTCTTGTGCTCTGCTGCAGGCCATCGCCCAACAGACAGCCTGGCCACAAGCAGACGTTGATGAAACAAGACTGGCTTGTGTGGTGAGATGGGCTATAATCCAAAGAATGAAAACTTGAGCGTATGGCCCATCACTCAGGGGCAGCTGACCCTTAAATACTATCCATTCAAAGAAATATTTACTGAGCGATGGTCCAAACACTGTTCCGAGTGTTGAGAATACTGCCGTGAATTAGATGAAGGTGCTGCGGAGCCAGAGCAGGGCTGGCACCCCCCGGTGGGAAATGCAGCCAGCAGACACATACACCTTAGATATTTCTATAAAAGACAGAAACAGGGCGACGCGACAGTAAGGCAGGGGGAGGTGAGGTACTTCTTAGAGGATCGTGTGATTGATTCCGTTTCCTCTGTCCCAGAAGAGCTAGAATGGTGCAGAGAGTGAAATGCGGCCCGGAGCTCCCGTCCTCTAATCCCGCCTCCAGGGAGACCCTGGGCCGCCGACCAGCTTTCCAGTCGGCGCAGCTGAAGCCTCGCCCTGGGACACCCGAAAGACTAACCGGAAAAAAGGCGACTTCCGGTCCAAGAGGCCTTTTTGTTTGTTTGTTGTTTTCCTCTTGAAGGAATTTATTTTATGCCAAGAAGCCTTTTAACGCCTTGGAACAGAGTGGCTCTGGGCTGCGGCCCCTCGTCGCGCCTCGACGGTGGAGAGAACCCCCACGCCCCCCGCGCTCCCGCGGGGCTGCTGCCCACCCCGGGCGTCCTCGCTGCACTTCCCCAAACGGACAGGTTCTGAGGCTCGAGTTCTAATGAGGCCTTGAGAGGCGACGCCTCCAAATCGCCTTCAGCTCAGCCGAGGCAAAGGAGGGACTTAGCGAGCCCCCAACAAGCCCCACGTGCAGGGGCGGGGCCGCAGAGGGGACGCCACGCCGCGCGTGCGCGTGCGCGAGTGCGGTCACGCGCCGCCGTAAAGCGCGGAAGGTCGCGGACCCCGCTTCCGCAGAACTCGGGACTCCGCTCCCGACCCCTGGTGACCGGTGTGGCTGCTGCGGGCCTTCCGCCGGGCGTTGCTGAGCGCGGAGCCCGCGGGCGCCCATGAGGTAAGCGGACAGTCGCGGGCCGGCCTGACGTCCCCGCCCGCCCGGGCCTCAGCGCCTCAGGCCCCGCTGCGTCGCGTTTCCTCTTCGGTCTGGCTCAGGGGTGGTCGCCGCGGTCCCTCGTTTCCCGTCGGTTCTGCCTGGTTCTCCCGGGAAGGCGCGTCCTGGCGCCAGGACTCCGCCGGCCCGGGCCGAGAGGGGGTCCCCCTGACCTGCCCCAGTGTCTCTGCCGCTGTGTCCGCTCCGGCGGAGGTTGTCCGGGCCTCGGGGCCCCGACCTCGGCCGCCGCGCGCCCGCTCTCCGGCACTCGGGGTGACCTCTCTCCTGGCTCCCCGCCTCGGGCTTGCCCAGTCCCGCGGCGCAGATGAGGCTGGTCTAGCCCGGCCTTCCTCCTCTGCAGGTGGCAGTGTTTTCCCGCGTTGAAACGTGCGGTCCCCCTGTGCTTGACTAATTAGTGAGACGGCTGCGGGGTCCTGCAGTGAAGTTACCTGGAGAAGCCTAGGCTGGAGCAGGGTCAGTGTTTGTCCCCTCGGGTCCGGCGTGAACGACACTCAGATTTGGTTCAGGGATCTTGAAGTCCATTTTGCCTGTGCGTGTAAGCATGACACGCGAGGATGCGGGGTGGGGCTGGGAGGGGGGTGAGCCGGGCCCAAAAGGCACACTTTTCCGGTGCTAGGGATTTGTACTGATTTCTTAAACTCGCTTGATCACTTGGTACACTTGTTTGAAAAATACAGCACCCTGGACCAGAGGAGCAGAATCTCCAGAAGGAGCTGCGGAATGTGCTTTTTGGTTTTTTTAAGTGACCCAGGTGGCTCTTGTGCTGAGGCAGGTGTAGGAAGTGCTCTGGTAATCATCTGTAGTTGCCTGGTCTTCCTTGGGGTCAGCAGCCCGTACTCAGCGCTGCATCACACAGAGGAACAGCTCAGAGGGAGCTGTTAGAGCTTTCCTCTTGCTCTTGGTGGTGTGAGCAGATCTGAGAATAACCAACCCCATTACTGAGGCGTTTTAGCAGAAATTATTCTTCTCAGCAGGGAATATTATAGTTAGTTTTTAAATATAATTTATTTTAAACAAGAGTATATGTTTTATCTTCAGGTTCTTCTCTACTGGCTTTACCACCTTTGCTATCAACCTTTGCTTTGGTTTTGCTGCCAAACCTGCGAGAATAGACTCTGGTACCTTCCTTTCCTTCACAGTTTGCATCCACTTTAAATCTACTTTTTTTTACCTCACCATTTCACTGACTTTTTTTTTCCCCCACTAATAAATATAATATTGCCCTTCTTTGCTTTCTGTCTGGCACTTAAATTTTTTAATTTGACATACCATATTATCATACAATATTATATTAGTTTCAGGTGTACAGCATAGTGATTAGACACATATCTTATGAAGTGATCACCCGATAAGTGCAGTACCCATGTGATGCCATACATAATTATTACACTACTATTGGCTGTGTTCCCTGTGATATACGTTACACCCTGTGACTGTTTTTATTGCTGGCAATTTGTACTTCTTAATCCTTGTTCACCAACCCCCAACCTCCCTCCCATCTGGCAACCATCAATTTGTAGCTATGAGTTTGTTTCTGTTTTGTTTGTTTATTTTGGTTTTTTAGATTGCACATATAAGTGAAATCATATGATTTTTGTCTTTCTGTCTGACTTATTTTACTTAGCATAATACCCTCTAGGTCCATTCATGTTGTTGCAGTAACAAGATTTCATTCTTTGTTATGAGTAGCATTTCATTGTATGTATGTACCATAGCTTTTTAAAATAAATTTTATTGTTGAAAGTATTACAGATGTCCCCCATTTTCTCCCCTTTACCCACCTCCCCCCATCTCCCACCCCTCACCAGTTCTTCCTCTGTCTATTGTCTGTGTCTGTGGGCTGTGCATATATGCTTAGAAGTTCTTTGGTCAATCTCTTCCCACCCTCCCTCTGAGATCTGTCAGTCTGTTTCATGCTTCCATGTCTGTGGTTCTATCTTGTTTGTCAATTTATTTTGTTCCTTAGATTCCATATATAAGTGAGATCATGTGATACTTGTCTTTCTCGGACTGGCTTATTTTGCTTAGCATAATATTCTCCAGGTCTATCCATGCTGTCCCAAAGGGTAAGAGATCCTTCTTTTTTATAGCTGCATAGTATTCCATGTATAAATGTACCACAGCTTTTTTATCCACTCATCTACTGATGGGCACTTAAGCTGTTTCCAGATCTTAGCTATTGTAAATAGTGCTGCTATGAACATAGGGACGCAAATATTCTTTCTGATTGATGTTTTGGGATTCTTAGGATATATTCCCAGAAGTGGAATCACTGCATCAAATGGCAGTTCCATTTTTAATTTTTTAAGGAACTTCCATACTGTTTTCCATAGTGGCTGCACCAGTCTGCATTCCCATCAGCAGTGCACTAGGGTTCCCTTTTCTCCACAACCTCACCAGCACTTGATGTTCATTGATTTGTTGATGGTAGCCATTCTGACAGGTGTGAAATGATACCTCATTGTAGTTTTTAATTTGAATCTCTCTGATGATTAGTGGACGTTGAGCATTTTTTCATATGTCTGTTGGCCATCTGTATGTCCTCTCTGGAGAAGTGTCTATTTATGTCCTTTGCCCATTTTTTAATTGGATCGTTTGTCTCCCTCTTGTTGAGTTGTATGAGTTCTTTGTATATTTTGGAAATTAACCCTTTATCAGATGTATCATTGGCAAATATGTTCTCCCAAATCATGGGTTCCCTTTGCATTTTGAGGATGGTTTCTTTTGCTGTGCAGAATCTTTTTAGTTTGATGTAGTCCCTCTTGTTTATTTTTTTCCTTTGTTCCTCTTGCCCTAGGAGATATATCTGCAAAAATTCGACTATGTGAGATGTCTGTGATTGTATTGCCTATGTTTTCTTCTAGGGTTTTTATGGTTTCACAGCTTACATTTAAGACTTTTATCTATTTTGAACTTATTCTTGTGTATGGTGTAAGTTGGTGGTCTAGTTTCATTTTTTTTGCATGTATCTGACCAATTTTCCCAATACTTTTTATCAAAGAGATTGTCTTTACTCCATGGTATGCTCTTGCCTCCTTTGTCAAATATTAATTGACCATAAGGGTGTGGGTTGATTTATGGGGTCTTTGTTCTGTTCCATTGATCTATATGCCTGTTCTTGTGCCAGTACCAGGCTGTTTTGATTACAGTGGCTTTGTAGTACAATTTGATATCTGGTATAGTGAGCCCTCCAACCCTGTTCTTCTTTCTCAAGATTGCTGTGGTTATTTGGGGTCTTTTTTAGTTCCATATAAATTTTTGGAATATTTGTTCTAGTTCTGTGAAATATGCTGTTGGTATTTTAATAAGATTTGCATTGACTCTATAGATTGCTTTGGATATTTTAATGATATTCATTCTTCCAGTCCATAAACATGGCATATTCTTCCACTTGTTTGTATCTTTGTCTGTTTCTCTCTTTTTAAAAAAAAATATATCTTTATTGATTTCAGAGAGGAAGGGAGAGGGAGAGAGAGAGAGAAACATCAGTGATGAGAGAGTCGTCATTGATCAGCTGCCTCCTGCATGCCCCCAACTGGGGATAGAGCCCACAACCTGGGCATGTGCCCTGACTGGGAATCAAACCACGATCTCCTGGATCTTAGGTCGATGCTCAACTGCTGAGCCACACCCAGCTGGGCTTCCTCTATTTCTTTTTTCAGTGACCTGTAGTTTTCTGAGTACAGATCTTTTACATCCTTGGTTAAGTTTATTCCTAGGTATCTTTTCTTTTCTTTTTCTGCAATGGTAAATGGTATTGTTTTTTTAGTTTCTCTTATTCTCTTGCAGAGATTTCATTATTGGTGTGTAAAAATGCTCTCGATTTTCAGATGTTAATTTTGTATCCTACTACCTTGCCAAATTCATTGATCAAATCTAGTAATACTCTGATGGAGTCCTTAGGGTTTTCTATGTACAGTATCTTGTCATCTGTGAATAATGACAGTTTTATTTCCTCCTTTCCAATTTGGGTGCCTTTTTTCTTCTTGTCTGATCACTGTGGCAAGGACTTCCAGTACTATGTTGAGTAAGAGTGGTGAAAGTGGACAGTCTTGTCTTGTTTCTGTTTTTAAGGGAAATGGTTTTATTTTTTGACTGTTGAATATGATTTTGGCTGTAGGTTAGTCATATATGGCCTTTATTATGTTGAGGTATGATCCCTTTATTCCCACTTGCTGAGAGTTTTTATCAAAAATGGGTGCTGGATTTTGTCAAATGCTTTTTCTGCATCTGTTGATATGAATCATATGATTTTTGTCCTTCATTTTGTTTATGTGATGTATCACATTTTTTGATGTGCAAATATTATACTAGCCTTGCATCCCTGGAATAAATCCCACTTGGTCATAGTGTGTGATCTTTTTAATATATTGCTGGATCCAATTTGCTAATATTTTGTTGAGGATTTTAGCATCTATGTTCATCAGGGATATTGGCCTGTAATTTTCTTTCTTTATAGTGTCTTTACCTGGTTTTGGGATAGGATAATGCTGGCCTCATAAAAGAGCTTGGGAGTCTTCCCTCCTCTTGAATTTTCTAGAATAGTTTGAGGAGAATAGGTATTAATTCTTCTTTGAATGTTGGGTAAAACTCACCTGTAAATCCATCTGGTCCAGGACTTCTGTTTGCTGGGAGTTTTTTTTATTACTACTTCAATTTCATTAGTTATCAGCCTACTCAGGTTTTCTGATTCTTCCTAATTCAGTTTTGGAAGATTGTATGTTTCTAGGAGTTTGTCCATTTCACTCAGGTTGTCCAGTTTGTTGGCATATAGTTGCTCATAATTTCTTACAATTCTTTGTATTTAAGTGGTGTCAGTTGTTATATCACCTCTTTCATTTCTGATTTTATTTATTGGGTCCTCTTTCTTTCTCGGTGAGTCTGGCTAAAGGCTCATCAATTTTATTTATCTTTTCAAAGAACCAGCTCTTGGTTTCATTGATTCTTTGTTTTTGTTTTTTTGTTTTTTTAGTCTCTATAGCATTAATTTCTGCTCTGATCTTTTTTTTTTTTTTTAAATATATCTTTATTGATTTCAGAGAGAGGAAGGGAGAGGGAGAGATAGAAGCATCAATGATGAGGGAGTCATTAATTGGCTGCCTCCTGCACACCCCTTACTGGGGCTTATGCCCGCAACCCGGACATGTGCTCTGACCCGGAATCGAACCTTGATCTCCTGGATCATAGGTTGATGCTCAACCACTGAGCCACAACAGCTGAGCTATGAGGATTATTTCAGTTGTATACATAAAGCAGTGTCTGGAACATTGTAACTATATCAATATTACCTTTTCTCCTTTTTTAATTCTTTTAAGTTACTTAGAAATCTCAAGTCTGGGGGCCTAAAGATTGAGATCTCAGTCATCATTGAATTTTTCCCATCTCCTTTTTTCTCTGTTTTCATTCATTCATCAGCTTATGTTTCCAAAGTGCCTATGCTGAATACTAGGAAAATTATGATCTAGTTATAATTGGTCCCTACCCTGAGAGAGCCCCTAAAATCTAGGGGATAAACATCTACCACTTAGTGCTTCTTAGGTGCCAGTGGCCATGTTTTTCCTGTATTGTCTGATTTAGTCTTTGTAGCAACCATTTGAGATAGGTGTTCCTATTCCACGGTACAGATAAGGAGCCTGAAGTAGAGATTTAGTAACTTGCTCAGAGCCAAACAGCTAATGTGAGGTGGGGACATTTTCAAACCCAGCTCTGTCTGCCTCTAAAGTTCATTTTCAAACCCAGCTCTGTCTGCCTCTAAAGTCCATAGTCTCACTGGGTTGCTATGTTGCTTCCCTGATTGCAAACCAACCATTATACAGTGTGGCAGACTCTTTGCTGAGAGAAGTACAATGTGTGACAAGAGAACAGAAGGGTTACCTACCCAAGTGTTGAGGGAGAGGGTTTCAGGTAAGATGTCAGATGGGCTCAGAGCTGAGGGGATTATCCAGGGTCACCCAGGATTCTAGCTATGGTGTCTCTGGGGACACAGGAAGTGGAACAGATCTGGAGATTGAGGAGGATGTGTTTACCTTTTAGATGTGTGCAGTTTGACCTCTGGGATGGCCATTCTTCATCTGGATATGCAGGTGGAAAGCTCAGGACTGCTCTGGGGTAGGCCATCTGTCACAGTAGAAAGGAAGTCACCCTGGAGAGTGGTAGACAGAGAAGAGCAGCTGGTCTCACAGCCCTGAGGGATATCAACACATAGGGAATGGGCAGAGGAGAGAAGTGTGCAAAGATGTGATCAGGGAAGTAGGCTTCAAATAAAAGAAGGAAAGAGTGCGTGAGCAGGAGGTATCACAGCACTGTCAGCTGCTGTGGAGAGGTCAAGTGAGATGGTGCCAGAAAGCGTCCTTGAAAATTAGCAATGCAGCATTCCCAGGGAGAGTGTGTCCATGGTGAGGGGACAAAAGACCGGTAGTTTTCAATTCAGGAGAGTAGGATGGGCGAAAAATGAAAAACAATATAAGCAACCCTTTCTGTATTATTATTTGTTGTCAAGGGAAAAGGACAAGTTGTAAAATACATGTTAAAAATAAATTTTTTCTTTAAAAACTAGTTGGCAGACTGCAATCTCTAAGATATCAGAAAAGGACTTGAGACAAATGTGGTGGCAAACAGTGGACATCAGGGCAACACACTGCTCCAAAAAACCAAAATTCTGGAAAAATATCGTTAACACTGGTATTGGTTATTTTTGTATGGTGCAAAAACTTAATTTTTCTCCTGTATTTGAATGTCTGCAGACTGTTTTATAATTTAGACTATTAAAGTTAAATATTACTAATTGAAGAAAACTGTGGAGCTTTGTTTCACTTCTTAAATCAGCTGAGAGGGACTTGAGCATATGAAATGCTGAGGAGAAGAAACGTTGAAGATACATGAGAGAGGACAAGTGATGGAGCAAGGTTCAAGACAGTGACCCTATGACAGAAGGAAGAGGTGGTTGTAGGGGCATGGTGGTTTTGTAGGTGGAGATTCAGGGACTGGGATGAGACAGGATATCTGCAAGAAGGAAGAAAGGAGAGAGGTCATAGGGCAGGAGAGGAGTGGTGTCGTGGGTTCAGAAGCTCTATGTAGACAGAGGTCTGCGGAGGCTTAACTCGATGTAGGCTGGAGTTAGGTAGGGGGTGCCTGCTAGTGTGAGCAAGAGAGGAACAGGGTCTTTGTTATGCTTGAAACATTTGATATTGTTTCAGAGGTGAGGGGGCTGCTGACCTTAATTCTTGATGGTGAGGTCAGTAAACAGGGTTGGCCACGTGGCAGTGGCAGTTTCCCCAGAAAAGCTACATTTCCATTGAGACAGGAAGAGAACATTAGTAAAGGGAGGTGGACGTTTCAGTTCGGATAGGGTGTTTAGAGGGCAGAGCGCAGAGGTTTAGAGGGAGGGAAGCAGAAAGGGAAAGGTTGGGTCAGGGGAGGGAAATTGGTCATAATGGAGATGAGATTACAGGGAGACTAGTGTGAAGAAGCAGCTATCTTGAGACGGTTTCACAGGGACCACGGATGAATTTCACTTAGAACTGCTTTCGCTATGTCCCACAGATTTTTGTGAGGGCTGTAGCACTGAGCCCTTCAGAGCCTCATCTGTCACCACATTTGTTATTTGCTTTTCCATAGCTCCTTTCCTTTCCAGAGTATCTTCTCTCAGTCTTCATGCCAAGCACTTCGTAGGTGTGTTCCATAATTCCAGCAAGGGTTCTGCTTTCTGATACTTGGCCTAGTTGGCTCTTCTTAGTATAAGGAGTTGGAAGTTTTGAATTCCCCAAAGCTGAGGACTCTGTTTTTATTGCTCAGAGCCCCTGTTGAGCACCCTCCTGCGTAGGATGCCAGAATTGGAGGCATCGGAGATGATGATGTTGAATTGCCCTGAGGCCTTCACACCAGACGTGAGGTGCATCATGGGCAAGTCTCCTTTGGCTCAGGGCTACTTGGTCCTGGCAGGAATGAACTCTGCTGGCCTTTCATTTGGTGGAGGAGCTAGAAGGTCTTTGTCACTCACACTCAGCTTGCTGGGCTGCTTTCTTTCTAGAATGACTTAACATACTAAATTAAGTGCATTATATACCATATTAATAAGAAGGTACATGTAATTTGAGAGTGTCTCCTTCAAAGTAATCACCATTGGGAGGCTTTCCAAATATCCCTGAAATGTCATTGTGCAAAATGTCTTTGGAACTCCTCTTTTGGAGTTAGCCTTGGAGACTCTGGGATGTTCTCAGTGCTTTTTCAGTTCTAACAAATGTTGGTCAATAATGAAACTGGAAATTAAAGGAGTAGGTTTAGAATATAAAATGAAGTTGTTATAGACATGTTAACTTACCTGTGGATTCCCAGATGTAGTTGCTCAGAGAATAAACAGTCTAAAGTCCCATGACTAAATTTGTGGATGGTAGCTCGGTACAGCAAAGATCACTGGCTGCTTCTCTCACATCTTGTTCTCTCCCACGGGTGTGACCAAGAATGCTCATACTCCTGTTTCCCACAGACACTGGCTCACAGGCTTGTCAGGAATAAGTACCAGGTTCTTAATATGAAGTCAGTTGTAAGGCAGGATGTCAAACCCAGTGACAGTAACTTCAGGAGGAACAGAGGCTTCCTCTGACCAGCCAGGCCACCACTAACATCATGCCTGTGTCTACTTTACCTCAGTTTCCACATTCTTTATACTTTGATAACACAGGAATCAACTGTTTCATGTGCAGTGTTTATCTTTTGTGATGGCAAACACATACAGGTGAAGAATATTTCACAAGCATACATGGTAAGAGTAATTAAAATGTATGTTTATTCATTTACAAACCTAGTAACATGAAAACGAATTGAAATCTGGCGTGATAGAAACATAGTACACAATGTGTAGCCCATGAGAAATGTGTAATTCTCCAAGGACACTGCTCAGAGAAGTCAAGAATCATGTTCATGGAGGGCAGAAATGCTCGGTCACCCTGTGGGCCTAACGTCACCAGGGCTCTTGAGAGAAGATCCCATTTACCTAAGTGCCTTGAATGTCTTCAAGACCACATGCTAATGCTACATAAGGACAGAAAGGGGCTGAACAGAACTGCACATTTACAGATGCGAATAATGAATATAGCACTTTACAATAATTACAGTGATGCTTTGACACATCCCGAGAGTTGACCAGAGAGTAAAGTGTGAACTGTGCTGTTAGAAAACCCCTCACTGAGATGGGCTGCGGCAGCCTTCTACCCCACACCATCTGTTCTGGGGAAGGAGAGGTGAGCAGGTGATGGGAACCCTCAGCCTGAAATGGAGTTACTCTTTCACCCTTCCTCTCTCCACCCATCATGGGACACTGGAGTGTAAGGCACGAGAGCTGGTGTGGAGAAAAGACGTGCTCCAAGCCCCAGTTCTTGGTGTGCAAAGGAATTCCTGGCTTAGATCTTCTGAAACAGATGCTAAAAATGTCCTTCCCACCTCTTGTAATTAGTGTCCTTGAGAGACAGAAAAACAAGAAGGCAGAAGGTTTGCAAAGGATAAAAACAGCTGATCTAAATATGAGAAAAATGGCCCACGAGAATTGTGTAATTCTCCAAGGACACTGCTCAGAGAAGTCAAGAATCATATTATACAAGGAACAGCTCTGATATGTAATGGACAAAGAGAAGGCAAGCACATACAAAAATACTCGGTCCTCTTGGAAAATAGTACATTTGTTAGTGATGAGGGACTGCAAGTGTGAGCCCCATGCTGACAATGAAGGAGCCTTACAACTCAGCACCATAAAGTGGAGGCAGTGGGGAAGGCGCTGACTGGCAGACCACAGAGTACTCACAGCTTCCTGTTGGACATCATAGCTAATGCCTAAAACATCTTACTATTTCACCTACCATTGTTTCCACTCGGCTGTGCTTCTCCTGAATCCATGTGCTTGGAAATGATATGTGTGAGATGAAAAGTCTTTCCTCACAAGAAAATTTCCCCTATGTTGTGTTGATAAAATGCTGCTTAGATCAAAGTTTGTGAGGGATTGAGGGAAGGCGGGAGGGTATGGGGGGGGGGCAGGTTATTTTTCAGTATTAAGCACTGACCAAACCTCCACCTTAGATACTAATGAGGATCCTTGCTGACTACACTCCTCAAGATGCAACAAACAGATAAAAAAAAAAAAAAAAAGAATCTTGTAGCTAAACCCTGGAAAGCAGGCCAGCGAGCTGTCCTACCAGGCACAGCCTTCCAGGTCAGAACAAAGACCACAGGTCACAGAAGATTCCCTTTTACCTGCTTCAGTTTCTGAAAGGGTGGTGAAGACACTCAGATGCCAGCACATATCCATGAGCCAGAGCTGGAAACCAGGGCAGTGAATCAGATCTTAGTGACTATGCTCTACTCCTGCAGAAATGGGACTTTTGGGCCAAAGTGAAGCGGGTTAATCTCTGGGCTAAGTGGTCTTTGGCCCTAGCCTGGATAGCATTGCTCACATTTGGGGTACAGGGACTCTGCAGAAGAGCACTGGCACTGTAGTGGCAGTTCTTCCCTTATCTGTGTCCTGCCTGTGCAGTGTATGTGACCACATCACAAGTTAAAGACATCACTCAGGTTATCCAAGCAGGTAGTTTTTGCCCCTTTTTGCTCTTAAAACTTTCTGAATTAGAGCTTTTCTGACTTTAGTGACAGTGTCATAGATGGGAAATCTTTCTGATGCACACTTCATGGCAATGCCAAGAAACAGGACATACATGAGTAACAAGGAGCTTAGAAAATACTTCAAGGGAGGAGAAGGTGCACAGGAGACTTGCAACCCTGGGTCTTCATCTGTTTGAAGCTAACACATTTTGTGTTTCTAGGTTCAAAAAGATTCTTCAATTGAATATGCTGACAAGATAGAAGAAGCATGCAGAGCCCTGCCCCTCCCCAAGAGGGCAAAAGAGGTAATGGATCATTTTAGAGAAAAAAGTGCCAACCACCTTAAACTCAAGTCCAGAACCCCTCAAATTCCTAGAGAAAGGTGAGTTGTCACACAAGACAAACACTTGTGGCCCCACAGCCCCTGAGATGGAAATGACACACATACTAGATGCTTTGATTGTCAGTTATGCAAGAGGTGGGAAGGAGTCATCCCCTTCAGATTTAGGACCAAATAGAGAAAACTACCAGATTCACACTTGCCTGTATTTGAATGAACAGAAAGACTTCAAGGATGAACTTTAAAGTGCCAAAAAATAATGTGTGCTACAAGGTACCCAGTAAACCAGTGATGCCCTAGAAGAGTGTCATCTTGCCAGTCTTAGGAGTGTGACCTCTACTATGGACAAGATGGAATTTACACTTAACTCTAGAAAAGATGATTTTGGAATGGTGCAGGGCATTTGATAACTTTAGCTCTGTATCAGCTGTTCTCATCTTGGGTCAGTGGGCTCCCTGCTGGTAACACCTGCATTGGCACCGCTTCTGTTCTCCAGCTGGGCAACCTGTCTTCTTTCTCCTCTTTGCCTAGAAGCAACATCTCTTGGCTATTAAATATACATTTGCAGCAAAATAGCAAGGCCCTCCAAGCAGTTATAATCACATGCTCCCTTAATAAGTCAACTAAGACGTAAAAGGGTGGACCCTAATCTAGGTGTTGTCTGGCTGGGGAAATGTCTAGAAGGCGGCAGTCTGATTCACTGGATAAAACAGACACGCCAGAGCAAGGCGGCGGCACCCGAGAGCATCATCTTTACTAGATTTACAGATCTAGCAGAGCTAATGCTTCTACGATGCCAAGGCAACAAAGGCTGCAGTTTAGTTACCTCTCTAACAGCAGTTTATACTTTTAAAAAATCAAATTAGGGCAGCTTAGGTGCAAGGGGAAATTAAGTGTTGGGATGGATTAGTATAGTCTCTGATACCACTCAGGCTTCATGCCTGAAAAAGAGCCACTCCTTAACTGCATGGTCTGTTTGGAGACACTCCCAAGTCATTTTCTGTTCCAGAGGATACAGAGAGCTAGATGGACAGGGAAAGGGAGGAAAGCAGTCTGCTAGGCTCATGTAATGTACACACAGAACTTTGGACCCACGGGGGTCATCTGTGGCTCAGTTCTGTGCCAGAGGAAGCTGAGCTTGGGCTTCTAGTACTCTTGAGCTCAGTATGGACGGGATGCGCTACCTTTCCCTCCCCTCAAGGGGGAGAGACGTTTGCTGAGCTAGTGGGCCTACTGACGAAGGGACAGGCAAGGGAACTGATGAGGAAAATCAGGATGGGACGACTGAGTGGTGGGAAGAGAAGCAGCACTGTTTGGTGTTGGTACTTTCTAAGGTTAAGACCCTTTCCTTTCATCTAGAAAAAGCAACACAAAAGGCAACATGGTTTTCCCCTTTCAAATATTGTGGCTTACTTGTTTACTCAGCCTAACAAGCAAAACCCGTCATTATAGAGATTAACATGCGATGAATAAAATTATAGGCAAGTGGCCCTGGCCCTATGGTCTGATAACTAGTTTGGTAGGGAGGCTGGGAATGGTGTCAGGTTAACTTTACTTCTGCTGCAGCCCAATAACAATCACATGATGCCTCTCGTCAGTGAGGTAGATGGTCATCTTGCTAGAGGTATCAGGGTGCTAACTCACAGCACAGTGGAACAGGAGAGCAAGCTGCCTCGGGGCTGTAACATACAGCAAGCAACCCACCTGTGTTAACAGGTTGCTCCAAGAACACCTGGCCCCACGGAGATGGCCTCCTGCCCCAAGGCCTGCGTACCACCAGCTTCCCTTGCTTCTAGATACAGCATCTGAATCGAACTGTCAGCATAACCCAATACCACAAGTTGGGCTTGCTCCTGTCATCATGGGAATATGAGGGGTGGACAGAGGGGACAGACAACCCAGAATGAGTATTAGGAGATGGGGAACTGCAAACGGAGGAGGAGATGAAAGGACAAGAAAGGATGCAAAGCAAAAAGTTTAAAGATTACATCAGGGAGATAAGAGATGGGAGGTAAGGTTAAATTAAGAGGGACAGCAGGAGAGAGGCTCCTAAGATGCTAAGACGGGGAGGAAGTGAGACTGCCTGGCGTTATTTCCCATGCAAGTCACTTAGCTCCACATCATCCTTTCGACGCTTATGGGTATAGAGGGAGGCAACCGGGTAGAGCCTGGCCTTGGCCAAGAACCGCTGTCCTGCGATGTCAATTTCATACTCTCCCCGGTTGATGAAGTCTGCTGTCACCACCTGCTCCTCCCCAGTGTCCTCGGAGAAATTGTGCACGAAGCCCAGGCAAACGTGGCGCTCCAAGGTGTAGCTGTAGGCACTGCTGGTGGTCTTGCCAACATACTGCCCGTTTCGGTAAATGGGTTCTCCCCACCAAGGCCAGAGGTCCAGGTCTGTGTCATGGTCGTCCAGGATGAACATAGTGAGGCGTTTATACACTCCGTTCTGCTTCTGCTGCAGCAGGGCATCTCGACCAATGAAATCCATCCCCTAGGAAAGAGAAGCAACACCAAGTCACCATGCTCACTTTACCTCTTGGCACATGAGCAACACAACGGAGGAGGAGGGGTCCCCTGTGCCACTGCAGTGGGTGCAATGCTCTCCTTCATCCCCAAGCACGCTTTGGGGATATTGTGTATTTCCCAGCATGTGAAAAGTTGCATTCACAGTATACAAGATGCCTTCAGAGAATTTTTGTAACAACACAGGTACCCTTGTTTCTATTTTATAAACACAGATTCCCATCACAAGACGATGTAGAACAAAAATATTTAGAAAGAAAAATCAATTATCAAAAACACTTGCTAGAATTTTTAGGAAAACAGCATTTTTATATAATCCCAATAAAAAGTCCATGCATATGTCTCTGTATTAAATGTGTATGTACAAAGTCAAGCAGGATAAAATAAACTCAATAGTGATTATCTCTCAATAGGTAAAGTATGATTTTAATTTTCTTCATTTTGGAAAATAGAGTATATTCATTACTCTTATATCAGAAAATTTCTCAAAAAGAATACTGTAGATCTACTGTATTGATAGGGAATGATTGCTAAAAATACCACTGAGTGTGTAGTATCCAACTATCTAGGTTAAAAAAAGTGGCAAGGGAGCACAGCCACTGAGCATTGACCTAAGAACCAAGAGGTCACTGGTTCAATTCCCAGTCAGGGCACATGCCCAGGTTGGGGGCTTGATCCCCAGTAAGGGATGTGCAGGAGGCAGCTGATCAATGATGTTTTTCTATCCCTCTCCCTTCCCCTCTCTAGAAATCAATAAAACATTTTTTTTTTTTTTTTTAAGTGGCAAGGGGAAATTATACACCTGTCTGTTTGCACCACACTAAAGCTCTAAAAAAGGAGAGGAACTGCTTCTGGTAAAGGTGGCAGTGAGATGGGAGGGGTTGAGAGAGGTGGAAAAGAGACTTCAAACATCCTCTTGAATTACAATTTTTTTTTGGGGGGGGGAGAATTAGTTAAATAGGTGACGAATTTGTACAAATAATCATGGCATATTAATGTGTCACCACAATCAACTCAGAAAACTTACCCAGAAAGCACTCTGCTCTCTTTTAGACTAAGTGCTGGAAATAAGTGTTGCCAGTTTATTTTTTTCACATTAAGATGTTCTAACCCATAGATACTTTTCATTCTAAGGACATCCTAATCATTGTTCACCTAGTGCTATCACCAAGGTTTCACTACTCCCACATTTTCCTTCCACGTCAGCCCCTCTTCCTGCTAAGGCAGATGCCCTGCACGGGCAGGTGAGTCACAGTGGAGTGTGCACAGACACAGTACCTTCTCTAATTTCACCCGAGACTCTCGTCCACATTCCAGGGGGGTGGTGAGGGTATTCAAATCCTGACCCCAGAAGGCAAAAAACTTCTCAATTCGGAGACTACGCAGAGCATAATACCCAGCATTCCGGATTCCATATTTCTGCCCAACACTCATCACTTCATTGTAGACATGTAGGGCATACTAGAGGAAGAAATGAGAGGTTAGCAGACCTTCAGATTTCAACATGGAGTGTATGTGAGGTGCCCGATGGCGGACACTATTAACCTGGACAGGAAACGGTTGTATAAAATTTTCAGGATGTTTCATCAACAACCAAAGTGCTACAGCCCAGGAGTAATGAGCCACTGTCCTCCTTAACTCAGACTTAATCTCCATGAAAGTAGTATCTGCATCTTTTCACGTCTCCAAAATGTCTAGGAGAGTAACATAAGTACTTACATAGCAATTATTAATTCATAGAAGCACTGTCACCACCCAGTAATGACCAAGCTCAGAACTGCTTCTCGAATAGCCCACTTACCCTCCACAGGCTTCGTTCTCTGCCCCAATACTCTGTGTGCTGGCCCATGCTATGAAACGTGTGGTTCACATCATTCTAATGTGTACGCATAACATCTGGTTTTTTACACAGAATACAGCATATGTGAGTGATAGAAAGAGCCAGGATGCATCCCACAACATTGGCCTCTCATGTTTTCTTGATTCCAGAAACATGTAAGTATCAAATAACTTAGGTAAACACAAAGTTCTCTAAATTGAAAGCAAAATATTCAATCCCTATCTAAATATACTTTAAGCCTAAAGCCCAATAGCAGACTATGCTTTGTTGTAAAAGCTGTAAAATGAAAGACAAAACAAGACAGAATTAAGTCAGAGAAAGACAAATGCTAAATAATCTCACTAGTATTTGGAATAAAAAAATAACTCAGAAATGATTAGACTTGTGGTTACCAGAAGTAGGGGTGGAGGGAGGGGAAATTGGAGGAAAGTGGTCAAAAGATACAAGGTTCCAGTTACAAGTGAAAAAGTAGTAGGGATGCAATGTACAATCTCATGACTATAGTTAACACTGCTGTATGATACGTAGGAAAGTTAAGGAAGTCAATCCTAAGAGATCTCATTACGGGGGGGGGGGGGGGGAATCTTGCTTTTTCTTTTTGTATCTATATGAGGTGATGGATGCTAACCTTATGGCAGAAATCATTTTGCAATATGTGTAAGTCAATCCATTACGCTGTACTTATACACTAATGTATCCCAATTATATATCAATAAAACTGGAAAAAAACAACAGAAAAATCAGCTTCATTGGTGTTTTAATTCAGTCTGCTGCTCTATAAATTGCATTACTGCAGGTGGTGAACAGGCAACTACTGAACACACCACCATGGTCAGACAACTTTAAATGTGGACAAGGGGACCACACAGCCTGTGGTGTGTGTGAGTGAAACACCTGAATTAGCGAAGTGGAGAGAGAGAGCAATGGAGACTGGCAGGGAAAGGAAAATAAAAAGCTGGTATCTGGTTTCTTTAGCACAGCCTATTCAATTACCGAGGCGCAATCAGACATGGCTCTAACCCTGCCAGGCTCAACAGGCGTGGGAGCCAGCACACCTGTGCCTCTCACCTCTATGGGGATATAAAGCATGAAGCCTGGCTCTCCCGTGTGCGTCATGCTCATCACCCGGATCCCGTTTGCATAGCCCACACTCATCTCCTGTGAAAACAAAGGGAGACAGTGTCAAACCTCCAAGGGAAGTGGGATGGATGCCTGAGGTAAACCCCTCTCCTTAGTTCTGCACCCTTTGACCCTAAAGGAGAGACATGTGAATGAAAGAATTTCATCAAAATGGTCTGTTTCCAGGTATCCAGGTCATTAGGAATGGAGCACAGCCTCTAAGTATCTCTTCTCATGAATGTCATCAATTTCAGGAGTGCTAGCCAAGCATGAAATACTACTTTTGGAAAGTCCTGCTAAAAGATTTGTTTTAGTCAGGTGTGTGGGGAGCAATGAAAACCAGGCAAATGTCTCCTCTGGAGGACTTGGCAGACAGTCCTGGGCACCTGCCCACAAAAGATCTGATGCCTGATGCCCACAGAACGTGGTTCACCTGCTACCCTAGAGTCTGAGACCGAGCTTCTAATGTTCAAAACCTGTTCACAGCAGCTCAGTTACCTCTGTCTCAATTACTGTTCCCATAAAGGAAAGTGCTAAGTCCCAGATGGCACTACAGCAAACTGTTTCCACAGGAAACCCAACATCACGGGGTGCTCTGTGAGCACACACACGTGGATCACTTCGTCAAGAAGCAAAGACAGTGCTATGAAGGAGTCACTAACGGCTATGTGAGAGTTACCTGTTTCTTTCACTCTGCCATGGAGGAAAAAATCAACTTTGGATCCCAACTTTGGTCTGAACTTCAAAGGGCCTCCGTCAGTAACTGTCCCCAAGCTGCTTGTTATAGGTTGACAAAAACATCTGTCCATTTCGACCTCAAATCAGCCACTTCCTCAAGAGCATTTAGTTATTTCTTTTATTTAGTTACAATTTGTTTCACTCAGCTGCTGTGGCCAAGTATAAGAAAGAAACTTATGTAAGTTGTTTAGGGATTCACCCACACCATTTATTACCTGAAGATGCCACATACACAGAAGCTGCTGTTACTCTGGGCATGGGAGAGAGGAAGCGTTGCTGGAGAGAAGGGACCTGACCCTACTGGTGTTTTCTGGCATCAGTGCCATAATCCTATAACTTAGAATTTTAATCTACTGCTATAGAAAGCAATAAATATATAGAACTGATATTCAGAGAAGTTAAATCCACTTCAAATATATCCTGATGCTTATTAAATAAGGAAACCTTGAAGAGTGAAAAATAAAGAAATGAATTTATTCTGTCATTTTATTTACTTAATAAAAGTTGACACACTTTGTGGGTGTTAATGCTGTAGTAATAACATGTAATTGCCATCTCTATTAAAGATATTCCCTGCCCATTCAAAAACTAGAACTTTACTAGCACCTACCTTGCAAAAGAGACTTGGGAAGTGGTCTGGCGTCATAGGGGCATAAGACAACTCAGACAGCACATCCACAGCTCGAGGACCAATCAGATTGAGGGCTAAACAGAAAAAGAACAAGAGATGTCTGGCTGCTCCAGGTAAACGGCTGAGTCAATGGGAAAGGTGTGTTGTGGACTTGCTCACCTATGACCAGGCCTGGGTCACAAGACCACAAAAGCATTCCTTTGCTTAGGCAACCCAAGGTGTACCTAATTCTGACAGATACACCACTCCTGACAGGCCTGCTAAATGCAGCTACTGACTGCGGGCATGAGAAGGCCTGATTAGAGTGTTTCCTCTTCCTGGGGGCACAGGAAGACAATATTCCATAGCCTATGTTGCAGTCAGATGGGATCATGAAACCAATTCCTGGCCAATGGGACAGGAGCCCACTTCCAGGGCCAGACATAACCCCCCTGCACACTTCCCATTCTCCTCATCTTTCCAGTGTGGCTACATGAGGGAAAAGGCACCAATCCCAAATCAGGACCAGGAGGAGAGCTGCCCAGTCACTCTGGATCTGTCATGTTTGTGACAGCAGCTTCAACTACCCACATACGGGCCAGAACACAACTTTGGTTCAACAAGATTCTGTAGTTTGCCAATCTGATAGCAAGAGTTTATCATATTTGCTGCTACAATGAGTTGAGAATGAGGGACTGGTGGGACAAGAGCCAGAGTAGGTTAAGTCGGGAGAGGGGTCAGACCTGGAATGGTGGGGTGGCATTAGAGGAGGGCTGCTCCCGACAGAACCGCTGAGACAATCAGGAAATTTAAGTCATCCTTAAAAATTATTTACTCATTAAAAAACAACAACAAAAAAACAAGGGAAAATTTTGAAGAAAATAAAATAATACTTAGATAATATAAAAATGCCTCAAAAATTATTTAATCTGGAAAACAAAACAGAAAAATTATTTACTCATTCATTCAACAAATATTTGTGTTCCTACATGCTGTCTGAGGGGACATAGCAATGAACAAAACAGTTACTGAAGAACTCATTCCATGCTTCACTTAAAAAAACATACGAAAGTATTAAGAGATCAATTTTCTATAACCAGAGAGCCTCTTCCACGCTTCTAATACTGACAAATCCAGATCCACTGGCCTTTCCTCACTCAGCTGACCCCTGAGGACCCCGAGAGAGGTACCTGTGTATTTCCAGGTGACATCCTCCAGAAGCAGGTTGCTGTCTTGTGGCATGTGCTTCTTAAGCCAGGCCCAACAGTGGACCTGCTGGTCGGTTGGAGAAATCATGAAGAAACTGAAAGTGAGACCCACAAGCAATCAAAACCAGGTAGCAGCAAGAAGGATCAAGAAGCAATCGAGCCCAGCCTGCGTGGCTCAGTGGTTGAGCATCAACCTAGGATCCAGGCGATTGGGGTTCGATTCCCGGTCAGGGCACATGCCTGGGCTGGGGGCTCGATCCCCAGTTGGATGCGTGCAGGAGGCAGCCAATCAATGACTCATCACTGATGTTTCTCTCTCTCTCTCTCTCTCTTTCTCTCTCTGAAATCAATATATATTTTTTAAAAAAAGAAAAAAGAAGCAATTTGAGTTCTGAGCTAGTTTCAAAGCAATGAATAGAATTCTGGCAAATGGGCTCTCTCAGCTTTCAGAGCGCCAGGAGCATGGAACTCTAGGACACACCATGTAAGGACAAGCAGAAGACTGGCTTCTGTCACTGTATAGAATACAAGATAAAATGTCTTCTCTCAGTAGGGTAATTTTCCACATCAAGTTTTACATAATCTCCTGAGTTTGTTTTTCTTGCTGGTGATTTCTTTTTGTATTGGGCTGCTAATGAACTGGCTGTGGGGTAGTGAAATTTTCTGTCCTTGGTATAATTCTGCTTTCCTGGAGAGTGAGCTGGGTGCTCTGCTCTGCCACAGCACCTCAGGGAACCAGTGCTGGAAGGAACTAGCACGGCAGCTGACCTCACCTGCGCTTGCTGAGGCGTGCTATGCTGCAGTCATTTTCATACCCTCCACCCTCGTTGAGCATGCCGGTATGCACGATGTGGCCCACGGGCACATCAAGGTCATTGGAGAAGAGGTACTGCAGAATTTCTAATGCCTGATCTCCGGTGGACTGTAGGGTTAAGAAACAAAGCAGAGAGAGCACAAGAGCATTTGGCTGGGTAACACGGCCTGATGAGCAATGCAACTTGCTAAGAAAATTCTATTAGCCAGGACTAGTGCAACAATGTTTGCAGATCTATGCCACTGCAAGAAGCAACACAGAAAGCTAGCTGTTGATTCTAATGATAAATGGGCCTCTGCAAGCAGATTAAAAACCAGAAACAAAGCTATAAAATCAGGAAAATGTTGTAATAAAGATAAGACATTAAAATATACCAGAGTTCTTACAGAATCAGTTTTGAAGAGACAGATGAAAAGAAGCAGCATTCAATAACTATGTACCGTTTCCTAGTCTGTTACACTGGTTCCCAAATACTTACTGTTATTTCAAACTTTGTGAAAGAGGACATGTCAATGACACATACGGCTTCCTTACAGCACTTGACTTCAGACTCCACAATGTCAAACCAATCCGGCTTATAGAAAGTCTTGCTCTGCTCCAATGCCAGGAGGTCTATGGAACAGAAAAACACGAGGGAGAGAGAAGGAGGGGATTTATACTGGGGAGTCTCCTATATAGTTTACTATAGCAAATTTTTATTATTTATTCTTCCAGGAACACATTCTAACTACATACATTTAAAAATAAGTTTTATTCTCAGGGCAAAAAAAGTGAACAGAAATGAGAATGTGCCTCTTTACCCTTATCTGGTGGCACAAAGTATTTTGGCCTCTCAAATCCATGTTTTTCCATCCACCTGGCTCCTTGTGCATCCAGCCGGTCATAGAGAGGAGATGTGCGTAACTGCCTCCCTGTCTGGAAGTCCCAACGGGGAACCTTCAAGTCATACAGCAGAGCTAGAACAGATAAGAAGAGTCTACGAAAGCCCAAGCCACAGAGCTGAGTACCCACTATCCACTAGACTCTGGAGTTGCTCCCATTCAAAAGAGCATTCTTTCCAGGCTAATGTAGCATAATTTGCCAAACAGTACCCAGTATAACAGGCATGCTCCAGAAGAAAGAAAAATACTGCAAGAGATAGTATCACCCCTTCATAGTTATATAGCTATGAGTCACATGACTCTGCATCTCTGTTCACAATCATGGTTCCAAATTAGTAGATAGAAACAATGGAAGAAAGGTCATACAGTGGTACCTCAGTTTTCTAATGTAACCCGTTCTGGAAGACGGTTTGAGTTCTGAAACGTTCGAAAACTGAGGGATCCAAAGCCGAAAGCCGGGCCTCAGGATCTTGCCCTCAGCAGAAGCCGCGCGGGATGTTCCACTCCCAAGGCATGTTCGAAAACCGAAGCATTTACTCCGAGTTTACGGAGTTCGTGACCCGAAATGTTCATCAATGGAGATGTTTAAAAACCGAGATACCACTGTAGTTCTAAACTTTGCTGAGCTCCGTAGGAGGAGAGATCAAGGTGATATCTAAGGTCACAGGTGGTTACAAAGTGTGAAAAAATGGCACTTGATTCTTTACAATGCCTGTACTATTGGGATCTCAGACCCATTACACATATTTTCTCTCTAATGTTTAACCCATTTCTGAAATGAAAGAGCACACAGCAGACCTGATTTGGTGGTTCTGAAACCTTATAGGTTGCACAGTATTGTCCCAGTGACATTATACACGTAACAAAGCTAGGGTCAGAATTCATTTCTCCTAATGTCCAACCTGCAGCAGCAATGAGTAAAAATAGCCAGAAAGACTGTGAACTCTAGTCCCTTCGAAAGAGAAGACCTGACCTCACACCATTCCACACAGGATGTACATTGGGGTAGTGGGAGAAGCTGGGAGATTAAAGATCAGGAAGCCACACTGGTTTTCTTACATTGTGACAATTTGTCAATCTCCGGCATTTTAGGTTCTACTTTCCCCTTCCCCGTTTTCTATCATGCCTGCAATTTCTATTTTATGAGAATCAGAAAATGCCATTAAACATGTCATATCATCAAGGAAAAATTCAAGCTCAGTTATGATTTGCACAGGTTCTAAAGTAACTATGGGTGGGGAAATCTAGTCTTACGATAGTTCAACATTTTAACCAAAGTATTTACTAAAATTAAAGAAGCTTAGCAGTTACACATACTGATGCCAGGTCCAAGTCTCTCCCAAATATGCGATCTCTGCCATAGGCCATGCAGTGTTAAAGGTCATCCAAATGTTCATGATGAATGGACCCTCCAGCTAGTAAACCAGCAGTCTATTCTAACCAAGAACGGTGGCCACAGCCAATGTAGAAACTTAGTCCTAAGCATAAATATGCCCAAAATATTTAGACATATGTTGGCAAAGTCTGAAAATAGTTCCTCAGTATAAGGAAAATGAAATTATAATCTGATTTTGTGTCAATTCCTGACACAAAAGCTAGAAAACAAATGAGACAAGGTAGAGTAACCAGTTAAAATGAAGAGGCAAACCCTTCAAAGTTGGAGGGAAGCAAGAACAAGGAGAAAGAGCAGGGATGTATGTTTTATATTTACATGAGAAGTGGTTTCCTATGTTGCCACTATATCATGGGTTAATGACAAAATCACTCAGAGAAGCTTGAAGCTTTGAGAATAACTGGGCAGGTTCTGTCTTGGAAAGCAAACCATGATCCCAAAGACCAAGCGGGGAGCGAGAGTATTCACTGTGACACTGGCTTTCCAGGCACAGTGGAAAGCAGGCAATGCTGGGAACATACTAGAAGCTGCTGCCCCGGTTCTGGCAGAAATTACCACCCATAAGTCCTATTCCACTGTCCTACTCCATGAAGAAAACAGGTAATAGATGCAAGAAAAAATGTTCCATAAATATCACATGGGCGACCATGTCCCCAACACAGGCCTGAAACAGTCAAACATCACAAGCTCAGCTTGAAGCAACTACTGAAGAACTGAGGAAAATCTGTCCTCTGGATGACACAACAGGCCCCAAATAAAACACCTGCAAGCAGGTGCCATAGGGTAAAGCTCCACTTACGCATGACTTCCATGACCCGGTGGCGCAGAAAGGTGCGGCTGCTCTGGAGGGCTCCAAAACGCTTCAGGTCCAACTCCCAGACGTTTTCTGAGGGGTAACCATACACCATCCATTCAGCGAGGTACCTGTTGGGGGCGGTGGGGAGGGGGAGGAGTTGGGCCTCAGGTGTGATACTTTCAACACTACCAGGAATCAAGAACCACCAGGATCAAAGATCCTGTCTTGTCAGGGACTGGGTGGCGATTCTGGGCAATTTCCTTCACTTTTCTGGAACAAACATGGATCCATCTGCTGCTCTCATAAGACCACTACGAGGATTTTGGCTCTAATGATAAGATGCCCCAGAAAGTGTTTAAGACACAGGCACATCTAGGAAGAAATAAAACTAAAATGTATACAAATGTGCTCTAATTTATACATCTAATGTGTTTAATTTTGTTTCTGTAAAACAGTCTCCTCAGGAGGTTATACAGTTATCTGACCACATCTCTGCTCCAAAGGTTTTTGGTAACTTCACCTCCGTAACTGTTTTCAGAGCCCTTCTATAATAAGTCACTCAAGAAAAATGACCGCCCTAATTTTTAAAAAAAATTTTTTACATTGTAGAAATACACACATAAATTGACCATCTCAACCATTTTCGAGTGTACAGTTCAGTGGCATTAGTACATTCACGCTGTTGTGAACCTTCCTCACCTTCCATCTCCAAATCTTTTCCTCTTCCCAAACTGAAACTCTATCCATTAAGCAATCATTCTCCATTCCCTACCCCCAGCCCCTGGCAGTCACCTTTTTACTATCTATCTTTATGAATTAAACTAAGTATCTCATAGAAGTGAATCACACAGTATTTGTCCTTTTATGACCAGCTTATTAAATTTTTATTAGTACCTAATTTTTAAATAAAAACTTATAATACTCAGCATGATCATCTATCTCACTCACCATACTTGGATGTTTCCAAATTCAAGTATGCAAAAGGACCCACATTTGTTACAACTGAGAGTACACAAGAACATCCATCCCACAGGTTTAGTGGCTAACTCCAACATAGGAGTTCCAAAAACCTTCTGCACAACAACATTTCAGGAATATCAGGAGAGCCTTCCATGGTAATTACTTTGAAGGGGACACTAAAATTACATGTATCTTATTACTAACATACCATATTTATATGTTATATGCCATTTTAACAAATCATTCTAGAAAGAAAAAAGCACAACAAACTGAGTGTGACAAAGACTTACTTTCCAGCTCCTCCACCAAATGAAAGGCCAGCAGAGTTCATTCCTGCCAGGACGAAGTAGCCCTGAACCAAAGGAGACTCGCCCATGATGCACCTCATGTCTGGCGTGAAGGTCTCAGGGCAATTCACCAACTTCACTATCTCCAGCATCTCCAATTCTGGCATCCTACGCAGGAGGGAGCTCAACAGGGGCTCTAAGCAATAACAACAAAGCCAAACAGAGTCCTCAACTTGGGGGAATTCAAAACTTCCAACTCCTCATACTTTCCTACTCCCTGTCCTTTCATAAAATTTCTTGGAAGGGATTTTCTAAGAAGAGCCAACTGGGCCATGTATCAGAAAGCAGAACACTTGCTGGAATTATGGAACACACCTATGAAGTGCCTGGCATGAAGAATGAGAAAGAAGATATTCTGGAAAGGAAAGGAGCTATGGAAGAGCAAATAACACGTGGTTACAGGTAAGGATCTGAAGGGCTCAGTGCTATAGCTCTCACGTGGCACCTAAGAGATGCAATGAAAGGGCAGGGTTTTCTAAGTTGGGATGGCTGCAAAAACATGCTCAGCCTGTTTTAAAGTCAGTACATCATCTAGGAGTAATCCAGTGGACAGTGGTAAGAGGTGACACCAGAATGAAGCCTGCTGGTAGGTACATGGGATTTCCTTATGCTATGCTCTCCACTTTTAGAAGTTTAAACTATTTATTGTGGAAAATTTCATTTTAAAAAAATCAGTTAAGGTAGGAAGAAAACTCCTCATTATAGACTTTCATATCTTTTAAAGTTGGAACCTTGTGACTGTATTAACTATTCAATAATAAAATTAAAATTATTTTGAGTAAAAAACCATATTAACAGGGTAAGTCTGCTTTCTAAAAATTTCCTTTATCTTATATGAAATCCTAAGAAAAGGTTTCCTCCTAGCCTAAAATTTCAGCAGTGATTTTAGGTAAATAAATAAAAAACAAGCCAAAGTCCAAGATTTAGTCTCCTGAATCTGCTACTGAGTAACTGTCCTGAGACCAGGCAAACTCTGTAGCCTGCCCTCCATAACCTCCATATGGGGCTGTTACAAAGATCAAGCAAGGTGCTATTCTTGAAAATGCTTTGAAAAATGTAACATCTTAGATAAGTATAGGGCATTATTATGACTATCTAGTTCACACACCAAAGTGATCCCAGTCTTCCTGTAGATTCTGAATCTCCAGCTGGTTCTTGCCCTCAGTGAAAATTGGTTTCGGAGTTTTCTCAAAGCCCCCAGACAAGATGCCACCCTGCCAGCTGCGGATGTAAATTCTGCCATCAGCATCCACGATAGCTGAGGAAGAGAAATGACAAGGGAGTGGGGAGTAGAAGAGAAAAACAGGGGTTAGAGGTAAGCCAGCTTTCTAAATGGACAGAAAAAAAGCAAAACAGAAACACCCAATCACTACTGACTTTATTAACAAAACAGCGTCCCATGAAGACATCAGCTTTAAAATACCTTTCCAGGTCGAGGAGGTTTCTCCCTCTCACCATTATAGTGGAGCCTGTTTCTCTGATTACCTCTTACTAGATCGGTTACCTAGAAGCTCTGACTTGTCCTCACAACAAACTACGTAACTGCCACTGTGCCACATAAGCCTAAAAAGAGGGGGGACTGTGAAGCCCATTCCAGCTATTCAGGCCTTTGAAGTGAAATCAAACCTTCTCCTACAGCACTCAGGGTCCCTGAATACCCTGAGTTTATAGCCTACCTATGACATTCCCACAATATATAGCATTCAAGTCAAAAACTCCAGCTTATATTCCAAATTTTGTCAATTTAGACCTCTGTCTGGGACTACAATTAGCTTGCAAAAAAAACCAACAAAAAAACTGCTTAAGCGGAATGCCCATTTTGGCCATCCTTTCATAGAGTTCTTAAAAGTCAGAACTGGGCCACCTCCCTATAACATGCTCTAGAAAAGACAAGACGCTTTCGGGCAGTCTGTCCTTAGCAGAGCGTCTTCCTTCAGAAGCCAGAACAGTGGCAAGAAAACAAGATTAAAAACAAAGTGCAGGTCCTCACTTGGTGTGTTGCTCTGCAGAGGGGTCTCCAAGGGGCGAGTCAGGAGGTAGAAGTGTTCGCAGGCATGTAACGGGATACTAATCGGCTCCTCGTTGGACAGACCCAGCTCGTATGCCCACTACAAATGGACAGATTGATTTTTGGGTGGAAGAGGAACAGAAAGACAAATGAGCAAGTTCAGCCACTTGAAAACAGTTTAATTTCAAGTGGCTTGTGTGTGCTCTTGCAACAGTGTCAGGTGTGGGAAGCCAAGACTCAGCCTGCTTTAGTTTAATTATCTGTATAGGGAGCAACACGAGACTTTTTAAACCATAAAACTTACTTTTAGATCAAAGGAAGACAGATTTTACCAGCAGCAAAAGGAACTCATGGGGAGTAAATGAGGCCTTTTAACAAAATGCCTGGCCTCAACGACAAACCCCAAGTACCAATCATAAATGAACTTCACATGACAAGAAGTATTCCTAGGTCACCTTAAACTGCACAGTGGATGGAAAGGACCAATTGTCTTCAAAGCAGAAACAGCTTAGTGTTCTAGAAATTGAATCCATGCTCCTGACACAATAAAACAGCCTAATACTTTATTTGCTAGATTGTAGAATGAAATAAACCACCACAGAAAGACCCAATGCCAAGGATTTATGTCAATGCCCAAGTGCTTCCTGGCCCCCTGACAGGGGAGCACCAGTTCACCCAGGGAGGAGGAAGGAAAGGCCACCGCAACTCTACTGGGGGAACAGAACAGGTGTCCTCTTTGGAGTACAAGAACCCTGAGTTTTCCTGCCCACACAAGAAAGTGTAGTCCTGACATCTGTTTCCTTTTCACTATATAATCTTAAGTCTACACCAAAAAATCCTGGAGATGAAAGGTAAATAAGAAAACCAGTGGCCCGCTATTGTTACTAACCTACCTGACCAGCACAGTTGACAAAATACTGGCATTCGATCTGTCCTTTGTCTGTCTCCACGCCAGTAACTTGACCTTTTTTGATCATCACGTGAACAACACTTGTCCGGTCAAAGATCTGAACACCTGTTCCAAGGTAAAGAAAGAGTTGGGAGCTGGGGCATCAGTCCTCTGATGTTCCAGAATTAAAGCATCTGCAGCAGATTCTCAATGCATAAAAAAATACTGAAGAGGCCAGGTCAATGCTTTAATTTAAAAAAACAAACAAAAAACTATTAGGAACCACATCCTCAGGCTGTAAATGAGACTTTCCCAAGGTTAAAAATGGCAGGCAGCCCGGCAGGGCATGGCTCAGCAGCTGAACATCGACCTAGGATCCAGGAGATCACAGTTTGATTCCCAGCCAGGGTACATGCCCAGGTTGCAGGCTCAATCCTCGGCCGGGGTATGCAGGAGGTAGCTGATTAATGACTCTCTCATCACTGATGTTTCTCTCACTCTCTCCCTCTCCCTTCCTCTCTCTGAAATCAATAAAGATATATTTAAAATAATAATAATACAGCCTTTAAAAAAATGGTAGGAAAATATAATAACCAACTTTAATGCACAATTAAATTCCAGGAATTATAAAAGGGGTAGAGAAAAGTTCAAACGGCATCCAAAACCCTAACCTACCCACATCATGAATCAGTTCATTCAAAGTGCACAACATTGTGGACACCGATGTGTCTTCCCCTCACTCACTGCAAACCCGGGACATGATCCAAGCTATGAATTAAATCCTCAAGGTGTGTTCTAACCTTGGAGCTTCTCAGTTCAGTGGACGAAAGGAGCCCCTTAAGTCTGAAGTGTACTAAATCAGCACTAAAGCAGTTCCTTAGGACTTTAATAAGAAAAATGTGGCCCTGAGGAAAGACAGTAACAGATAGTGTATTAAAACAAAAGGAGCCAGTGGACAAAATGGTAACTGAGTTGGTGTCATTGCCTATTGTGAGACACTTTCTTAGACAACCTCTTCCTCCCTAATCCTAACCTGCTTACCATTTTGTGAGGCAGCACTTGCCAGGGCGAGAGCCACGTCAGCAGAGGACACCACTGCATCCTCTGGGACATGCATGGCCCCCACCAGGTCATGCACATTGAGGAGAGGGTGCAGTTCCGCCACTTTCTTAAGGGAGATGATCTCAGAAGGTATGCCTATAACACTGCAACAGAACACAAGGGGACAATGACATCACTGGCCCTCCAGCAGAGGTCAGGGTACAGTGAAGCCAGGACAGGCTTCAGCCTCATACGTACTTCAGCCTTGAGTTGATACGCTTCAGGGAGATCAGCCGGTCTTGAGTCTGGGCCAGAAAGATGGAGCCTGTCCTTATGTAACCTGTAAGAAAGCCCAGACTGAGACAGATCAGGACAAACACAGGGTGGCAAAGAGGCAAGCTGGTGAGATTATAAGTGAGAAGACCTGTGAGGAGTCCTGGGACTGCCACCATCCAAACATTCTCAGCTCAGTTTTGTGAGGATCAAATGAGATTTTAATGCATATAAAACCATTCTTAAAAACAAAAAATCCGTGGCTAGCTTTGCTCAGTGGTAAGAGCATCAGCCCATGGACCAAAGGGTCACAGGTTCGATTCCTGGCCCCAGTTGGGGCACATGCAGGGGGCAACCAATCAATGTGTCTCTTTCACATTGATGTTTCTCCAGCGCTCCCTCTACCTTCCATTCTCTCTAAAAAAAAAAAAAATCAATGGAAAAAGTATCCTAAGGGGAGGGTTAACAACAAAAAAAGGAAAGACGCCATTGCTAAAAAAGTCTTCAGGGTGTATAACTGATTCCATTATATTCTTTTTCTTTTTTTTTTTTTAATCCTCACCTGAGGATATTTTTTCCATTGCTTTTTCAGAAAGAGTGGAAGGGGGAGAGAGAGAGAAATACTAATGTGAGAGAGAGAGACATCGATTGGTTACCTCCCACACGGGCCCTAACCTAGGCCGGGGAATGAGCCTGCAACCAAGGTACGTTCCCTTGGCCAGAATCAAACCTGGAACCCTTCAGTCCGAGGGCCAATGCCCTAACCACTGAACAAAACCAGCTAGGGTTCCATTATATTCTTTACTGTTTAGATTTTCTTCCCGGAGTTTCAATGCAGTATAACCCTCTGGAATACTTGGCCTTGAGACAGTAGATGAATGGCTGGAGGCCACACATCTCAGGTGCAGAGCATCCAGGCCACACAGCTCGTGTTCCAGCTGAGGCACTGCCTGCTGTGGGGAACCATGTCCTGGACTCTACGCTGCCTCTTGCTGGCAACCTCCTGCTTAATCTACAGGCACCCAACAGCCTTCCAACAAAATCCTTTGCCCAAGATAGCCAGAGTCATTTTCTGTTGTTTGTAACCATCATACCTGACACAACCTTATTACACTTGGGTCAATGATAAGCCTCCAAAGTGTAATGACTTTCAGTTCTTATGAAGAAAGAGTTGAATCCATCAGTTATCTTTTCAAAGGAAGTACAGTGAGAATAACTTATTTTGTTAATTTTTTTGAAATCATCATATAAATATACCCTTCACTGACATGACAAGAATGTCTCAGTTAGGAGAACTGAAATGTCAGAGATTGGTGTTTAAATATAGTAGATCTGCCAGAGTGTCCAGTGATTTCTGGGATTAATCACAGCCTAAATTTCACACTAAGAGAGACAAAGGGTTCAGAGTTATTTTCTACTCACTACCATAGATTAGATATAGGCGAGTACCACTGTATATATGTTCCTTTTAACCCACTAAATAATTTTTTAAAATGCATTATCACTGTATTGAAAAAACAGCTAACTCCCTGACTCCAGGTCTCTTCAGCTGTAAAAGAATGACCCTTATAAGATCAAGTAATATACAGAATACTTTCAAAGGATTATAAAAGCTTTTATATTACCTTCATTCACTTTACAAAAATTGTATCACATTCAAACTGAAGCACTCCCAACACTAACATTCAGTCAGGCAATGAGGACTCAGTCATTTGGTAAGTCTGATTAACAAGAAGTTAATGAAACACCTCAAGTAAATGAACTTTTTTCAAAAGATAAGCAGATAATATCTTCCCCTTAAATCTAAGTGCACATGTGACACTTCATCCTTATTTCATGACTCAATAGCAGTCCCTGAATGAAGTGACCATGGCAGGTCACCTGCCCAACTGAACAGGAGACCTCTCCTCCACGGGGGCCCTGTGTCACCTTTCCCTGCACCACTGGCAAATGACAGTGGTGTGAGACTAAGGTTGAACCCCTTACTCTTGCTTACCTGACTTCCTCACTGCCCCAGAAGCATCAAGGAGAAGCAGGCCCTATAAAGGTTCCAGATGGTGATCTAGAAAGCAAGCTAAGCTCACTTACCTTACAGAAAAGAAGCCTATGACCCTGATTCCTCTAGAATCCCACCAGCTGAGCAATTCAGGGCTCAGCAACACACTAGGATCTGACCTAATGGCCCAGGAGTGAGCAGTTTCATCTCTAGGCCCATTTGTGGACCCTACTCTGACTCAAACCCTGGTTAATAAATGATTAACCAGGTATTAACCTATACAACACCAATACCTTGTTGCCATCATTAAACCCAACCAAAGGGACTGTTTCCCGCCTGTCCTGTCTATAGCAGCATCTTCCCTAGTAAAAGCCAGAGACAGTGCAGAAGCAGGAAGCACTTTTATCATGTTCACTCAAGAGCCCTGCCTCTCAACAGGAGGCCTGGCCAAGTCCGATGACACCATGGGTAGTCCAGGCGCCCATGACACACCGTGTAAGGCGGCACTACTCTCAGCGCTGTGACTGTGCAGGGTCACCCCAAATGCATACTCACCTCGCCCCAATCCTGGCCCTGTGATGTGCCCAAGAATACACAGCCTCTTCCTTCTAGGCCTCTAGTTCCTCTCCTGGCATCTCCTCTCTCCACCTCCACAGCTATCAAATCCTAGTTATTAGACAGTTGGTCTTATTCTATAGTATACAAATAAGTTTACACTTCATGACAGTACGAACTATATAAAATGGAAATGTTATAAACCCTTACTTTGTGATCAAAATTTCAAATAATTCAAATATCCTTCCCTAATAAAAATGTCATATGTCACATAATTTCTAAAAGGGTTGGCGAGGTAAACCACACACTGTGCTTACACTCTGATCACATGGCAGAGCCACTGTAGCTGGCACACAGAAAAGCTACCACCCTTTGTCAGGATTAGTCCTGAGTTATCTGTGATTTGAATTATGCAACATCTTCAAAAGATCAACCCTGACATATGCAAGTGTCTAGAATTTCACTACTGGGCCTTCCTACCCACTCACGATAATTAGTGCACCACCAAACAGTTTCATCTGCCCTGAGAGCAGGCTTGATACTGGGCTTCTGGGTAACCCGTCACCTTACAACAATTTGATAGCCATTCTTTCTACCTTCAATCGTATGGGACAATCATGTAGATGAGTCTTCCTCTTCTTGGAACAGTTCTACTTATTCCAGTGCTAGTTAGCTTATAACTTCCTGTGTCCTTCACCCCTCATTACACAGGGAAGCAGAAATATGTGAATGCTGTGGAGTCAGGAACATCCTTACTAGCAACTGGTGAAGTTCAATGGGTCAAACTATGATTTAACTACCAACCACATGAATTTAAGTTCCTCCTCCTCTAGGAGCCAGCGCTGCCACTTACTGTGCTTCAACAAGTGAAATATACAGAAAATGGCCCAGGAAAACTTTCATAAGAATTACAGCATCTGAAAAAGGATCTGGAATACTGACGGAATCCCCTCATTTTAAAATAGGGAAACAAAGATCAAAAGCGAAATGACTTGCCCAAGGTAATACTCTGACTAGTGGCAGAGCCCAGACTACAGCTCAGGTCTGAATTACCAATGACCAGGCCAACTCACATGGGACCAGACACAGTCTGGAGGAAAAGACTCTGGGGACGGGCACACTAGTAAATGGCAGACTGTCATCTGCTTACCTGTTTGGATCCCTGTTTCTTGCTCTAACTGCTGGTACAGTTTGTTTGAATAGTCAGCCATCTTCTGCTCGATGCTCAGGTGCCTGGCAGTGCTTACGATGCCAGCACAAAATCTTGTAGAGCCAGCCGCTAGCCTGCAGGATGGATCCAAAAGGCTGTTAGGTATACTCACATATCTGTGAATGCAGAAAGTTCAAGTCCCACACTATCGCACTGTTCTGTCATATGGAAACATGGAAACAACCCACACACCCACTGACATGACACTGATGTCCAATTTTCGAGTTCACCTACACAGTGGGATACTCTACAGCCATGAAAAAGGAACGAGAAAGCTTTTATGCAACAATGTGGAACAATTCTATTGAGAAAAGCACAGTGTGAACAGTGTTTAAGGAATACTACCACTTGTATAAAACGGGGAAAAATAAATGAACACCCATACACACCAATACATACTGATGAACACACATCTGTTTCTATATGGAGAGAGTATCTGGATTGATACACCAGGCACTTAAGTTGCCTCCAGCAAGGAAAACGTGAAGCTAGGGGTCAGGGGCAGGAGAGGGACTTTCCCTGGACACTCTTCCCTGGACACTTTTCTATTCTGACTCGTGAATGTATTGCCTTTTAAGAAATAAATAAAGGTTCAATTTGTTGTAGGCAATAGAACTTAAAAAGCCTAACACAGATAAAGAACACTAAGGGGGAATGAAAAAATTCAAATAAACTATGAACTATAGTAATAACATGTCAATGTTGATTCATTAATGAGAAGGTAACACTAATATGTTAATAACAAGTGAAAATGAGGGTGAGTTATATGAGAACTCCCTCCTACCTTCTCAAATGTTCTGTAAATCTAAAACTGTTTCAAAATAAGTTACTGACCGGCTGGGCGTGGCTCAGCGGTTGAGCATCAGCCTAGGATCCAGGAGATCGAGGTTTGATTCCCCGTCAGGGCACATGCCCAGCTTCCGGGCTCGATCCCCAGTAGGGGGCATGCAGGAGGCAGCCAATCAATGACTCTCATCACTGACATCTCTCTCTCTCTCTCTCTCTCTCTCTCTCTCCCTCTCCCTTTCTGTCTCTGAAATCCATAAAGATATATTTTAAAAAATAAATTAGTTAAATGAAAAACTAATAGAAATAGAGCAGAATGTAGACAATTTCATTTCAAGTCCTGGAGGAAGTCCTTGGCCCCCAGGATTTGTGTTGCTGCCTAAGAAGAACAAGTTGGCAAGATGTGCTATAAACCTGAAATAAGTACATGTTTCAGAGACTGGGTTGCTGGAATCTGCCAGCTCTCTAAAGCCAGAAAACATGAGTTTTAGGCATCACTAAACAAATCACAGTACAGGATTTTCACCTGTGATTCTTCTCATACTACTCAGCAACACTGATTTGCTAGAGGTGGGACAATATCACCAAAAGGAGAGGGAAGGAGGGACTCCATGTCCAGCTGAATCCTTACCTGCCTTGCTCCAAAAGGACAATGTCCTTCCACCCCATCTTGGACAGGTGATAGGCCACAGATGTGCCCATGATTCCCCCACCGCAGATGACCACCTGCGCCTGGGCAGGCAGGGTAACAGAATGTGCATCGGCCGCTGAAGCACTGCTTCTGGCTGAGGAACAATTCTGCCATCCTCGGCGGGTTCTTTGTCTTTGGACCACAGAGAGCAACCGGTAAAACATCACGTCTGTCAGCAATGAGAGACCAGCTCTCACTCAGCTCAGAAGGAGATATCAAGCATTCGAACTAGAAAGAAAAACCAAACGTATTTCATTCCATTGTACTAAGTGTGTATGCTTCATGAGAAAAGGCTGCAAAAAAAACAATCATCATTCATACAGCAAATAGGCGAGGACCGACTAGGTCCCACATACTGTGCTAGGTTCGATACAGCAGCAAGCAACAGTAAAGAGGTCCCTGTCATTAGTAACTTACATCTGAGAGAGACAGAGTGTGTGTGAGTGTGAATGGGAGAGGGGCAGCAATAATCAAATAAGACAAGTCACAAGGAGTAACTAATACCATGATCAGGAAAGGTGAAATTTGAAAAGAAATGATAGTCGAAATGGAACCAGCTATCTGAGTGTTCCAAACAGAGAAGCGAGTGTGTAAAAGGCTCTGACATGAGATAGATCTTAATGAGCCCAAGCACAGAGATAACACCAGCAGGAACCCAGCATGAAAAGTGAGAGGGAGATGATCTAAGAGAAACTTGGAGATGAAGGCAGAAAGCCACTACACACTGCCCTTGGATGTGGGGATTTTATCCTAAATGCCAGGAAAATACTAAAGGAGGGAAAGACATAATCTGAAATGTTTTCTAAGATCAGTCTGGCTCCATGGTGGAGACTGGATTGTGGGATGAGAGGAAAGCAGAGACGGGTTAGGAGCTGTAGCAGTAGTCCAGGGGGCATCATGGTGGCTCAGACAAGGATGGTGGCAGTGGACTCAAAGACATGACTAGACTGTCTTGGAAGTAGAAATGACAGAACTTAACTTGCCAACAAACTGGATGTTAAAATGCAAAGAAGGGGAATTAAGGATGATGGCTATGTTCCTGGGTTAAGCAGCTGGGGCCACTTACTATAGTGTGAAGGAGCAGGAAGGAATAGGGAACGAGGCTGGCAGGCTGAGTGTGAATGTGAGTGTGTGCATGTGTATGTGTACAATCGAATGCTCAACTTTTACAGCCCATCTGGCATCTGTATGGAAACACTAAGCAGCGGCTAGATATACAAGTATGAAACGGAAGGAGGTCTAGGAGTCATTAGCATATGTACAATTTTTTTTAATATGTTTTTAATTGATTTTTTAGAGAGAGAGAAAGGGAGAGGGATAGAGAGAAATATCGATGAGAGAGAAACATCGCTCAGCTGCCTCCTGCACACCCCCTACTGGAGATCGGGCCTGCAACCTGAGCACGTGCCCTGACCAGGAATCAAACCAGGGAACTCTTGGTTCATAGGTCATTGCTCAATCACTGAGCCACACCTGCCGGGCAGCACTGTACAGTATTGAAAGCTGTAACATTTCAAGGATCAAGAACTGTGAGTCTCCCCAGCATTCACACATTGGGAAGAAAAAGACAAGACTACAGACAGCACTGAATGCTGTGGCAGAATCAGAGTGTACAGATAAAGACAAGTGGTTAAAGAGACAAAGAAGGAGCAGTTGCTAAGAGAGAGAGAAAACCACACAGAGGTATCACAGAAGCCAAAAGAGGTAAGTATTCCAAAAAGTTGTTAATTACAGAGGGTGCTGAGGGGTGGAGCCGGGTGGCCAAGTGTCCACTGTAATTTGACAGCACAGAGGTCCTGGTGTCCTCAAGGAGAACATTTTCAGGGGAGAGGAAGGGATGAAATATAGACGAGAGCAAACTGAAGATAAGCAAGATGTGGGAGTACGGATAGCCCATTACAGTTTGTTCTGACAGGGAGCAGAAGAGTGGGGCAGAGTGAGAAAAGAATGTGGGGTAGAGCAAGGTTAGCTGATTGTTGTTTAAAGACAGGAGCCGTTATATGCATAACCCATGGACACAGACAACAGTGTGGGGAAGGCCTGGGATGGGGCAGGGTTTGGGTGGAGGGGAGCGAAAAGGGGAAAAATGGGTGACATCTGTAATACTGATGACAAATAAATAAATAAGTAATAAAGATGGCAGCTGTTAAGAATACTTCACTGCTATGAGATGACCCAGTAAAAGATAAAGAGATGGGTGAGAAAGGAGACACAATAACAAGACTGAGGTCCTGGGGGAGGAAAGAGAGACAGGGTCATAGGCCTAAGTGAAGGATGGCCTGCCTCATGTTTCCACAGGTGATATGGTGCAGATTTAAGGCACAAGATGTTCCTTCTAGAAAAGCAGAGCATGATTAGTCAGGCTGATCACTTACACACACAAGACACAGGTTGTAACCAAGCATACATTTCTACAGAACAATAAATATAAGTTAGAGAAGAAAGAGTATAGGCGATTGGGAGGTATCATATAAGAAGTCGGACTTAAGCTGAGCCTAAAGGGGTAAGATTTGGACAAAGAAAGACAGGAAGCACACACAAGGTTACAGACAAGTTGACCACAGGTGCTTATGGATAACAGTAGGGACCGGAGTTGGAGGCCTCAGTCTCCATGCAGGAGGCATGCAGGAGGCATGCAGGAGGCAGCTGACTGATGTTTCTCTCTCTTCCTCTCCCTTCCTCTCTCTCCAAAATCAATAAAAACATTTAAAAAAAAAAAGATGAGGACGTAAGATGACATTGGGGGCAGACAAGTGGACATCAGGGCATCACATGGCTAGTAAACCCACCACCACCACCTTCCATACCAGCCTCAGCACCCACAGTTGGCTCCACATCAGCCCAAATCGTCTAAGGCCAAGCTGTTGATGCCTGTCCATCAGAGAGGACTCCCAGAACTGAGACCAATGCAGGCACAGATAGCGTCCCAAGAGAAATCCCATCCAACTGGGGACTAATTATTTTGGCCATCTTGTGACTGCCACCATACCTCCCATCCTTGGTCCCTGTGAAGCCGTCTCAAAGTAGAAGCTTCTCCACACAGCTAGTCTTCTTGTAATCTGTAATCTGCATACCAACATTCATATCATGGGTGTGTTAGAACGAAGAGAGAGAGAGCAAGAAACTGAAAAACTATTTGAAAAACTAATGACAGAAAACTTCTCTAACCTGGTTAGAGAAGGAAATAGACATACAAGTGCAGAAAGTGAAATGAGTGATTGGCACAAAATATTCAAAGTAATGAAAAGCAAAGACCTACAACCCAAATTACTCTACCCAGCAAAGCTATCATTTAGAATAAAAGGAAAGAAAAAGTTCCCTAGATAAGATAAAGGTAAAGGGGTTCATCACCACTTTACCAGCATTACAAGAAATGTTAAAGGGTCTTCTTTATGTAGAAAAGACAAAAAAGATGAATAAGAAAATATAGGAAAGAAAAAAGTCTCACTGACAAAGGCAACCATTTAGTAAAAGCAGTCCATCAACCAACTATAAAACTAGTATAAAGTTAAAAGGTTAAAGTAGGAAGATCATGTATAATTGCAACAATAAATCAAGGGATACACACACATACAAGTAGTAAAAAGTAAGACAAAAATGGGGAGGGGATGAGTAAAAATCTGTAATGATTTTAGAATGTGTTCAAACTTAAGCAACCACCAACATAAATTAGACTGCTGTAAACATAGTTTGTTATATATGAAGCACATGGTAACCACAAACCAAAAATCCACAAGATATATACAAGAAATAGAGGAGCCCAGCTGGGCGTGGCTCAGCAGTTGAGCTTCGACCTGGGATCCAGGCGATCGGGGTTCGATTCCCGGTCAGGACACATGTCTAGGTTTTGGGCTCAATCAATGACTCTCTCATCACTGATGTTTCTATCTCTCTCTTTCCCTCTCCTTTCCTCTCTCTGAAATCAATAAAGATATTAAAAAAAAAAGAAAAGAAATAGAGGAATCCATGCACAACACTATAGAAAGTCACCAACTATGAAATAAGAGAGCAAGAGCGTAAGAAAGGAACAGAGAAGGACTATAGATACAATCAGAAGACAGTAAAATGGCAATAACTACATACCTATCAATAATTACCTTAGTCCAATCAATGGACTAAATGCTCCACTCAAAACACACAGAGTGGCTGAATGAATTAAAAAAAACAAGACCTGTTTTTTATGCTGCCTAGAAGAGACCCATTTCAGATAGAAAGACATAGACTGAAAGGAAAAGGATGGAAAAAGATATTTCATGCAAATGGAAAATGAAAAAAAGCTGAGGCAGCAATATGTACATCAGACAAAATAGACTTTCAAACAGGAATGTTACAAAAGACAAAGCAGGGCATTTCATAATGATAAAGGGATCTATCTAATAAGGGGATATAACTCGTAAATATCTACACACCCAATGTAGGAGCACCTAAATATATAAAGCAAATATTGACTGACATAAAGAGAAAGACTTATAGTAATGCAGTCATACTAGGGGATTTAACACCCTATTGATATCAATGGATAGGTCGTCCAGGCAGAAAATTAACAAGGAAACAGCAGCCTTAATTGATACATTAGACCAGGTGGACATAATTGACATTTTTAGGACATTTCACCCAAAAGCAGCAAAATAAACTTCTTTTCAAATGCACATGAAACACTTTCCAGGATAGACCACATGTTAGCCCACAAAACAAGTCTCAATAAATTTAAGACGACTGAAATCATATCAAGCACCTCCTCCCACCACAATGGTATAAAACTAGAAATCACTGACAAGAAAACTGAAACAACACACAAACACAGGGAGGCTAAATAACATGCTACTAAACAATGAGTGGGTTAACAAGATCAAGAAAGAAATCCAAAGATACCTTGCGACAAACTTCTTGAACAAGCCATAAGCAAACCGAATTCAGCAGTGCATTAAAAAGATTATACACCAAGAACAAGTAGAATTTATTCCAGGATGCAAGGTTGGTCCAATATCAGAAAATGAATTAAATGTGCTTTTGGGCCCGGCTCACCCCCCTCCCAGCCCCACCCCGCATCCTCGTGTGTCATGCTTACACGCACAGGCAAAATGGACTTCAAGATCCCTGAACCAAATCTGAGTGTCGTTCACACCGGACCCGAGGGGACAAACACTGACCCTGCTCCAGCCTAGGCTTCTCCAGGTAACTTCACTGCAGGACCCCGCAGCCGTCTCACTAATTAGTCAAGCACAGGGGGACCGCACGTTTCAACGCGGGAAAACACTGCCACCTGCAGAGGAGGAAGGCCGGGCTAGACCAGCCTCATCTGCGCCGCGGGACTGGGCAAGCCCGAGGCGGGGAGCCAGGAGAGAGGTCACCCCGAGTGCCGGAGAGCGGGCGCGCGGCGGCCGAGGTCGGGGCCCCGAGGCCCGGACAACCTCCGCCGGAGCGGGCACAGCGGCAGAGACACTGGGGCAGGTCAGGGGGACCCCCTCTCGGCCCGGGCCGGCGGAGTCCTGGCGCCAGGACGCGCCTTCCCGGGAGAACCAGGCAGAACCGACGGGAAACGAGGGACCGCGGCGACCACCCCTGAGCCAGACCGAAGAGGAAACGCGACGCAGCGGGGCCTGAGGCGCTGAGGCCCGGGCGGGCGGGGACGTCAGGCCGGCCCGCGACTGTCCGCTTACCTCATGGGCGCCCGCGGGCTCCGCGCTCAGCAACACCCGGCGGAAGGCCCGCAGCAGCCACACGGGTCACCAGCGGTGCGGGGGGCCGGAAAGGGGGTGGGGGCAGGGAATGGGGGGGGTGGGGCGGAGGGAGTAAAGAGTTCCGGGGAACTGGTACCGCGACCTTCCGCACTTTACGGCCCCCGAGCAAGGGTACGCCGGCGCGTGACCGCACGCGCACGCGCACGCGCACGCGCACGCGCGGCGTGGCGTCCCCTCTGCGGCCCCGCCCCTGCACGTGGGGCTTGTTGGGGGCTCGCTAAGTCCCTCCTTTGCCTCCGCTGAGCTGAAGGCGATTTGGAGGCGTCGCCTCTCAAGGCCTCATTAGAACTCGAGCCTCAGAACCTGTCCGTTTGGGGAAGTGCAGCGAGGACGCCCGGGGTGGGCAGCAGCCCCGCGGGAGCGCGGGGGGCGCAGGGGTTCTCTCCACCGTCGAGGCGCGACGAGGGGCCGCAGCCCAGAGCCACTCTGTTCCAAGGCGTTAAAAGGCTTCTTGGCATAAAATAAATTCCTTCAAGAGCAAGACAACAAATAAACAAAAAGGCTTCTTGAACTCGCAGTGACTTTGTTTCTTGGAATCTTTCACGTCTTCCTGGGCTAGACTAACAGAGCCGGTTAGAAAGCCAGTCCGCTGCCCTGCGCCACCCGGGAGGCAGGGTCTTGCTCTGCACCTTTCCAGCCAGAGTAAGAGGAATCCTTCACTCCATCTTTCCAGAAGCCCCACCCCCACCCCTCCCTTACCATCACATCGCCCTGTTTTCTTTCCTTTACTGATCTCATCACTATGTAAAGCCTGTAAGTGTTTGTTGACTGACTCTCCAACTAGTTGCAAGCCCTGCCCTCCCACTACAGACTGTTAAATATATTGCATGGCTGTATTCCCTTCATTTGAGTGGACGGCGATCTAATGGTATAGCCACCCTGAGTGTTGGGCCGCACTCTTCTGTTCCCATTCTTTGGATTATAGCCCATCTCACCGCACAAGCCAATCTTGTTTTATCGGTGTCCTCTTGTGGCCAGGCGTTCTGGTTGGGTGATGGGATTCAGCAGTGCACAAGGAACAAAGGGCTTCTGCCTTTACAGGGTGTCAGTCAAGTTCCGGGGACCCCTGTGCCAGCATGCCAGCCCATAGCCGACACTGGCCAGTTAACTCACACAAGACAGCCCACGCAAGGTCGGGCTGCGTGAGAGCAGAAACCATGGCTCTTGTTAACTCTGCTTCATGAAAAGTTCAAGCCATTCTGGGCTCCTGCCCTAGATAAATACTTTAATATTTTAGCTAAAGGCTTAAGGCCCAAAAAAGAAGAGGGATAGACTAATGAATCTGAGGTATATTCTCCAGGAAGCATTTCCTGATGCCCAGAAGTGCACGCTTTTTTTTTTCAATCCTCACCCAAGGATATTTTTTCTATTGTTTTTCAGAGAGAGTAGAAGGGAGAGAGAAACATCGATGTGAGAGAGACACATCGACTGGTTGCCCCCCACACTCGGGGATCGAGCCTGCAACTGATATACCTGCCCTTGGCTGGAATCAAACCCGGGACCCTTCAGTCCTCAGGCCGATGCTCTAACCACGGAGCAAAACCGGCTAGGACCACAGATTTTTTTTTGATGAGCCATTTGACTCATGCTATTTCCAGACATATAAATTTGGGAGAAACCTAGTTGTCTTGTAGGAAAAGGTGAATGAAATGAAGTGATATTTAATGTGTTGATTACATTCTGTTTACACGCAGTAAGTTGTGAACAAGCTGTACAGATTTCTGCCTGCTTCCTCACCTGTCACCATTTTTGGCCTCCACTTTAAAATGCTAAGTCCTAAAGCTTCTTTCATTGTCAATGTTGACTTGTACTTTATAGGCTCTCATAACCACCAGTGCACTATTTTAAGAGCATTGAGTGTGTTTTTGGTTTTTCTTTTTTCATAAAATGTCAGTTATTCCTTGTGAGATTCTAGACTTCTCAGAACAGAATTATACATTTCTCCTGGGCCATTTTTCTCATGATATTTATTTATTTATTTAAAAAATATTTTTATTGATTTCAAAGAGAGGAAGGGAGAGGAAGTGAGAAAGAAATATCAATGATGAGAGAGTCACTGATCCACTGCCTCCTGCTGGGGATCGAGCCCACAACCTGGGCATGTGCCCTGACAGGGAATCGAACCTCAATCTCCTGAATCATAGCTCAGTGCTCAACTGCTGAGCCACACCGGCTGGGCTCTCATGATATTTAGCTGCAGCTATTTTTATCCTTTGCAAACCTTCTGCCTTCTCGTTTTTCTGTCTCTCAAGGACAGTAATTACAAGAGGTGGGAAGGATATTTTTAGCATCTGTTTCAGAAAATCTAAGCCAGGAATTCCTTTGCACATCAAGAACTGGGGCTTGGAGCACGTCTTTTCTCCACACCAGTTCTTGTGCCTTACACTCCAGTGTCCCATAGTGGGTGGAGAGAGGAAGGGTGAAAAAGTAACTCCATTTCAGGCTGAGGGTTCCCATCACCCGCTCACCTCTCCTTCCCCAGAACAGATGGTGTGGGGTAGAAGGCTGCCGCAGCCCATCTCAGTGAGGGGTTTTCTAACAGCACAGTTCACACTTTACTCTCTGGTGAACTCTCAGGATGTGTCAAAGCATCACTGTAATTATTGTAAAGTGCTATATTCATTATTCGCATCTGTAAATGTGCAGTTCTGTTCAGCCCCTTTCTGTCCCTGTGCAGCATTAGCATGTGGTCTTGAAGACATTCCAGGCACTTAGGTAAATGGGATACTCTCTCAAGAGCCCTGGTGACGTTAGGCCCACAAGGTGACCGAGCATTTCTGCCTCCCACGAAGACGGTATTAACATTGTACACTGTGTTTCTATCAAGCCAGCTTTCAATTAAGATTTTCTTTTCATGTTACTAGGTTTGTGAATGAATAAATAGACATTTTAATTACTCTTGTCATGTCTGCTTGAGAAATATTCTTCATCTGTAGTAAGTCAGCATATGTATTTGTCATCACAAAAGATAAACATCATACATAGCTGTTGATTTATGTCTTACCAAGTGTAAAACAGAATTTGGAAACCGAGGTAAAGTAGATACAGGCATTATGTTACCCTTCATGCAGTGGTGGCCTGGTTGGACAGAGAAAGTCTCCGTTCCTCCTTCTGAAGTTACTGTCACTGGGTTTGACATCCTGCCTTACAACTGACTTCATACTATAAACCTGGCACTTGATGTATCACTCACTTGTGTACCTGTGAGCCCATGTTTATGTGGGAAACAGGGTGGGTGTGTATTCTTAGTCACACCTGTGGGGAGATTTCAGAACATTATCTATGAGAAACAGCCAGCGGCAGCCAGTGCTCTCACTACACCAACTTCCATCCACAAATTGTGGTGTATTTATGCAGTAAAACACCTCCTAGGGACTCAGTACTGTGCTGGGCGCTGTAGAACTGTTTCCCAGAGTCCAAGTAAGACAGAGTAATACTGCAACTAACTACTGTGCCAGGCACTGCGCCAAGTGCTCTAACTGCATAACCTCATTGAAACTTCACCAAAGTCATAGAGATGAGAGTACCCCTGATTCACCCACAAGGAAAAGGAGGCTTAGAGAAGTACATTCTTGAGTTGCAGATAATAAAAACCAGGACTCACATCTAAGTCTTTAACACATGAAATAGTGAACTATTCAAGTAAGTGCTAAGTAATGAAGTAGAGACTTTAATGCATTAGAATCACCTGAGGAAATTTAAACCAAGAATCTCAGAGTGAAGTGAAATAAAAAAGGCTGAAGCACAGATCAGTACTTCTAAAGACCTTTCCAGGAGCTTCTCTTGTATATAGAAACCACTGGATGCCAACTATTTAGAAGAAGAAATGGTGGTCATTTAAAGTTATGTGGATAAGAGAGAACTTAAGCTGGTTCTTAATGTGTGCTTTACACAGGGCAAGGGTTTCTCTTATACAGCATCCCATTTAATCTTTATGACAATCTTAAGAGGTAAGTTTTTAGTGGATGACATAGACTCAGATGTAACATGACTTTTTCAAGATCACACAGCTAATGGGAAGATCTGAATATGGAGCCAAGGTTGTATATCTGAATCCAATGATCTTTGCAGGTTACCATAGAACAGGTGGCCAGGAGGGCATTTGAGGCTGAGATAATCCAATGACTGGAAACAGAGACAGAAAAGAGCAAACAATGTAATAACTCAACTAGTTGTGATACATTGGATATTGTTTTCAATTCCTCATTCCACCTACCACATGCATGCAGAGCTGTAGTATATTTTTGTCCCACTGACATCAGTTGGCTTCTGCCATATGACTTAAAAAAAATTTTTTTAATTGATTTGAGAGAGAGAGGAAGAGAGAGAGAGAGAAACATCAATGTTGAGAGAGTCATTGATCAACTGCCCCCTGCACCCCCCACACTGGGGATGGAGCCCGAAACCCGGGCATGTGCCCTGAATTATAGGTTGATGCTCAACCACTGAGCCATGCCAGCATATGACTTTAAAACTGGGCATAAACCATAGTGTGCAAGTATGGAGCTAAGCCTTAAGAAGGAATTGTGCATTTTCACTAGCCCTTGCAGACTCTTGCCATTCACCAAAAGAAGATCAGGGCATCATATTCAGGTCACTGTATCATGGAGGATGAGATGTGTGAAACTGACCTGAAATCTGCCTGAAGCCAAGCCCGCTGACCCACACCCTGAAACAGAGCTGCTCAGCGAAACTACAGTCACCTGCAGGCTCATAAGGATGAGACTAAATGCTTGTTGTAAGGCACCATGGTTTTGCCTGGTTTGTTATGCAGCCTTTTTACGGCTCACATAAAGGGTCTTTGAACAGTATCGTTATACAGGAATTACGAAACCAAGGCCTACCTCTCCTAAAGGAATTCTTCACTTACTGCAAAATTTGAAGTCAGTCATCTTTATTCTGCTACATGTGAGAGTCCCACAGGCTAACATGTCAAGAACAATCTCACCTTCCAAATCTGCTCCTTTATTATTTCCAGTATATGCATGGCCAAGAATCCTGGGAGTCACCTGGCCACTCCATTCATTTCTCCCTGCACCACCAGTTCCCCTAGCCAGACAGAATTGGTCTCCTCCATTTCTCCTGTCTCTTCTAACCTCTCTTTCCCCACTACCATTGCTGGAGTTCAGAGTTAGCATCCCTTTCTTTGATGACAATCTCTTAAATAATTTTCCTGATGCTCAGGTCACCCTGTCCTCACTCTGTGGGGTTATTTTTCTAAAACACAGCAGATAATTTACTAGCTTAATACCCTCATGTGACCCTTTGTTGGGGAGATAGTTTTCAGACTCCTTTTTATGGCAAACAACGGTCTTCACAGTGGGAAGGGAGGAGGCGCTCCAGAGTGATCATGGACCATGCTGTGAGCGGTGCTGGAGCCTGAATCCTAGGTCATTCTCCCCCCGGTGCAGCTGTATCTCCACTCACACTGAGATCTTTGCCATGCCCACCTTTTCTCACTCAGATGCCCTTCCTGGCACCTGTTGTGCTGTGCTTGTGGAACAATTCTGAATTTAGAATCAAATGACCCCCCGAAACCCTTCCAGGCAGTCTGGCAGACCCCTCTGGAATTTCAAAAACTCAGTCCAAGAAAACCACCACCTCCTCAGTGAAGCTTTTTCTTCCCCAAGATGGTTGGCCTCCCTCTGGTGTCCCCACTGTACCCTTTTCAGGGACGTATGTTGTTTTTCTCCCCTACTGGTTCTGTAAATCCTCTGATGAGAACTTGGCTTCTTCAAAACCCCAACACCTAACATTGTGCCTGGCATTTAAAAGATGATGAAATGAATTGGGAAAAGTAAAAAGCAAAAGCTCTGTTTGCCCTTCTGTGAAATGGGGCTAATGCTGTAGCCATCAGATGTGATTAGTTTGCTGCCTTTGGCCATATTAGCTGACCAGTAGGTGGCGCTGTGGCATATGAATTGAGGTTTCTTGGGTCACAGGGCCCTTCCTGCGCAGTGCACTCCGTCAGGATTAGTTAGAAACCTAGGTCAGACTAATAAAATCTCCCCTGAGAGGTGATAACCCAGCAGGGCCCTTGTACACAGGGCGGACTGAGAAGAAGCTCTTTTGGTGCAGCCTTGAAAAGAGGGATGTGCCTGTCCCCTCCCACTGTCCTTCCCATGAGAGGCTCTGTGGAGTTAGGGACCCTCAGGGACTTGGATCTGGGGCATCATTGGACTCAAGCCCCTCAGAGTCCAAGATGAAAGGGTTTGTCAAGTTTGGTCAAGAACATGAGTTTGGAGTTGAGCTGGCCTGGGTCTGAATGCTAGCACTCAAGTGTTCAGATATTCCCTACTGACCTGGAAGATGATTGAGCTCTCACACCACACATACCCTCATTCCCCCAACTTACCACCTACTTTTATTAACTTTGTTTTTATTTCCCTTTTTGGATTAAATCATTATTATTTACGTTGTTTGACCTTATAAAAGTTATTCTCTACTGAATCATGTCATGCACCGTAATTATATTTTTTCCCACTTTCTTTTTTAAAAATATATTTTTAATGATTTCAGAGAGAGGAAGGGAGAGGGAGAGGGAGATAGCAGCATCAATCATGAGAGAGAATCATCGATTGGCTGCCTCCTGCATGCCCCCTACTGGGGATGTACCCTGACCAGGAATCTAACCGTGCCCTCCTTCGGGTTCATGGGTCAACAATCAACCACTGAGCTACACCAGCTGGGCTCCCATTTTATTTTTAAAGATTTCAAATATACTGCAAATTTGTAAGAATTTTACAGTGAACATCTAAACATCTAATGCTAGATTCTACCATTTTACTAAATATCCTTTATCACAAATTTACTCATCTACTCACCCCTATATCCATTCATTAATCTATCTTGATTTTGGTCCATTTCAAAGTACATAGTAAACATCAGTACACTTCACCCTAAATACTTTTCTTATACTATTTTTGGTCTTGGTATCAGTGTACTGCTGGACTCATAAAATGAGTTGGTTAGTGTTTCCTGTGTTTGTTTTTAAACAGCTTCACTGGGATATATTTTACATGCCATGAAATTCACCCATTGTCTATGCATAGTTGAATGATTTGTAATCCATTTGTACAGTTGTGCAACCATCACCACAATTCAGGTTTATAACATTTTTATCACTGCAAAAAGTCCCCTCTGCATTTTTATAGTCAGTCCCTACTCCCAGTCCCAGCCCCGGACGAACACTGATCTACTTTCTGCCTCTAGAGATTTGCCTTTCTAGAAATGTCCAAGAAATCGAATCATACAATATATCATCTTTTGTGTCTGACTTCATTCCCTTGAGCTAAAATCATCTGAAGTTCATTCATGTTGTAGCATGAATCAAGTTTGTTTCTTTTTTGTCAATTATATCTGAATACAGCTGGGAGAAAAGTTTGTTCCTTTTTGTTGCTGAATGGTATTCTATTACATGGATATACCACAGTTTATCAGTTCAACTTTCTGATGGACACTGGAATTGTTTCCAGCTTTTGCTATTATGAATGATGCTGCTATGATCATATATGTACAGGTCTTTGTGTGGACTTATGTGTCTATTTCTCTTGGGCAGATCACTAAAAGTGGAATTTCTGGGTTTTGTATTAAGTACACATTTAACTTTTTAAAACACTGCCAAGCTGTTTTCCAAAGTGACTGTACAATTTCATATTGTCACCGGCAATATATGCAGGTTCCAGTTCCACATCTCACTAAAACATGGTGCTATTGGTCTCCTGAACTATAGTCATTCTACTAGTTATGTAATGGTATCTCATTGTGGTTTTAATTTTCATTTCCTTAGTGACTAATGACGTTTAGCACCTTTTCACGTGCTTATTCTCCATTCATGTACTTTTTGTGTGAAATGTCTAGACGGAGGAAGTAGTCAGCTTGCAAAGCTGTCCTTTGGCATGGCTGAATAACCTTTGATCTGCACTGTGGGGAATGTGGACATTTGCCTGTGGCCTTCAAGACAGCCTTTAATTTTCTAAGAAATGTGAGCCATTGTGTAGATCTGCTTCAACTTACTCCGGTGAGATTGTGTAGGCCATGGCCAGACCCCGAGCATCATGGCAATTCGCTGCCCCCTAACTATACTGCCTGTTTGTCTAGGGTCCAACTTGTTCCCAGCAGGACTCAAGTCAGCCAAGGGTGTCACGTGCTCTCCTCCAGCTTTCGTGGCCCTATCCAGGCCAGTAGTCACATGAGAGGCGGAAGGGGGGAAGGGATGGAGTGGGGGTGGGGGGTGGGAGGGGAAGCCCTCCACACTGCCCAGACAGGCTGTCCACAGCACTCTTTTCCTCCCAAGGTGCAGCCCCAGGCCACTTCCCTTAAGCCTATAGCCCCAGTGCCCCCACCCACCAATGGCACCTGTCTGGTGTACAGTTACCACCTGCCCATGTTTAATTCATGGCTGGGGGTTGGGACCAGCTTCCCAAGAAAAGAAAGAACTCCCTTGGGGTCTTGCCCAGTTCCTGCCCTCACGCAGGGCACATGGCTGAGGCCCCAACCTCCTGCCTGGGCTTGGAGCTGGGAGTGGAAGCCACTGATGAAGGACACTGTCCCAGCCAGGGCACCGCCATCATTTGTTAATCCGCAGCCCTGGAATGTCTGTGGGCCAATCAGCAAGGGCTCCAAGGGCTCCCTGAGGGCTCTAATAATCCTGCAATGATTAGCAGGGGCCACGGGGGTCAGTGCACACCACTTGGTTGGTAGGTCGGCTGTTGGAGGGGCGGCTGGGATTGCAGCTATCTGTCTTTTTTCATGCCAGCCCGGATGGGAGGCTGTTTGGACACAATGATTACTCACCAGACTCCTCCTTTTGTCTGCCAGCCCAGCCTGACTCCTCAAGATTGTGAATAGCTCCATCCAGCCTGTGAAGCAAGCTGGACACTGGACGGCTGAACCAGGCCGCTCCCGGATCGCCCTACAGACCCATGCTACTGCTGGAGCCCTCCTCTGGGGCGGGGGGCCGCTGGCCTGGCCTCCTGCCCATGCTCGTGGCTCTCCTTTGCATGGCCTGGGCAGAGGTACGGCCACTCCAGCTGCAGGAGAAGCAGGCTCCAATGCCCGGAGGTAAGGGGCCCGGGGTGAGGAAAGGTGGAGGAGCTATGACCACCACAGAGGAGTGCTAGTGGCTTCTGGAAGCTGGTTCAAGGCCTGAGCCCTGGCCATGGTGGTATGGTTTAAAGAGCAACACACAGTCAGTCCCGGAGCAGAGATGCATGGGGTGGGGAGGAGGAAGAATGAAGGGGAGTAGGCCCAGGCTTGGGGGTCAAGGAGGAATAGGGTCTAGAGTTTGCAGTTGGGGCCCTAGGAGAGACAAAGTGGCCAAGAGGAGCTCCAGCCAGGGGTCTTCTGAGAGCCCAGTGCTGGCCCCTTCTCACACCCAACCCCAAGTCCCTATTCCCCTCTATCTCGCCCACCCCCCAGCTCTCAACCCAAGCGCTCCTTTACACCTCTCTCTCTCACCCTGACTCTTCTCCACCTCTTAGTCTCCCCCATCTCTCTGCTCCAGGTCCTCCCACATACGTGCACCATCCTCCTGTCCCACTTTAGGCCTTGTTTCCTAAGGGCAGGATTGCATTCTCATCTTGACATGGTGACCCCCCACCCAAACCCAATCACCCAGGAGGCGGGCCCAAGCACAGGTGGGCCTGACCTTGTCTCCCATCCCAGCCCTGAGCACAAAGGAGAGTTTCCTGCTTCTCTCCCTGCACAACCGCCTGCGGAGCCAGGTGCACCCCCCTGCAGCCAACATGCAGAGAATGGTGAGTACCCCGGCCTGGGCCCACAGTTGGGGTGGCTGGAGGGGCAGCCATGAAGAGGGCTCAGAAGGCCATGCCGGCACCAGGTGCCCTTCCACCTGGGCAGGGCAGAAGGGGCAGCCAGTCACCTTGCCTGCAGTGGGGACCCAGCCTGGTTGCCGGGGGCTCCACAGCTTCCTGCTTCCCAGAAGGGCAGTCCTTTGGCCTTCCCTCGCATCCCATCCCGTTGTCCTGGAGACCAGGAGGCATGGAAGGAGGAGCTTCACAAAGAAGTCCCAGCAGGATGGAGGGGTTGGGGAGGGGAGGGAGAAGCATCTTGCTCAGGGGAGGGGGCTTGTGTGGGACTAGGACCCAGTGTTTCTTCATGGGTTTGTCTGGGCAGCTAGGAGGGGCCCCTCCAAGTTCCCTGCTCGTCACTCACTGGGGCTGGGGTAGGTGGCGTAGGGTTTCCCATCACCCCTGATTGGGGCTTTGGGGTTGGAGGTGTCTTCCTGAGCCCAGAAACTCTGCCCCAATAGTGTAGGACCTCAGCTGCCCCAGCCCCTGTTAACAGGCCAGAGAGCAAGGGAGGGACTGGGTGGGGGCAGGCACGGGTTCCCCATGGCTGCCTCCCACAAACTCCTCCTCCGTGGCTGAGCAGTGGTGACCTTGAGAGCTCCTGGGTCAGTTTCCCAGGAGGTGGGGGTGGAACAGGCAGATGGGAGGGGGTCACTTCTTCCCCTTTCTCTGCTCTGCAGAGGGTCTGCCCCTCCTTCAGGCCCAGGTCCTGGTTCCCATCCCCACTCCCCACATTCCCAGCCCTCAGCAGTTTCTACACTTTTCATGCCCCTTTAGCCAAAGTCTTAGAAAACAGTATTTCATAAAAGGTGCAAATGAAGTCCCCACTCAGTTTCCATCACACCTATGGCTTTGGCCCTCTGGCGGGCTTGTAAGGCTTTTGTCCACTGGGGCTGAGGCCCTTGCTCCCAGCTCCAGCCACATCAGCAGTAAAATCACTGTGGCCCCCTGCCCAGGGCCTGCTGTGGGTCAGGCCCTCAGCACAGCACTCTCCTCCCTGCATCCATTTAATCCTCATGACAATCTCAGCCTATAGGTACCGTTAGTGTCCCCATTTTACAGAGAGGACGTTGAGTCTCATGGAGGATTAGGGGGCAGCTGTAATGAGGTGGCTAGGCTGGACCAGGGCATGGTGACTGGGTGATGCATATTATCCTGACTACAGAGGACCTTGTTTCATGGGAGGGGGTCCTGCTGGGTGGGGGGTGGGGGAAGGTCACCCAGTGCCTGGGTAGGGAAAGCAGATTACACCTGCTCCAGAAAACTCTGCTCTCTGGGACCAAAGCACTGGGGCCCAGGAAGCTTCTAACACCCTTGCTGGTCCTCTTTCCCTGTTGGTGTCCTACCCACTCCAAGGCCGGGTGGGGGAATAGGACCCAGAGGTATGGCTGCTACAGCGTTTGGCATCACAGAAGGGAAGCCATGTGGGAGCAGCTGAGCCTTTCTGACAATGGCCAAGGCCAGGTGTCCCTAAGGGCAAACACAGAACCCGTGTGAAAGGCTTGGAGCACTGCCCAGGGCTCACATTACCAGGTGGGAAGAATTACTGCAGAGCCCATCCCATCGCCTAGGCTGGCACGTCTCCCTCCAGAGCACCCACCCCTCAGGGTGGTGGTGCCATGGTCTGGGCCTAAGGGTGCCCACATGAGAGTCAGGAGGGTGGAGGCTCAAAGTCCTGGGTAGAGCAGGCTCTGGGTTGGGGATCCAGACAGCACTGGGGCTTCTTCCAACACACCTTGGAGAACTCCATGCAGGTCCTGTCTGACCTTCCCTGGCCCCAGAGAAGTGGGTAAAACCCGCTCAGAGCAGTCAGGCAGCCAAGCAGGACAGAAGAGAGGACCTCCAAACAAACACTGGGAAATCCCCTGAAAGAGGTGTGCTTCGAGGAAGAGGTGTCTGAGGAGACTCCACATTCTGCATGGCCAGGATCGTGGGTGCTGCCACATCTGCACCAGATCCCTCACCCGCTCTCTTCTCCTCAGGTCTAGCCACTGGGAATGAGTGGGAGATGGCAAGGGAGGGTCCCCTGCTGATGTCTCTGTTTGTACCGCATCCAGGATTGGAGTGAGAGCTTAGCCCGACAGGCTCAGGCAAGGGCGGCCCTCTGTGGTGCCCCTGCCCCAAGCCTGGCACCCACCCACCAGGCCACTTCACATGTGGGCTGGAATGTGCAGCTGCTGCCTGTGGGCTCGGCATCCTTTCTCCACGTGGTGGGCCTGTGGTTCGCAGAGGGCCAGAGGTACAGCCATGCTGCGGCCGAGTGTGCCCACAATGCCACCTGCACCCACTACACTCAGGTGAGGCCAGGGTACTGGCTCCGAGGCCCCTGAGCTGTGGGGGTCAGCTCAGAAGGGCTAGAGTTTGTCCTAAAATTAGTGGTTGCTTTTCCTCCCATTTGTGTGGTTTTACTTTTTGCAGGGCACATACCTAGGTTGTGGGTTCGATCCCCGGTCGGGGCATGAACAGGAGGCAACTGGTCAATGTTTCTCTCACATCAGTGCCCCCCCCCTCTAAAAATCAATAAGAACATATCCTCAGGTGAGGATTAAAAGAGAATGAATGCTGGGCACAGTAGGGGGCTAAGGAATTCTGCTCCTGCCCAGCATCTGTTTTGATTGGCAAGTACCTATGCCTACTGTTTGTTAAATACTTTGAGTATCTGCCTACTTTGCATGTCATGTGATGTGAAATGATGTGATGGAGTGGGCATTGTTTTTTTTAAATTCATTGCTGGATTTGGTTTGCTAAATATTATTTGATAGTGAAATTGTCTTCTGATTTTCTTTTACTGCCCTTACCAGGGTTATAGCAATGTGATACTGACCTCATAAAATGAGTTGGAAGCTTTGCCTCATTTTCTATTTCCTGGAATAATTTCTATAATATTTGCTGTAACTCTTGAAAAACTATTTGGGCCTTGTTCTATTTTTTGGTTGGTTGTTTTGTGCATGTGTGTGTATGTATGTGTGGATTTATAACTACTGATTCAACTTTTAGAAGTGGTCACAGATCATTTCAGATTTTCTGTTTCTTCTTGAGAGAAGGTCAGGGTTAGATTCCCGGTCAGGGCACATGCCTAGGCTGCAGGCTCGATCCCCAGTAGGGGGCGTGCAGGAGGCGGCCGATTAATGACTCTCATTATTGATGTTTCTATCTCTCCCTCTCCCTCTCCCTTCCTCTCTCTGAAATCAATAAAAACATTTTTTTAAAAAATTTTTAAATAAAAATAAAAATTGTGTTGCAAAGTTTATATTATGAGTTAGTTATAAAGAAAATGGCCATTCATTATCTGGTTGGCTTCAGGTTGGGGGTGGCACAATAGGATTTTTGAGATACTGTCTCCCACAGCTCGTGTGGGCCACCTCAAGCCAGCTAGGCTGTGGGCAACATCCCTGCTCTGGGGACCAGGCCGAGATGGAAGCCTTTGTCTGTGCCTACTCTCCTGGGTAAGCCCCCACCACTGCTGGGCTGTTGGGGCTGGGGTGGGGAGGATACTTTCACCCTTGGAGAGATGCCTACCCACTCACCCAAAAGACATTTACGTCTAGGTCTATACCCTTGTGGGAAAGGGAAGAAGGGGGTGAGGGATCTGGTGCAGATGTGGCAGCACCCACGATTCTGGCCATGCAGAATGTGGAGTCTCCTCAGACACCTCTTCCTCGAAGCACACCTCTTTCAGGGGATTTCCCAGTGTTCGTTTGGAGGTCCTCTCTTCTTTCCTAGGAAATCTCCCAGTCTCACCCAGCTCCCTGACTCTCTGGCTGAGCCAGAAGGAGCTGAAGGGGCGGGTGAGGCAGGCAGCAAGGCTCACCCTGGCCTTGCCCAAAACCAAGCCCTTCCAGCCCTCTGATGCTTGCTCTCACAGAGGCAACTGGGAGGTCAACGGGAAGACAATCGCCCCCTATAAGAAAGGCGCCTGGTGTTCGCTTTGCACAGCCAGCGTCTCAGGCTGCTTCAAAGCCTGGGACCATGCAGGGGGGCTCTGTGGTAAGCGCCCACCTTGCCTGCTTCCTCCTGGGGGAATGGGTATGTGAGAACTCGATCTGGTGATTAGAGGAAGGTGGCAGCATCCTGAGGGGCTGTCCCAGAAGTCCTGGGCCTCAGCACCCTAGAAAGCACCTGCCTGGAGGAGGTCCCCTTTCAGAGTTCCCTCCTTATGTGACCAGAGGTCCCCAGGAATCCATGTCGCATGAGCTGCCGGAACCATGGACATCTCAACATCAGCACCTGCCACTGCCACTGTCCCCCTGGCTACACGGGCAGATTTTGCCAAGGTGAGGAGCACCTGGAATTCCAGATCACAACGGCCTGAGAGACCCAATGAGTGGAGTCACTCACTAGGCCAGGCACACATGCAGGTATCCCCCATCCTGGGGGAGTGTCCAGGGGCTGCTTTGCACTCACTGAATTTCAAGGGAGTATTAAGTGTGCTAGGGGTGCTGACCATGTACCTGCTGATCTGCAAACTGCATGTAATCATTCAACAAGCATTCATTGAGCTCTGACTGTCTGCCAGACTCTAAGCTGTGCAGAAGATTCTAAATGGAGTCAGATATGGCCCCATAGGCCCTAAGGTGGTGGAAGACAGAATTAGGACTCAGATGTAGATCCTTCTCTCATTGTCCCTCCTCCCCAGCTCTGTGACCATGGGCAGGTCACCTCCCCAAATCCCAATTTGCTTTTCTCTACAAGATCAAACCAAAGATGCCAAGTGTGGCAGCAGTTGGAAGCCCTGTGGCTTCCATCCCTGAGAGGTGTGATCTCTCTGTGGTTGGCCAGTCCCTGCATGTCCACAGCCTGTGAGGGGCAGCATGGGGTCCAGGGGCTGCGGCTGAGCACGGTCCTCTCCTGCACCATCTTGGCAGTGCGGTGCAGCGTGCAGTGTGTGCACGGCAGGTTCCGGGAAGAGGAGTGCTCCTGCATCTGTGACATTGGCTACGGGGGAGCCCAGTGTGCCAGTGAGTCCTGACTCAAGGCCCTCAACAAGCCAGGCCCCTCCCAGGACCCCCTCGATAGGGTGTTGGATCTGGCTCAGACCACCTCACAGTTGCCCATTGTATACATCTCTTCCCAATTCCAATGTTCAGTGACATTGGTAGCTTGAAATGGGCCATGGTATGGGTATTTACACCACAGAAATTGGCAAATGCTATAAATTACAGATTTTTTTTAAGCAGAGAGCTGGTTGTTACACATTTACCAGCACATCACTGACTCCACCCACTCTTCAGTGGGTGGTACCTTGAGATCAGCTCCCTAGCAGGGTGGGAGGGGTAACAATTCTGACAGGAGATCCCCACACACAAACTCATGCTCCCCTCTCCCCAGCCAAGGTGCACTTTCCCTTCCACACCTGTGACCTGAGGATCGATGGAGACTGTTTCATGGTGTCTTCAGAGGCAGACACCTATTATGGAGCCAAGATGAAATGCCAGGTGACAGTTGACCCCTGCCTTCCCAGGGACACCTCTAGGGTCTCAAGTGAGAGTCTTAATGGAGGGACCATGGACTAAGAGATGGTTCCTTCAACATCTTCTGACCTGATTGTCCTCATTAGCATAAAGCAGGGGGTCCACTCAGCGGCCCATGGAAACCAAGAGGTTATTTAATGAGCTGAGGGACCAGGGACAAGGTCCCACTCAACCATCATCTAAGGAGCTGTCTTGACTCAGCTCCAGCTGCTGGCTGCCAGCAGGAATATGAGTTCTGGGAGGCCAGAACTCAGGATTTTTCAGGAGAACCAGAAATCCAGATGTTCATTGGCACCTCTAGACTTATTAATGTTGGAGGCCAACCCAAATATACTTAAGGCACTGATCAGATAAAACAAAACCCTTCTAGTGGTAGGGCCCTGCCAGTCTGGGTCCATGTGCAGGCAGGGGAGAGGTAGAAGGCTGTGGGGTGGGGAATGACAACAGCACAACCAGCACACATATTTGTTATTCATGGCCATGGTGGGGTGGCAGGAAGGACTGGCCTGAGCTCTGGGTCTCTGCCAGCATGACCCAGAGTGGGGGTTACAGGGAAAGGGCGGGGTCCTAGCCCAGATCAAGAGCCAGAAAGTACAGGACATCCTCGCCTTTTACCTGAGCCACTTGGAGACTACCAACGAGGTGACCGACAGGGATTTTGAGACCAGGAACTTCTGGATCGGTGAGTGTGGGGGCTGGGATGCCACACAGTGCTCCAGGAATCTGGGCCGTGGAAACCCAGAGCACCTACCAGCAGATAGTAAGGGTGTGGTGAGGGCTCAGAGCCTGAATGGGGCCAGTAGTCAGACTGGCAACCTCCTTCCCTGGGGAGAGGGCTGAAGTGAGAGAGAACCATCAGGCAGATGGGAGAGCTGGGAAGGGGGTGTAAGGGCTGGGACCAGAGAGGGATGAGGCAGCAGGCTCCCAGAAGCCCCATATACAGGATAGAGGCTCTGAGGCCTCTTAGATGCAGGGCTCAGGGCCTTCCTTTCTTGGGTCATGGGGCCAACTTTGACTGCCCCGGACCAGGGCTCACCTACAAGACCGCTAAGGACTCCTTCCGCTGGGCCACTGGGGAGCACCATTCCTTCACCAGTTTTGCCTTTGGGCAGCCTGACAACCAGGGGTGAGTCTGGGGTGCCTGCTTTCTCCCTTGGGCCCACCTTCTCCCTGGGGCTTGCTTGCTAAGTCTTTAGACGCCAGTGAAGAACCTCTACCCAGCCTGCTGCCTGGCTGAGCCCTCTGAGGGTCTGAACCTCACCTGATACCCAGGTGCCCAGGAAGTCAGAGCACAGCTGGGTGTGGGCACCGTGCTGAGGTGAGGCATGTCTCAGACCTCCAAGTGTTCATATAAGGAAAGGGAACCCAAAAAGGCTTTGTCCATCCACCTGTCCCCATGGTTCCCTCCATCTGTTATCCATTCCCCCTCCCCAACCCTCTTCTTGTATCAATACACTAAATCCTGAATTCTGTAGCTATCCACCCACCTGCATCCATTCACACAGCATCCACCCACCAGCCAGCCTGCACTGAGGGCCTTGTGGTTATGTGGCCCTGCCCTGGTCTTCATAGCCCAGGAATACCCAGGGCAGTGGTGATGGGGTGGAGGTAGTCAGGTTGTGTGGCCATCCAGGGCTCCAACTATCTCGCCCAGCCCTCCCTCGACCTCCTTCACGACAGCCAGGCTTGTGCCCCTGGCCCATCACCCAGAGGAAGTCAGCCTGGTTGGGCTCCCAGGCACACCTCTCCCTGCTGAGAGGGAAGACACGGGCCTGTCTGTTCCAGGCTGGTGTGGCTGAGTGCCGGCAGTGGGTATGCGGAGTTGCTACCCCAGGTAGGGGGTGTGCCAGGACCTCCCGGCTCCCCTAAGAGCTGCAGAGGTCTGGGCAGCAGGGGTGGGAGGTTGGGTTGGACCTGACTCCCAGAAGCCCCACATACAGGAGAGAGGCTCTGAGGCCTCTTAGACGCAGGTGGCCAGCTGGGAAGGAAGATTTAAGCCTCTCCCAGACCCCTAATGTCATTTCTCCTGAGCACCTGACATCGCGGCCCAGCAGGTTTGGCAACTGCGTGGAGCTGCAGGCCTCATCCGCCTTCAACTGGAATGACCAACGCTGTAAAACCCGAAACCGCTACATCTGCCAGTTTGGTGAGGACCCTCCCACAGCTCCCCTCCTGTGGTCCCTGTCCCCTGGGTAGCTGCTGGTCCAATCCAGGCTGCCAGGATATCCAGATCACAGGCCTAGAGAGTGTCCGATCACACGGGGCCTTCGAGAATGCTCTGCTCAAGGTGGGCATCTGAGAGGCCCAGAAGGGAAGATGGGCCCAGCCTCACACAGCACATCCACACAGCGGCAGGACTGAAAGTAAAGCCTGGTCGGGGATTTCTCCAAGGTCCCTTCCTCCTGTCACTAAAGTTGCTATTTGGGGATCTGTTGGGTTCCTCAATGTTACCTGATTCTCTAGAGCCCAATGAACTCTGGTGGGGGGCAGAGGTGAAGCCTAGCCCAGAACTGGCTCCCAGCAGCACCTGCTAGAAGAGTCTAGAGCTACACATGGGACCATGGCCATGGGTACTTCTGGACCAAGTGCAACAGGGTCCCCATCCCAGGACTTGCTGGACTGCCATTGACCCTCACTCTGTTCTGCTTCCTTTTCAGCTCAGGAGCACATTTCCCGGTGGGACCCAGGGCCCTGAGACAGGGCCATGCCTCTCTCCTGCCACTGCTTTGGTACACCAGCCCTGCTTGCCTGTCTGCTCGTCTGCCCATCAGTCTGGAACAAGGGCCAGGCCAGAACCCCAAGCCCAGCATCCAAAGAGGTCCCAGACCTTGCAGGAAGTTGGGCAGGGCCAACAGGAAGCCTGGCATAGGGAGAGGGGAGCCTGGGGCTCCTCAGCCTGCTTTTGATTGGGAAGATGGGCCTCAATTAGGTGCTGAAACAGGAGCCAAGGCCAGGGGTCAGACAAGACCCCCTCCTCCATCTGGGCTGGACCTTCTGGGGCAGATGGAGGTTCCTTGCTGCCCAGGATACAACCCACAAAAGATTAAACTAAGTTATGAAACAGCTAAACCTGTGAATGCTCATTTTGAAGGGGAATTCAGATGAGCCAGGAGGACCCTGGGAGACCAGAGAGTGCCTGAGGCTCCACTGCAGTTGCCTCCTGCCCACCCTGGTCCTTTCCCTGCTCCCCAAGTGACCCAGGCCACCCTCTGTATGTTTTCAGGTTCTTAGTCCCTGAATAATGCATAGATTTAGAAGCCTCATTTGCATCCCTAATTTCCTGCTCCAGCTCCTCTCATCACGGCCTCTGTCGTCTTTATGTTTCTGTTCACACCCTCTCCCTTTATGCTTTGTCTCTGCTCCACGTGCTTCTTCTTTCTTTGTGATTATTTACACTGAGGTCTGTTATGGCCCCCTATCCCTCCTCTTCCCACAGTGGTGAGAGGACCCAGGCAAGCACTATCATTAGTGTCCAGAATGTACTGTGGCCCACTTGCACACAGTTGTGTGCCCAGGCAAGTTGCTTTGCTGGTTAGAGGTGGAAGTGTGGCCTGGGACCATGGGATGGGGAGAAGTGTATCAATCACAATTCTTAGTTGCAACCAATAGAAAAAGCTCTGGCTCATCATGGCAGAAAAAGAATTTATCCTAAGGACAACGATTTAAAAACTGGCAAAGGACTTGAATAGATAGTTCTCCAAAATGACACACAAATGGCCAACAAGCACATGAAAAGATGCTCAACATCACTAGTCCTCAGGAAAATGAAGATCAAAATCACGATGAGCTACACCTCACACCCATTAGGACGGCTGTTTTCAAAGAAACAGGCAACAAGGGCTGATGAAGATGTCGACCAACTGAAAGCCTCATATGCTGCTGGTAGGAATGTGCCACGGTGCAGCCACTGTGAAAGATACTTTTAGCAGTTCCTCAAAAAGTTAAACACAATTACCATATGACCCAGCAATTCCACTCATAGGTATGTACCCAAGAGAACTGAAAACAAGAACTCAAACAAACCCCTACACACAAAGTTCACAGCAGCGTTATTCACGATAGCCAAAAGGCATGATTCCATTTATATGAAATATTCAGGACAGGAAAATTCATTGAAGTAAAGCATATTGGTGGTTGCCAGGGGCAAGAGAATGGGCAATAGCTGCTTAATGGGTACAGGTTTGATTTTGGAATGATAAAATGTTGTAGAACTTAGATAAATCGCCACACTGTGAATGTACTAAATGCCACCACATTGACATCATGCTCTGAAAATTTCACCTCAATTTAAAAAGAAAAAAGGATAATGGTTGGTCAAAGGATCCCGGGGAGAGTCAGAAGCCAGGCTGAGCGCCTATGTGGCCAGAAATAGTGGCCCAAATTCTGCTGCAAAGCCAGTCTGGGTGGACTTCCATGTCACTGGTGGATTCCCATTCAGCTGCTGCCTCTCTGGTCAGCATTCCTGCCACTACCACATGTCTCTCATCAGTGTATTTCTTTTTTTCTTTTAAATATGTTTTTATTGATTTTTAGAGAGAGGGGAAGGTAAAGAGAGGAAGAAACATCAATCTGCTGCCTCCTGCATGCCCCCTACTGGGGATGGAGACTGCAGTCCTGGGGAGAGCGTGCCCTGACTGGGAATCTAACCAGTGACCTCTTGCTGCATGGGTCGATGCTCAGCCACTGAGCAACACCAGCTGGGCTCATCAGTGTATTTCTCAAGGCCATAGCAAAGGACACGCCTCTGGGGCTGTCTCAGGATTCATGGGTGGAGGTGGCAGTTAACAGGTCTTACCCGATATGTCCATTGCAACCTTCTTGTCTAGAGGCAAGTTAGCATAATGTCTTGGTTCTCCATGGTGGTCTGCCGACCAGTAGCCCTGGCATCACCTAGGAATCTGTGAGAAAAGCAAATTCTCAGCTGCCCCAAATCTAGCTTTGTCCAGGGAAAATTCTGAAGGTGAGACGGGTTATATGGGTTTTAATAAGACCTCTAGCTGCATCAAATGCAGGCTCTGGTTTGAGAACCACTGGCAGAGAGAGTCAAAGAGTTTCAGTCTATAGTCAGATGACCTGAATTTGACGCCAGGCTCTGACACTTACTACTGTGTAACTTTTGGCAAGTTGTTAAATAATGAGGGGGACCAGTTTTTCCTGGAACTCTCCCAGTTTTAGTATTCAAAGTCCCACATGCTGGGAAACCCCTTCTTGCCAAGCAAACCAGGGCAGTTGGTCACCCTAAAACACCTCCCCATCCCACCTAGCAAGAGTGTGAAGCCACAAATGGTGTCATTTTATAACCATTGGTCAAGCTTTAAGTTCGGTTTACTCTCTCAGCCCTGTAGTTGCAAGTTATAAAAATTTCCTGGTTTTCTAACCATGCCTTGAGCTGAGAATTTGGACTCAGCGTTCTTTCCTTCATTTGAGCTGTGTGGTGCCATTAGCACAACACCCTGCCCAACAGCCCTTGACTTCAGGGTTATCTTTATACTCTTCTACGGCAGGAGCACCAGGCCCCCAAAGCCATGCCTTTGATGGGTACTTTGTTCTGGGGGATCGTAGGATTAACTGCCTCACCATGCATGCCATGGGCTGCTGGTGTCCTGTCCCTTAATATGAGCTGGATTTTCACTGTCCTCTGACCACTTGCCAGCCTTACATCATCCCCTCTTTCCCTCAGGGCTTCTTGCTCCATCCACTCCTAGTTCTATTTTTGTATCAATCAAGATTCTTAGTTTTAAGCAACAGAAACAGATTCTGGAGACTCTAAGTAGAAAAGGAATGTGTTGAAGATATTGGTTAGTTCCCAGGAGATCCAGAACGTTGGAGGGTCAGATCTAAGAGAGACCTAATGCTCCTGCTGGGAACCGATGCCACAGTCAGAACCACCAATGAGGAATGGAGGTCCCAGCACCTTTGAAAGCTGGATGTAGCTGCTGTCACTGCCACCATCAATTCCTGAGATGTGCTTCTTCACATCAGCAGCTTTAATTCAAAGCTGGGCATGCGGGCCTGATTAGAGAGGCCAAGCAATGTGCCCAGGCCCTAGCTGCAAGGGAGGGAGGCAGAAAGGGGCATTTTCAGCTTGTTTCATGGGAGGCAGGTTCTGCTTCAAAGCTGGGGATACCTCTAACACAGGAGGGGGGGTCAGATGTGGAGTGGACAAAAGAATGACTCATGTATACTGCGAGAAGTCACCTGGTGCAGCCAGGACTCCAGCCTACAGCGCTGGCCTTGTCAGCCCCATGCTCTAACAAGGGGCCGCACCAGCCACTGGGTTCTGTACAGGGTAGAGCAGGTAACGGAGCAGCCCTGTGCAATGGCAGCATGAGCGTGACCTGGCGGCACCAACAGAACCAGGCTCTGCCTGTGGCCGAGTATCTTTGAGTAAGTCCTCTAACTTCTAAGAGCACTGCAGTGGTTGTGAGGCAGGGGGCTGAGATCTCATCGGTCTCCTAACTTGCTCTCCACGTGATCCTGGACGCGTACAGGAGCCTTTCTACAAGATGGGGGTACTGTTAGCATCTACCCTGGGAGGTTGCTGTGAGGATTTAATGAGATGACAGATGTAAAGTCAATCATGAGACCAGCATTTGGGTTGAATGGGAAAAATCACTCATGGCCATTGGGTTGCCAATCAAGGCTGGCTGCTCACTTGGTTTCTCACTCGGAGCACCCAGCCATTTCAGACGCAGCCGGCCCAGGGGTTTATTTAGCCCAGAGGCAGCTGTGGGGTGTGGCCCTGGCAGCGGAGCAGGCAAGTGTGTGGGCAGACAGGCAGCAGGAGGACACTCAAGAATTAACGTGGACCAAGGCTAGGCGTCTCCTCGGAGGACGTGAGGATCGCAGACATTACCCCTCCTGCCTTTTGATGATACCACCCCTAAATTCCAGGGCCTGGGAGATGGGGGTGATACCCACGGTGTGGGGTCTCTTTTGTAATTATCTGTCTGGTGGGAGGTAAGTGGTTCTCTCCCATGGTTCTCTCACGTGGTTGATACCCAAGGGTGGGGTTTCATCTCAGCACCATGGTCCTCTGAGGATGAAGGTGGTCCCTCTTAAGCCCAAGCCCAGCCCTGGGTAGGCGGACCCAGGGTCCACAGGAGGCCAGGCCATGCTACCCATTACTGTCTTTCAGGGTGCACTGCCCACCTCAGAGCTGAAGTGCAGGGAAGGGCCAGCCCAGGAAGCAAGCTGGAGCCCACGTGCACTTGGCCCTTCCTCCTGTACCCCTCCCTCTCTCCCTCTTCTCATGCTCTGCCTACTCTCTTGTTCTCTCTTCAGATTTAGACATGGCTCGAGAGCCCACACTCAGCCCTGCCCAGCCAGGCCAGAAGAGGCAGTGGGACACAGCCATCTCCTGGTGAGTCTGCCTGCCAGGGGAAGGAGGCTTGTTTGGGGCTCTGGGTTCCCCTGGGATGGAACAAGGACCCCAGTTCAGGCTGCCTGTCCTAGCCACTGTGGCACCCGAGGAGGTCCTTTCTCCCTAGGCCTCAGGTTCTGTCTGTACATTCAGGGAGTCAACCCAGCTCATTCCAAGGCCCCTTCTCACTGATGTAACCCAGCCACCATTCTGCTGGCAGACGAGGGTGCCCCCTCCTCCCAGGGGAGCCTCACCTGTGGGGTACTTGGGGGCTTTTCCCAGATAGATATGTTTGAGAAGTAACAAATAAGACTTTTCTGGATGAAATCTTGACTGTAATTTGGGAAGCTTACAGAAATCTTCAAGAAACCTTTACACGTTTTCAGAAAGGTCACCAACCTCTGGCAGCCAACGTGCCATTTTCACAGGCATAAGGAGGATACGTGTGAACACGGTGTCCGCTTTGTCCCTTGGCTGGGCATTTGTGTTGGCCGCGCTGAGCTCCGGACCCTTTAGTGGGCAAGTGGGTGCTTTCCGCGCGGCGGGAGAGGCGGAAGGCCGTGGGCAGGTGGCTGCTCTTGGGAACAGCATCCGTGTACAACCCCGGTGCCAGCCAAAGGTTCCGGCTTCTTTTGGGTTTTGCTTGGCTCATATCTTGGGAAGTGGGATGGCAGGGCTGGCCTGGGGCTGCTCGGACAAGTCTCTGCACCTCCAGGTTGACCAAGAGAGAACAGGCCAAATCTGTCCCTGCCGGTGGCAGGCTGAGGGTCTGAGGCACCCTGCGAGTAGTGCCAGTGTGGGCAGCTTTTTCACTACGTTTGTTTGGGCTATGAGTAGATGCGTACTTGTGGGTCACCTGGTTTTTTAAACTTGCGCTTCTCCAATGATACAGAAATGCATATGTGATGTGTTGGTTAGCTGCGTCATGTGGGAGACTTTTATCTAGGGGTGTTTGTTGATACGGTTTTGTAATTATCTGTGATGGAAGGTAAGTGGTTCCCTCCCACAGGTCTCTCATGTGTTTTTTAACATGGCCCTTTGGAGGCTGAGCGAACCCCTTACTCAGTTCTTCAGTCCCAGTTGCTGTCTTCAGATTTCATATTTTCCCACCACCACCCCCTTGCCCAGCAGGCTTGGACCCAGTCCTGTTGGCCCTCTGAGGGGTGCGGGGGCAGGTGCAGCAACAGGGAAGCAATGGGAAGCAATGACAGCTGTCCCGTAGGGGCTCAGACTCCATTTAGAAGTGCCCCAGCATTCAAGGTCAAGGCCTGGGATGGGTGACCTCCTTCAGACCCATAGGTCCCCAGGGGACTCTAGTGGGGAAAATGAAGCACTTCCCCAGGGTTTGGGGCAGCAGTGGAGTGGGTGGCTATGACTCTGGCCTCTTGAGATACTGCCCAGAGGAGGCACAGGTTCAGGATGGGGTTTGGTGGCCACTGAGCTGCTGGATGACCTCTTCATGAGAGCTGGTCAAGTCCTGGCCACGTGATCGGGGGCCTTAAAAGGGAGCTTGTCAACCTGGAGAGAAAGGTTTGTGGTAGAAGAATTGCCCCAGTTCCCCTCCAGTACCCCGCCTACCCCCAGCCCACCCCTACCCTTGCCTCTGACCCTGAGGACACTTGAGCAGGTGGCTTGACCTCTGCCCACTGCACCATTCTGAAGGTGCATTTCATTTATCTTGTGGGAAGCCCGGGCTTGCAGACTGCAACCATTAGCCCAGGCCAGGGGGACTGATGCAGCCACTACCCCTTAGGGAGAAAGGGGCAAGGCCAAAAGCCCAGGGCACAGTCCTCAGCCCTGGCTGATGACTGAGTGAAGGTGAGGAGGTAGGCAGAGCAGGGAGACCCCCAGGTCTGGAGGGACAACCCCTGTCTGCAGCAGATGCTGCTGTAACAGTGCACGTGCCTAACCCCTAACTCTGAAACCCATCCTGTCAGTTTCAATTTGGGTAGTTCCCAAGTCTATGCTCAGCGGTCAGTGAAATACCATTCCTTTACCACTCAATTAAAATGTCACTTTAGGAAAAATGTAATAAAGGGGGGAGAAAAGAACTAACCTTTGCATTGGCCAGGGATCGAATCCGGGCCTCCCGCATGACCGGAGAGAATTCTACCACTGAGCCACCATTGCTACTACGAGGTGAATTTTGCGTGGCGATTCAGGTGGTGGGCCACAGGCCCCACGCCATGTCTGACCCAGTCCAAGGAAGGGAGCCCCAGTCAGCCCAAGGAGGCCCGGACAAGCCAGAATTTTCCCCGAAAGATGGTGCTCTGCTGAAACTTGTCACCCTGAGTTCTGTCCCAGCTGGGTTGTTCCTAGCTGTCAGGGGGCTGCCTGTTTCCTGCACCACTCCCAGGACCCAGGTCTTGACCCCGCAGCCTACCCCGAACTCAGCTGGCTCTGGCTCACTTTCCTTCCTCCAAGGACCGGACTTCCCACCGCAGGAAACAGCATCCCTGCAGTTCTGGGGCCGCCCACCCTGACTGCTGGAAGCCAGAAAGCAGGAGCAAGGGTGACCGGAAATCTCACCCGCAGGCCTGAGGACCCTGCGGGATGAAAGGGAAGGCCCACTTCACCCCCAATGTCCTCCATTCCACCTCAGTGACTGCCACAGGCATTGCCCCTCGTGGGCTAGGCCTAAGCTGGGTCATGGGGCATAGGACCAGAAAGTTATTTCAGAAACTGCTGCCTCCACACTTCCCTAATTCATCACCCACCCCAGCTTCAGGTGCAGGCAACTCCTGCAGCTGTGTCCCCACTGGGCCTTTTTGCCCAGGCCAGGATCCCAGTTGTCCCTCTCCACCAATTTCCCCATCCCTCCTGGGGACCAGTTCCCTGAAGGTCATTGAGAGAAGAGGGTGAGGTCAGGCAGTGAAAGCCTGGGACCTTCCAGGCTCATCCTCTCTCCCAGGACCTGGAGTAAAGGACAAAGTGGCCTGGCCACACCCCCATCCTGCCTGGATTGCCTTGCCCATGCTTGGCCCAGCATCCTGGCTGCCCCCGCAAGGATTAAAGGCTCTCACACCCCCACCATGGCTGTGGGCCCCGACTTAACTTTTTCCTTTCATCCCTCGCCAGACTAAGATCCAGGCTGTCAGCAGTGCCCAGAGGAGCTTTTCGAGGGCCTAGCTCTGGCCAGCCAGAAGCCTACAGGCAATTGTCCCCTTTTGCCACCTGGAAGGTCCCGCTTAGCAGAGGCCAGTCATGGGGATGCTGATTTGCTATGGTCTCCCAAAGTGACCTTGATCAAGTTCCTAGTGGCTCCTCCAGTGGAGAATCCTGGGATTCTAAGGAAAAGTTTCATACCTATTTCCCCAATTAAACTGTGGTCTGGGCAAGGACTCTGGCCCAGGACAGTGACCCCTTCCCCATTTGTCTCTGCCACAGCAGCAGTAACTATGATCTGGACTATGAGCTGTACAGGGAAGATGTTCCCTACAGGTGAGTGGGTCCTGCCTCCTTGGTCCTCTGGGCAAACAGGTGGGACTGGTTGGCCTGACTCCCTCTCTTTCCTATCTCATAGGATGTATAAATACCAAAGGATCCCTCCACTAGTCAACCCCGTGCCTACCAAGATCAGGAGGACCCACATGGGCATGGGGGTCAAGAGAAGCTTTAGTCCCCACAAGGGCCCCAGGAAGAGCCACCTGCCCCCAGGGCAGATAAAGAGTGAGTGTAAGGGCACAGCCCTCATCTGCAAGGCTAGGGAGGTGAGGGCAGGCCCGGGAGCCCTGGCAGCACTACCTCCTGCCTCCTGGGCCTGGTGGTGCACCAATTCTGGGCCCTCTACCAACAGTGCAGGCTGAGGAGCTGCACTCCATTAGGGTGGAGCTGAGCCAGATCAAAGCCCAGGTGGACCGCCTATTGGAGAGCCTGGAGCACATGGACCAGCTTCCAGGTGAGACCACCCACACCCTTAGCAGTGTCCAGCTTTTCCCACTCCTGAAGCTGCTGGGGGCACCTGGTATCCTGCCTTGGGCTCTCCCTATCTGCATGGGTCCTCCCGCCCCCACTCCCTCTGGCTATTCCCATGGCTATAGGATCCTGTGGCTTCTAGGTTGCCCTATGATTCCCCCCTCTTCACTCAGTAGATACCTGGGGCCAGAAGAATGTCCTAGCCCAAACCCATTTGTCCTCTCAAGCCCTAGACACTCTAGATCAGTGCTGGGCATCGAGGGGCCTTCTGGGGTCAGCCGGGGCCTCCAAACCCAGCCATTAACTGGTGACTCTCCCTGCACAGGGACAGAGGACAGTGAAGAAAACAAAGGCCCTGAAATTAAGGGTTCTTCATGCAGAACCACTGAACCCCAGCAGGAGCCCAGGGGCCAGAGGGCCCATCCAGAGGCAGGCAGCTCCAAGAAGAGCAGAGACCCAGAGGAGGCAGTGAGTGACCTGGTGCCTCGTCCTTCCTCTTTCTCGTGTTTAGGTCGTGAGGCCTCTCTGTGAGCAAGGGAGGGACTAGGGTTTGTGTGGGAGCCCACAGTGGTGGTTGGAGGCATATCATCCACCACAGGCATTGCCTAGAAAATGGCCTGTGCCCTGCTTATCCCCTCTCAACTCAGGCTTGGTTGCTCAGCTGGGCCAGTTCTGGGCTGAAATACTGTCTCCTCCTGGAAGGGGGTTAAGGGTGGGGTGCGGGTGGAGCTTTGAGTATTGTAGAGAGAACGTCACAGGTATCTCTCATGGTCCCAGACCCCTCACCTAAGAACCACCTGGTAAGCTTGTTAAAACCCAGATTTCTGCCCTTTTCCTGCCCCCGCCCCCACTTGCTGCCCCCATCTTTAGGCTATCTTCATGATACCATGCTCCCCAGGAACGCTGTGGAAAACATACCTTCCTGGATGGAGAATACCCAAGCCTAGATCTAATAACCACCCTTTGTGCAGCATTAGAGAGCCCGAATGTTCCCTGCCCTATCATACCCTCCTCCCATATTGGTGGTCCCTGAAGTGCGCCAAGCCCCCACCACTATTTGAGTCACCTCGGCAAGACTGGGGCTGCTCAAGAGGCGAGAGTGCCAAGCCTCCCTTCTTCCACCTGCTCAGCTCTACTCTATGGCCTGCTGGGCTCCAGAGGGCCCTTTGCTGCTGCCCAGGCTGGGTTGCATCTGGGAGGACTGGGCTAGATGGAGAGGATGCTTTTTTTTGTCTGGTGGTCCTCAGTTCCCAGGACTCAGGAAGAATCTGAGCTGCCAAAGCTGCCAAAAAAGGGAGGTGGGGGTGGGAGATTGAGATGTTAGCAGACGGCCCCCCCTTTCCTAGCCATACCATGCGTGTCAGCCCTCTGGGCCAGAGTCCTGCTTGTTTTTCCTACAGGTGAAGAACCATGCATCGGTCCAGGAGGGCAGCCAGTAGGTTAAAACCCCTCCAAAGCTCATCTGCTCCAGGAACCTTCCCAGATGGCTCCCCTTCCTTGCCTTGTATTTTTAAGGCCTCCTAGTGGCACCTTGTATTTTTAAGGCACCTAGAGGCACCCATTCTGGAGCGAGAACAAAGTGGAGGCAGAGCTCCACCAGACCGGCAGGGAAGCCTCTCCATAACAGTGTCTTCAGCTTTGGAGGTCATGCTTCCAGATGATAGTCCAGGAGCTGGCAAGCATGGGATGGGGAACTGCCCAGCACCACCTCACCATCCTCATGAAGCTGAGGCCATCTTGCAAGGGGCAGCTGGACAAGGCCCCCCTGGAAGCACCACCATCAGCCCTCTCTGACTGCAGGTACTGCTTCAGATGCTCCTCCCCTCAAAGCCTATCAGTCCTATCTGGATGTGGAGCATCCCACAGCAGTGGGCCCAGACAGCTTTCTCCAGCCACAGTGTACAGGAAATATCCTACAGTATCCCTTCATCTGAAACTGGGCTTTAAGGTCCTCAGCATGTGCCCCACATAACCCCTTCTGGTTCCGGATGCCCCATCCATCTTAACCCATCCTTCAGAATAGGGGTGTTATTTTATGTCCTGTTTTTATTTTATCTCTTGCTGGTGTGTCACTTTTATTTCAAATCTGCTCTGGACATGTCAGAAGGGGAAAAATAAATTTGTATTTTTCCCTGGTCACAGGTTCTTGGTGTGGTCTCTGAGTCTCATTCTAGTCCTTGGGCTGCTCTAGGCCAGCCCTTCCTAGAGAAGGTAAGCAGACCCAAGACACTCAATTTCAGAAGCTCAAACCAAACCATGGCAGAGAGGGGACCAGGCTGCCTTCCCTTCCTCCAATCCAGACCTGAGCACAAACCTATGGGGCTCAGGAACCACCCACGGAAGATCCCACCCTTGTGGTCAGTCAGCCAGGCTGGCTTTGCCCTACGGAATGGCCAGGGTGCATCTGGATTCCCAACATCCAGCTTTCCTGGCAGTTCATATGCCCTTTCCCAGGACTGGGACTGGATAAGGGACACCAGCTAATGAAGCCAGTCCAGGCCCCCACTTCCTATCAGCAAGCAAGGAGGCCTCTGGCTGTGCTGCTCTGAACAAGGCCAAGGAAGGGTGGGAACTGGCTTCTACTGAGAGCCAAACTGTTTCCAGCTACCCAACCCTGAGCTGAGGTCTTGCCCAGCACCAAACCGGAGGCTTGGGGTGCACCCAGAATGCTCCTGGGGCCACACAACCCTCTCCATACTCATCAAACCTCAGCATTGGCCCTGACTTTGGTACCTGAGGGGTAGCTCCTCTCCCAAAGCTTACATTTCCCTACATGAACCCCTGCACCTCCTTCGTTTCAGCCTGTCTCTTCTGCTCATGTTACACTAAGGGAAAGAACACATTTTAGAAAATGTTGTCCCTAGCCCTTGACACCAGGAGTCTAAGAACACACTACCCAGCTCAGGAGAGCCTTACTCCTTTAAATCCTGTACCAAGAAGAACCACAACAGAAGGCTTTTTCAGATATAAAAGAGGCTTTGTTTTAGCTTAGCTGTAAGTGAGAAGGCACAGTCCCCTTGTCCATTTTCTCAAAGGCAGCCCAGTTACACAGAAGGGAGTCACTGGCTGGCCTGCACAGGGTCCGTCCCTCACAAGACAGGAGGAGCTTCAGGTCCCACTTCCCACATAAGCCCAGCTGAAGTCCTTGCTTTCTAACTTGGGAGTCAGACAGCTTCAGGTCCCGTTTTCCAGGTAAACCTGGCTGAAGTCCTTTCCAACTTGGGTTGGAACTAGGAGCTCGTTCAAGTAGAAAAGTATCTTTAACAGAACAGTTAGTAAAAAAAAAAAAAAAAATTGTTCCAACATAGCTGTCCAGTGCATGTTCTGTGCGCGCCTCCCCGGATCCTCTCACGTGCTTTGAGTTCTCAGGGTGGCAGTTTGAAAGCCAACGGTGCGGGTCCTTTCAGGGGTCGGCGGCAGCAGCAGCACGGGTCCTGGGCGTCAGTCATTCCTCTGGCTTCCGGTTCAGGGCGGGGTAGCAGCGCCCCTCCGGCGGGCAGCCCGCACCAGGCACTGCTGCAGTACAGGGTAGAGGCGCTGGCAGCCCTCGAGACCCATGCGCACGGCCTCGACCCAGCTCTCGGTCGGGCCTCCCTCCCCACTGCCCAGCAGCCCCGCCACCTGGTTTAGCACCGGCATGAGCGCCACAGTGAGGCCGGCGGCGGCGCGCTCCTCCTCGAGTCGCGTGGGGTCCAGCAGCCAGGTGGGCGCGGGCCCCGGCGCGCGGCTCAGGCCACAGCCCACCACCAAGTCGTACATCTCAATGCCCGCGTCCGCCAGCGCGAGTGCGGCGGCCGTGAGCGCGGCGGCCAGAGCGGAGCCACCATCCTCCAGCAGCAGAGCTGACACCTCGAGCTGCGCGCGCGGGTAGAGGCCCAGGCGCACGGCCGGCTCAAGAGCCTCCTGCAGGGCCAACGACAGCTCGCGTTCCTCGCTGCCGCCCTGGGGCGCGCGGCGCCGGCGGCCCGCGAAGGGCGCGCGGCGGAAGTCACAGAGCAGGCGTCCCCGCAGCGCGGCCGGGGTCTCGCCTCCCGCTCCCGCCGGGCCGCCGCCGCGCTCGCCGCCCTCAACCTGGCGCGGGCCGGACACGGCGCACAGCACCTTAGTGCCTCCCGCCTCCAGGTAGGCCGAGCCCTTGGCCTGGCTCAGCAGCCCGGCGCGCGCGTACACTGGCCGCAGCCGCGCGGGGTCGCGGGCGTCGGGCACTTCCTCCTCGTCTGCCGCGTACAGCTGCGGCGGCTGAGACTCCTCTGGCCCGCGGATGCGGCGGTGATCCCCGGGCATGGCGGCGCTTGGCGTGCGAGCCGCTTCCGCCGTGCGCCCTCGCGAGGGCTGTCGGGATAGTGGCGAGCGGCGCCGCCCCGCCCCCTACCCTCCTGGAGGGCGAACGGTGAGCTCTGCACAGCCCTGGGGCCTCAGCAGAGGCTGTCCAAGGCTCCATGGGTGGACTCACCTGGCAGGCCTCCGTAAATGGGACGTGAGCTAGCCCCGCTAATTTCCAGACAAAGGCAATCCCAGGGCGTATGTCTCCTTCCTTTCACTTGTGAAGATTGTAATTATTTTAATTCTACACTTATTACTGTGACTGTTTATGTGTTCCCCACTGCCTTACCCAAGAGAGCAATGATTTTGTCTTGGTCAGTCCTGTACCCTCAGAATTCTGGCTGCCATAAACGCTTGTTGAATGACTAGAATTATCTTTCTGCTGCCCTGGATTGTGTAAACTCTTTGTATTCCCAACACTCCTCACCTGGTATGTGCTTCAATTCAAGGCTTCAGCACCCTCTCTCTCCCTGACAGTTGGCCTCTGCTGCTCTTCTAAGCACAGACCTGCTTTTTCTCCTTCCTCCCTGTCAGCCAGTCTGCTATACCCAGGGGGCACGAAATCAGCTGAAGCCACCATAGGTAAGCAGTACCTTTAACCTCCCAGCACACTAGTTTCCAGACCCAGCTGTCTTCATCAAGGCTTGGGTGAACTGGTTCAGGGCCAGGTAGGGTCTCCATGCTCATTGTCCACCTTTGGGTCAAGGAAACAGGAATGATGGGGCAAAGGAAGGAGGCAACTGATATACCCTAAATACCTCCTGTATCAGAGAACACCTCAAAGGGGAAGGAAAGAGGGACATGAGACAAAGAAGTAGGGAGTTTCTCCCACAAGAGGCCCCAAGGAAGGAGCTTCTCTCTGCTTCCAGTACCTGTGATCTTCTATTGATTAATGCCTCTCCATCTCACTCCTGCTCTGTTCTGTGGGCAACCTCCACAAACATCTGAGGCTGTCCTAGGGGTCCATTCCCAAAATTCAGGAGTCTGGGGCTGGACTCTGCAAGGGCTGTAACCAGAGCCACAGTATTTATTCTTCACCAGGGAGCCTTAGGCTGTCACACAGGGTGCACATATTGTGGGGGAGAGGTAGTAATAGAAATCACAGGGTATCATCATCAAGTATTGCACATGGTCCTTTTATTCTCTGCAGCAAAAATGATTCCTTCCTGCTGACCCAGAGCCTTAGGTCCGCAGAGAACTATCTATAGACATGAGCATGACGATGATAAATAGCAATCCTGGGATAGTGGTTCTATACAGATAGTGCTGTGGTGTAGGGCTCCAGGCAGAAATGTAACGTGGGCATTGAGTCACAGACTGGCACCCAAGTGAGTTCCAGTTACTGCTGGGTTAGAAGGAGAGATGGGGTTATTTAAAGGTCCCAAGATTCAAATGTCCGTGTGGCAGATGGCGACCTCCTGGCTAGACAGATACATCCGGGTATGGGGAGATGCTTCTGAGTGGAAGCCACCCCTCCCCTCAATTCTTCACATCTCCCAGGCGGAGCTGGGCAAAGGAAGTGGCCAGCTGCAGGGCCTCCTGCAGGCAGCCCACGTTCTTGCCTGTGGCCTGAGCAGACACATCTTTGCCACCACCTTTGCCATCCATCAGGCCTGACACCTGCTGCACCCACTCACTGGCTTTCAGGCCCCGGTTGGCTGCATTCTGGAAGACAGGAAGGTGAAGTGGGAATCAGGACAGAGGATGGGACTGAGGGAGGCATGGAGAGGGGAGGGAAAGAAAAAGGATGGGGGAACCACAGATACCCACTCCTGCCCTGGGTGATGCTGCCAGAGGCTGAGGCAGACCCTACACCTGGTACCATGGTTAGGACAAGGCATACTGAGTGAGAAAGCCAGGTATCAGGCAGCACAGTTAAACACATCCACCAAGGAGAGGGCCTGAGGGTAAGGGGTGCTGGAGGTGACGAACAGGTGGGCAGAAGTGCCATTTCTAAAGGGGGTTGCACAAACACACATGGGGGTTGGGCAAACAACTGTAAGAAGACCTGGGCTCCCTCAGAAAAGCTACAGACACCAGTTCCCACTGGCACAGGGCTGCAGGGTATTCTGACCTGGGGAACTTGACACAAACATGTGATCTTGCCAGCCTCATTATCCACTGTGAAGAGCATGGCCGATGTCTGTGGGGAATGTGTCTTGAAGAGCTTCAAGGCTTCATTCAGGGCCTGTGGGAGAACCTGGTATCAGGTCATGGCCCTGGGGGAGGGACCATGCTCTCCATAAGTGCAGTGAGTTTGCAGAGCTCAGTTCTCAGAGTACTCCCTGTCCCCCACCCCTACCCCCCTTCTTAGAAAGCTGGTTCTAGGAGCCTGCACGAAAAAGGACACAAGCACAGGGCCCGATCACACTCTGCTTCTCTAAGGTTTGCCTCCCATCTCCAGGAGCCACAGCTCTCCAGCCACTAGATCTCTCCATGGCTCAGCCTAACCTCAATCCCAGAGAGTGGGCCCTCAGGTGACCACTCCACTCAAAGCCACAAAGCTCAGACTTCAGCCACCAGAGGGCTGATGAGCCTCCGAGACACCTCTCAAGCAGCAGAGAGGCCCAGAGCAATGCCTGGAGCCCTAGCCCCTGGAGCCCCAGCCCCTGGGTTGCCTTGGCTGATGCACCACTCTCCATCTCCAGGATGACAAGGGGCTGGTTGGGGTTGCTGTCAATGAGCTGCTTTGTCTTCTCCAACACCTGCAAGGAAGGAAGTCCAGAAGAGAGGTCTCAGGTCCAAGGCCCAGCTGAAAACCAAACAGCAGTCTGCAGATTTTTCTGGGTAAATCCTCTTGGTTCCCTTCCAACCACCAACACTCACTCGCTTCTGGACATCAGCTTTGCTAGCCCGGTCTAGGTCATCCATGATCTTCTTCAGGGACTTGAGATTCTCCCGGAATTCATCCTTTTGCCACTGGGGGATGACTGCAGTGGCCAGGGCCTGAAACCAGAACCAAAAAACCATTCAGATATGGACCACAAGGAGCTAGGATGTGAGGCTCTAGCCCAGTTCAGCCCACCCCGCTCTTCTGGCATTGAACACTAAAGTCCTCCCTGATTAGTGTCCAGAAGGAGAGAAAAAACAAAAAGGTATCCACTGGCCTTGAGACCAGTCATTTTATGAGTAACTACAGCAGTTTTAATGAGCAGGGCTGGAGAGAAAGAGGTAGAATAAAAAGATGGGAACCCTGTGAGATATGGTCCCTTACCAGGCAGTGAACACAGCCTGTGAAGGGCTTACTGGAAGTCCCTGAATATTAACAAACACCACAAGGCCTAGAAACTGGGAACCCACAGCAACTCCCTCAACACCAGTACCCACTTATGCTTGGGACGGGCTCCCCTGCTACTGGGAATGGGGGCAGCAGGCAGGTTCCAGGGGTCGGTGGGCCAGGATCCATGGACTCCCTATTGCAAAGCTGCATGGCAACAACAGTTAGTCCAAAGGCCCACTGCACTGAGAACCAAGACTTGAGGGTTCTTCAAGAGCAGGGTGTGTCTGATTCATCAGGCCTAGCTGGGATCCAGCACTGAGCAGGTCCTTAGGAGAAAGGGAAGCCACCCTACCTCACCGAGGTCAGCGATCTCCCTCTGCACATCCTTGTTTGGAGCAGTCTGGGCCTTCACTTTGGCCTCCATGACAGAGAGAGATTTCTTCAAGCTCTCTGCTTTCCTGAGGGCCTGGGAGGGGGACAATCAGAGTTATAAACTCCAGGTAACTTTCAGCTTCACTATTCTGTCTGTAAACTGTGGCCCAAACTGATGGCAGGCTCTGGAACAACACATTCCTAGGATACCGGAAGCTTCTCTTCCTTCAGGGAGCAAGTGTTTGCAGCCTCTTGACCCAAAAAGGAGCACCGTTCTTAAATGCCTGGCTGAAAGAAAGGCTGCACTAACTCAGGTTCAGGGGTAACCAAGAACTCACGAGTCAGAGCCTTTCTCACCCCATCAGGCTTCAGCACACATCAGGCACAAGCTACAGTCCCCCACCCAAGCAGCTGTTCCCATCTCAAACTAGGCACATACCCCCAGGGAGACATGGGTAAATGCTGGGGGCACTGGAAGTCACAGCAAAACTATGGCTTACCCTCCTAGACACAGATATATTAGTAGGTAAAAAGCAGGACTTACATATATTTTTAAAGATTAAACATAAGATAGCTATAAAGTATTCTGCACTGGAGGCTTTCTTCTGCCATATAGGGGTAGCTGGGGGACATTTGGGGGGCAGCCCTGTACTTCTGCTTCTGACTACAGCAGCCACATAACCATCTGCAGTATGGATTTGCAGATCAAGCGCCTCTTGCCTTGTTCAAATTAAGCTGTGAACCAGCCTGATCTGCTCACCTTGTGGGCTTCAGTGCCTGTGACAGCCACAATCCTCCGGATGCCCTTGGCGATAGCTTCTTCACTCACAATCACAAAAGCTCCCGCATGACTTGAATTCTGCAGGTGACTGATGGCAAAACACAAAGTCCATGGTCGTGAGGAATCCCAGGTGCCCTGGTCCCCACTGCACCCCAGGAACCCTTGGCTCAACAGCCCTGAGCCCTCTGAGGTAGTTGCTCTCAGGGAAGCTCCCTCAAGGGGACACTGGGAAAAGGCCCTTCATGTTTAAGGGAATTTCAGAATCCAGCTCTGGCCAAAAAGGGGACGAGAAGACCTGGGGCTGAAAGCATTGTTGACACTGAGCAAGATGCCATGTTTCTGAGACTGTTTTCTCATGTATGAATGGGTGTTATGCTCCCTCTCACAGGGCTGTTGTGAAAATCAAATGAGATCAAATGAAAGTGTTTGTAGTATCTAATACCCAATACAATATTACTGCATGCAGGCTCTACATTCATTCAAGTTTTTGGTTCTCTCTGGTGGAACGTAAGTTATTCTTCTATCTCAGCTCACTAGCTGAGAATATTGGAGATTACCTTTAAAACCCTACCACAACCTTTTAACAAACAGGTTTTATTCCCCAGTTGCTCAGAGAACCTCAAATGCTCATCATCTCTCAGTCATTCTGTGAAGGTGGCATAGCCATTGAAAGCCGTTTTCTGTGCTCTAATGTGCAAAGTATGAAGGCAGAAGTAGGCCTGGATCCTGGTACCCATATCCCTACCCCACCCTCCACACGCCCTCCTGCTCCATCTGCCTAAGACCTGCAGAAGGCCCTGGGTAGGCTCTACCATGGCCCTAAGAATGTTTTCACCAGGCTTCCTTCGAGAGCAGGGATTTCCCAGGTCACTATAGCCATCCCCAGAAAACCCCATGGAGGTTCCAAGTGCTATAGAGGAATTCAAGTTGGCGGAAATAAGTGGCTGTCCCAAGCCAAAGTGAGCTGGATCTACCATGGGGCCTGACTCACGCTCTGAGACAATGGGGTTAATTGCTCAGATGATGTTCAAAGTGGCAAAGGGAGTTAAGTGAAGCCCCAGGAAGGGAAAGGGGCTGGGACCAGATCAGGAGCTCGATGAGCACTCCATGGCCTTGCTGAATCCTGAATTGATAGGTCAAGAATCCCAACTGCTGTTAGGATCAGCTCAGGAAAAAAGAGCTAACAGTTGTGTGGTAAGTGCTTCCTTCTCCCAGGAAAAACATTTCATCACAACCCCAGGGAATGTTAATGTCAGACACAGAGCACTAGGATGCTAAGTTCCTAGGAATGCTGTTTGCCAGCTGCACTTCTGAGGACTGCATTTCAACCTCAGATGATAAACAAGAGTTGGTCTAGGACCCACATCCTCCAAGGGTAATGCCATGACCCCATTACTGCTCCCCCTGAGGTACTCACGTTCCCCCACAGAACTCAACAGAAGTGAGTGAGCCAGCAGGACCGGAGGGGTCGTCCAATAATTTGGACACTGGGATCCCAATGGAGACGACGCGCACAGGGTCAGGATAAGTTTCATCAAACACAGCCCGCAAGCCCTGGATGGCTTTAGCTGCTGCCAGGGGACAATCCTGGGTATACACGGGCTGCATGGAAAGAAGACAGAAGAAAAGCTGGGAAAGGTCTCTGGAGGTGCAGCAGAAAGCACTAGGGAGAGTGTGAACTTACAGGCAGGACTCTGGGTTTCTAATCCTAGCTCTGCCTGTCATGTGCCCAGAGCCTCTTGAAAGAAGGCACCATGTATAGTTGAGGGGATCAAAATAGGAATTTCCAACAAATATTTGGTTAAACTGTGAATCAAATCTTATGTGAAAGTGCTATATGTAAAACAGACATAACTAGAAGAGCTCTGGTTGTCCTAAGCAGGGAGTGGCGCAAAGACCTCTCTCTGCCCGCTCCCCAGAGGCCCTAAGGCCCCTCCACTGAACACCATCACTGCCCCCTACCCAGCACAGTCTGAGAATCACTGCTTTAAGCAAATCTGTGTGTAGGACAGAATGTGGTATGAGAGAGTGACAGCATTTGGGCTGCTGATGCTCTGGGGACAGAAAGTGATGGTGCGGGAAGGAGTAAGGTTCATGACCCAAGAGCTTACATATAATCCAACCTACCTTGGCTGCCTCAATCATCTCGTTAACAATCTGCTCAGCCTTCTTGATCTGTTGGGTAGACATGGCTCCCTTGGCAGTGAAGTCAAACCGAAGGCGGTCAGGTGCAACCAGGGAGCCTCTCTGGTCAGCTTCCCCAAGCACAGAGCGTAGGGCAAAGTTCAGAATGTGGGTAGCTGTATGGTTGCTCATAACAGGTCTCCGTCGGGGCTGTAAAGAGAGTCAGCTGGTGGAGGGGTCTGCAACAGATTGCTAGCTGCCCCCCAATACTTGCTCTCCTCTTCTTCCCAAATACTAGAATTTTTAGTTGGACACATGGCTGTCCAGAATAAAGACATTTCCTAGCTTCCCTTGCAACTAAGTGTAGCCATGTGACTAAGTTCTGAACAATGGGTTGTAAGCATACCCTTAAAGAGAAAGAGCATGCTTAACCCTTCTTCCCCCCTGCCTAGAGTAGGAGTTGGCAAACTATGGCCTATGAGCCAAATCTGGACTGTCATACATTTTAATAAATAGGTTTATTTGGACACAACCACATCCACGTGTGTACATATTGTCTATAGTGCTTTTGTGCCACAATGGCAGAGCTGAGTAGTCGTGATAGAGACCGTATGTTCCAAAGTGCCAAAAATATTTACGATCTGGCCCTTTCCAAAATAGTGCCCATCCTTGACCTAGAAAATAAATCTGACAGCTACCTTTTTGGACCATGAAATCAAGGGCAACACCCCAGAAATGATGGCAGAACAACAAAGGAAAAGCTGGGCCCAATGACTGTGGGGCACAACCTCCGCATCAGCTTGGACTTTTAGGTGAGAAACACATTTCTATCTTGTTTTAAGCTACTGTTATTTTGGAGCTCTGTCACATGCAATAGAATCTGTTTTTTAATTAATACGGAATCCTTGGCTCCTGAAGACATATTTGAGGTTAACCTGGAGAAAGGCAATCCATGAAAACAATTCTGTAGGATCTCAACTGAAATCACTGTGGTCTAACATGGGAATATATAGATTTAACTTTCAGATACATCCCTCATAAAACTTACTCTACTTATAATAATCTAATTATAATTTTACTTAGGCGTGACAATAATGATGGACCAATTTAAAGCCAAGGAGGAGATGGATGCTTTTCACAATGTATTGTAAGTACGTCAAATCACCATGATGTACGGTAATGTGCTGCACAATGTTCTGGTCAATGACAGAAGGCACATACAACGGTGATATACCATGTAGCCTAGGTGTATGTATAGTGGGCTGTACCATCTAGGCTTGTGCCCTCCATGATGTTCACACAGTGATGAAATCACATAACGACCTATATTCATTTCCCAGAATATATCCCATTATTAAATGGCATATGACTGCTACTTTAAATATTACCATTTTTTTTGGTTAATCTTCACCGAGGATATTTTTTCCACTGATTTTTAGAGAGAGTGGAAGGGAAGGAGGGAAACAGAGAGGAAGAAACATCAATGTGAGAGAGACACATCAATCAACTGCCTCCAGCACGCACCCTGACCGGGGCCGGGGATCGAACCGGCAACCCAGGTACATGCCCTTCACTAGGAATCAAACCCGTGACCCTTCAGTGCTCGGGCCAACGCTCTAACCACTGAGCACACCGGCCGGGCAATATCTTATAATTTTATATGCCAATCGTACCTCAATAAAGCTGAAATTAAAAAAAAAAAAAAAAAAAGAGGTGGTTACTAACCAGATCCAGTGCTCACCAGCATAATTCTACTCACCTCATCAATAAAGAGTCGGACCCGATCCCCAACTTTCAGGTTGCCATAGATTGTCCCTATGTGTAGCACATACCCTCCTCGCACCTGAGTATTCTTCACTGTCAACTCAGTTTTCTAAAAGGAGTTGAGGAGGAGACCAATAAATAAACCAATAAATGTATATACATAAATTCTCTTTACACATAAAATTACACATACACACATTCTCTAAGATGTTCCTTACTGGCACGTGTATATATATATACATATACACCATTAATACCTCTATCCATAATATATATATACACATGCACCATTATGTACATATTTACTGTTATACAGACACACACACCACTTTATATATGTACACACATATTTGACTAGGTCACTCATCCAAGACCACAGAGTCAACAGTGGCAGAGCTAGAGGCTGAGCCTTGAAAAGGATGTCTGTCCTTCAGAGAGGTGCCTCTCCCTATTTATGAGGAAAGCATGGAGGAACTGAGGATCAGCCCATGGAACCTGGCTGCAAAGATCCTGCTACAAGGGGTCCAAATGGCCGTGAAAGCAACATGGTGCAATAAGCAGCTCCCTTGGCTTCAGAAACACAACCATGGAACACAGCCCAAAGATCAGTTGTGTCTGCTCCCCAAGGCCCGGAGTGCTGAGGAGCCAGGAAAGCTACCCCAGACCAAGCCTGGCCCCTTGTCAGAGCCCCCTCTCTGGATAACAATGAAGAATGTTGGCTCACATCTTCACTGCTGTCATCAACCTTCACCAGATAGCCTTCGTCATAGATCTGCCCTCCTTGCTCAGCATAGAAACAGGTCTTGTCCAGCACCACTCCACACTCCTGGCCTGTGGACACTTCCTCCACGAACATCTTATCCCTGCGCAGAGCCATCACTGTAGCCACTGTGCTCTCGAATGCTGCATACAACGGGGGTACAGGGTCAATGACTTCAGTCACACACTCTTACCTGGCTGTTGCTGCATTCTATTTCTCAAACTCCCTTTAGGGCATAATTATCTAATTTTGTTTTGGAAACAAACTCACTAGACTCCATGAAAGGGCTTAACACGCTGGCTTTCCACCAGAGAATGCAATACTCAGCAGGGTGTCCAAACTGTCCTGGTTTGCTTAGATCCAAGGGTTTCCCAGGATGCAAGACTTTCAGTGTCAACACTAGGACAGTTCTGGGAAAACTGGGACAGTTGGTCACCCTAACTCTGAGCTACTGAGCACAAACTTGATGAATCTGATTAGTTAATTCACAAAGAATATACTTTCCTGTGGGCTTGCTTGGATAGATTTAGGTATCTCTGCTGGAGCAAAAGAGCAAAAACATGTAGTGCCTGTTTATTTCTTTTGATTCTTCCTAACTTTATTTATTTTTAACTTTTTTTTTAATCCTCAACCAAGGATATTTTTTCCATTGCTTTTGAGAAAGAGTGGAGGAGGGGGGGGAGAAACACTGATGTGAGAGAGACACATCAATTGGTTGCCTCCCACACACATCCCAACCAGGGCGGGGGATGGAGCCTGCAACCGAGGTACATGCCCTTGACCGGAATTGAACCTGGGGCCCTTTAGTCCACGGGCTGATGCTCTAACCACTGAGCCAAACCAGCTAGGGCTGATTGTTCATAACTTTAGAATGTTACTATCCCCAAAGCAAAATTCAACAGCCACTGCTGAATTATAAAATGTCTGTTTCCTGATTTCCTGTAAGATGTTATAATGAGAGGCAACTGGGTGAAGAGTATAAGGAATCTCCCTGTAAACTTAAACACCCCCCCACACACACACCAAAAAACTCCCTGTGAATCTATAATTATTTCAAAATAAAGAGTTAAGAAAATCAACCAACACGAGTCTCTATGAAATTACACAACATACAGCACTAACGGAGAGGCTACCATAGCTACCCCAGGTACTTAATCTTGACAGTCTCTTGAAAACCCCCCAGATGAGCACAGTAACATACCATAGCTCCCACTGGAGTCCGAAAGGTAATTATACTTTGGAGAATCATCTGTTGCCTCCAGACTCTTTCCCCGGAGCTCTTCAATAGCATAAATGTCCAGCATAATGTGGTCTTCCCCACCAGCTCCCTTGCCCTGCGATTTCAGCTGCCAGTAAGAGAAACAAGTATAGTTACCCTGATGTAGAAGAAACAGAACTCTGAAGAACTCCAAACTGCTAATCTATGTCCAAGGTAAAGCTCTAGAACAGGATTTTTCAAGCTCAGCATTACTGACATTTAGGGGCAGGTAATTCTTTGTTGTGGGGGCTGCCCTGTGTATTGTAGGATGTTGAGCAGCATCCCTGGCCTCTACCCAATAGGTGCCAGTAGCATCCTGCCCCCAGTTGTGAAAACCAAAAATATCATCAGACATTATTGCCATATGCCCCCTGGGGTGCCAAAATGCTCCCAGTTGAGACCCACTGGTCTAGGGAAAGCAGGATTTCAAAGACTTTAATGACAGGAAAGTCTTGCTTGCTTTGCAGTCAAGTCCTGCCTTTGTAGGTGTTGGGTCTGCTGTTCACTCCCCAAACTCTTTACCTGGGCCAGTTTCCTCTCCTCTTCAAAGCCATCCATATCTACCACCAGGCCCTTCTCTTCAGCAATCAGTCCAGTGAGATCCACTGGAAAGCCATAGGTGTCATAGAGGAGCCAAGCAGTGTCCCCTATACAGCACAAAGGAATTATGTCATGTAACATGGATGGACCCCTTCTATTCCACCCAAAGTCCTTCCCAGGAAGAAAATGACAGTGACAGAAGGGATTAAAGAGACAAGGTAAGTCAATATTGGTTCTATGCGCTTGTCAGAAAATCCATCAAATCTTTGGGGAATGACTTGGAGGAAGCAGGAGAGGTCTTTCAGAATCAATTAATTAAATTTTCAGAATTAATTTGTCCTGTCTGGTAAAAAATAAAGCAGTTTCAAAAATCAGTATATACTATATGTTCCCATTTTTGCTTGAAAACACACACACACACAAATTTGTATGCAAATAGAGCACTTTTACTTCTATGTTGTTTAAATACTTTACCATAATAATGTATTTTATAATTTTAATATAAACCCCATTTTACACCACAAGCCAAGCTATGCTCAGCCTTTGGAGGCATGGGAATCCACTGTCACTGGTGAAAAAAGGGCTTGCCTCTTCCAGAAAGATGTAACAGCCTAGATGGAGAAAGGAAGAAACTGGTCCTTACCAGGAATGGTCTTGCTATCTCCCAGGCTCTGAATTTTCCTGTCCAGGATGCGACGTCCTCTGCTGAGAGTCTTGAGAAATTGCACTTCTTCTTCATTAATGATGTCCTTCACCATATCTGGGTCCTTCTTTAGCTCAGGAAATGCATCTCCCTGGCAAAGGAGAAACAGACATATGGGCCCAATGAAACCAGGGACTATTCCACGAACCCTCTAAAACTTTTCATTAACAGTATGCTACCTCCCACCCAAGCCCTCTTAAGGTGTATGCTTTAGTACAGAAGAAAGCAGGGAAATAGACCTACCAGGGACTGGACGACAACATCTACTAATGTAGCAAAGAAACCCTTGCTGGCATTGAGTTTCTCATGGGAGTATCGCACAGCCCGGCGGAGAATCCGTCTCAACACATACCTGTTAAGAGGCAGAACCCAGTCCCCATTAGACACGTTCCTAGCTCAATATTTTGCAGTAGTTCTTTGGAATTCAACCCAAAGCAAGATGACCAACTTTTGTCTTTCTCTTTCAAAAACTTTTTATTATCCTATGACTGCTTCTTTTTGCATTCCCCAAGGATGACCAGGGGTAATCATGGTTTGTTTTCCAGACCCCAGAGATAGAGGCAAGAAGTACAGACCAAATAATGGACTTGATGCCCACGATCTGATCTCAGGCCCTGACTGTCAGTAATGAAGCTGCCTGGAGCTAGTCAAGACCTACCCCTACCCTACCGCTGCCAATATTCTATCAGTCCTTATCATCTTAGCAGCAAAGAATTAATATAGTGACATCTCTTTAGTGTGAGCTGAAACTCCCTTCATCCCTAAAAAAATAAAGCTTCCCTCCAAATACCCAGACAAAGAAAACAATAATGAAGCACAGCTTTAAGATCCAGAGTCCTAACATTGCCCCATATGTAACATACCCCCGCCCTGTGTTGTCAGGCCGGCCGCCATCGGCGAGTGCTACAGTGATGGTCCGAGCATGGTCAGCCAGCACCCGGTAGGCCATGTCAATCCCATCAGCATCATCAGCACCAACTTTCCCAGTGTATGGCCGGGCACCTGTGCCCTACAGATAAAATCCAGGAGGCAGAGCATGAGAAAACCACCTTTCTGGCATTGCCTTGCCCTAGGAGGTCCCGAGAGGACTGAGGCGCATTGGGAGAAAGAACGGTCCTACTGCCAAAAAAGGTGAGAATAGTGGGAGTCAAGAGCCTTCAGCCAGCCCTTTGCCCTCCACAAATTATAGTGCCTTGTGCCTAGAGACTTATGTTATTAACAGTAAAGTTAGCAGATGGTCACAGGTACCCTCAGCTGGCAGAGCATCTAATTATTCTACTTTTTACAGCACTGCTAAGAATCCAGCCTGGAAACTTCCACAGAAGTTGGCAGTGTTTGCAAAAGAACCAGTACCTTCTGAATGGCTTCAAAGTAAGGGACAAAAAGGTCAGTGTCATAGTTGGACATCTTATTCTGCAGCACAGACACCAGTCGCTCCAGGCCCATCCCTGTGTCAATACTTTTCTTAGGAAGAGGTTTCAGAATTCCATCGGTTTCCCTGCATGATCCAGAGAAAAAGGAAGTTGAAGCGAGGACTCAGGCTGCTATCTCTCCCTACTGATTAAAACTCATTTACACAGCAGTTTGCAGACTGTGAATTCTTGCCATTTGCCCTACCTGGTTTGGTGGGAGGAGGGGAGTGAAAGGAGAAAGATTAGGAGAAGTACTTTGGGGTCCATTTAGAAGTGGAGCAAAACTTCAAAAAGCGAGGCTTTAAAATAACAGTCCAAATCATAGCAAAAACGACATTACAGAAATAGCCCTTAAGAAAGTATTATGGGGAATAAAACTAATTTATAAAAGAACAGCCCCAGTCCTGACCAGAGATCGGAGGGAAAACTTGAGAAATAAAAGGTGCCACAAGATCCCCTGATGCCTTTAGTGCCTGCTTTAGTGCAGCCCCACTGTCCCCAAAGACCAGGATAAAAAGACAGCTATGTGCCCTAGTTCCTCTCTCTCTGTGCAGCTCGAGGACAGGTACTGCTCTCAGCAGGAATGGTTCAGGACCCCAAGGCGACCTGTTATATTGGATGAACACAAGGTTCCAGATCTCCAGCACGTTGGGGTCATCCTGGTTGACGAGATGTGCAGCATCCCGACCACCGATCCGATCATAGTGGATCTCACTGCAGGGACCGCATGGGCCTGTGTCACCCATCTCCCAGAAGTTATCCTTCATGTTGCCGGGGAGGATTTTGCTGTCATCCATCCTGCACACAGCGGGGATCATAAGCTGTTATAGCCACTGACAAGGATTTAGCACAGACTTGCATCCACCACAAAAAGAGATCTTTGGAAGTTTCTACAGATGGTCACTCTTTGGCAATTAGTAATGCTAAACCTGCATACAGACCCTGCTAAAGAGGCAGAACGTGATTCTTCTCAAGGGCGATAACAGGAGAATACAAAATATACATGAGCTCCAATCATAACTAAATAAAGACATGCAAAGACATGATAAAGCCTAGAAAGGAATACATTAAAAATGAAAATGCTTATGCTGAATATGACCAAAATTTAAGCAAATATTTTCTTGGCAAATGGTCCTTAATTTTAAAAAATGACTATATGACAGTATGTGTTATTAAAAAACTGCTGATTAAAGTCACCTCTCAATACTCCAATCTAGTCAGTTATCTTTTACCTTAAAATGATACCAAAAATAATTTAATCAGATTAAAACATTTCCAAAAGAACTGGCTGCAGAAAGCTGCTAGATAATAAAGCACAAAAAAGACTGTGTTTACTTAATAAACAAAGCACAGATACCGATGAAGCCAAGCAAAACAGAACTCAAGGCATCAAGATAAGTATTTAAGTTTCACATATGTTACTCCCCAAAATGTCCAAGTACATTTAGACTATAGTCTAACCAAGTAGGGGTCTCAGGCCAAGTATAAGGGGAAGCTGGATTGGAATAATATACTAGAAGTTAAAATAAAAATTTAAAAAAAGGAAGGCAGCATTGCTTAAGTGTATACTAAAAAGCTACCAACTAAAGGACAAGAGAGTTCAGTAAAAAGAACAAGAGGGTGGGTGGGACAAGACGTCACGGGCATCCTAGCTGTCTACAGGGTACAGCTCCCTATAGTCAGGTTTTTCTTGATGCGGTGCTTCACAAATTCTATTCAGTCTAAACACAGAACACATACAGCTCATCATAATGTCACCTTTTATGCTACATGATTTTACTTTAGAATTATATTTTTTAAAAAAACCCAAGTGGCTTTTACTACTCCTCTCCCAGCTCCCTCACCCAGCTCGTCCCCTCCCCTCATTCCCACAGCCCCCAAGTAAAAAAGACAAAAACCCAAACTTCCTTTGTCCTAGACCTGTTTGACATCATTACATTTCCATAAAAAATAAACTGGGTGGGGAGAGATTAACCAAAGAATTTATATGTATATATGCATAACCCGTAGACACCCACGTGAGTGTGGTGAAGGCCTGGGAGGGGGGCGCGGGGTAGAAGGGGCCAATGGAAGAAAAAGGAGTCATCTGTAATACTTTCAACAATAAAGATTTTTTTAAAAAGATACAGGGCTACAGAAATATGAAAAAGGCCTGGAAGACTGTATATGGGGTATCAAACTATTAACCATGATTAATCTTAGAGATCTTCTACTTCCTATTTTTACATTTCTATGTAGTTTGGGTTTTTACAGCGTATACATTATATGCACAATTTCTAAAATATACAAATATCAAAAAATATGAGAGATTCTTTATGTTGGCTTTCCAAAACAGAATGACCAATCAAACCTACTAAGGAACAATGTGCATACCAAAGGATAATTACTCCAAGTCACTCCGCCTCCATCACAAAAAATGGGAAATGGCAATGCACTCCAAGTCCTGAGGGCCCACTCTGGCACCAAAGTTAGGAATGATTTTATTCCCCCATACTCTCCAAATGTGAGCAGCATTCTTACCCCAAGTTTTGCCAGATCTGTTTACACTCCAAGTCTGGTTCTAAACCAGCTGCTTCATCCCCACCAAAGTAAGTAACGTAAAGTCTTTCAACAGGAATGCCAAACTCTTGGGTGAGAAGTTCCAGAGCCATCTTACATGCCAATTCCTACAAAAATAAACAACAACAAAAAAAGATGTGGAACATGGCAAAATCAGTGTTTGGTTTATTCTACTATTTAGTATGAGGACAAAAATTCCAGATCCTGGGAACATGGATATAAAACTACAATATCTTCACCATAAACTCAGCGGAATTCAGGACTGATTATCGATTTATGCAAGAAATCCAAATGTGAACTGAAATCATCAAATTATAGGTATTGCTTCCAGGAAGTCTTAAAATATCATCATTTAGAAGATTCACTCCTAAGTGGTATTTCATACTTTAAAACAAGCAAAATTAGAACCCACTTCCCTCATCGGTAATGACTGTTTTGCTCAAAGCCCCAACAGATCTGCTCTGATCTTACCTTAAAGTAATCTCCAAAAGACCAGGAGCCTAACATCTCAAAGAAGGTGTGATGATAGACATCCTTGCCCACGTCATCCAGGTCATTGTGTTTGCCCCCAGCCCGGATGCATTTCTGGGTATTGGCAGCTCTGCTCAGTTTTGCCATAGGGTGAGATGGGTCAATAGTGTTCAGGAAGATGGGTTTGAACTAAAAAAGGGAAGAGCACATTTCAACTTTCAAACAGCTGTAGGTATATCAGGTGGCCACACACTGGCAGGAAAAGAGCACACACAAGCTGTTCAAGTGGTGATTTAATTAGCCTGGAATACAGAAACTTCTCAGAGGCAGGTGGCCCTACAGGGCTGCAGCTGAGGGCAGCCTATCTTGGAGCAGCTTCTCCCTGGTCCTAGTTCTTTAAAGGTCCCCACCAGTGACAGCACCTGTGCAGGGGAAAGGCCTGCCAGGTCTAAGGTAATAGCCAAAGGTGGATGCGCCGAAATGTGTGCCTCGTCACAAATTTGACAGTCAGGGCTTATATCATCTTTCTGAAAGAACTTACTCTAAAACTGATGTGCCGGTCTGGTAGTAAAGGTGATAAGGAAGAAAAAACTTGAGACCTTCATTAAGGAAGTAAAATCAGCATGGCTGGATGTGTAGGGAGACAGTATTACCTTGCTTTGGTGCATCACTGTTAGATGTGTAACTTTGCCTTATTTTTCCCACTAGACCTGTACAATTTGGTAACCGCTAGTCACTTGTGAATATGTAAAATTAAATTAATTAAAATGAAATAATCAGTAATTAATTATATTTTTTATTGTTGTTGTTGATCCTCACCAAGGACATTTTTTCCATTGCTTTTTAGAGAGTGGAAGGGAGGGAGAGAGGGGCAGAGAAGGGGAGAAAGAGAGAGAGAAACATCGATGTGAGAGAGACACATTGACCAGCTGCCTCCTACACTCACACCAGCTGGGGCTGGGATCGAATCTGCAACCCAGGTACGTGCCCTTGACCAGGAATCGAACCCAAGAGCCTTTGGTGCTCGGGCCAACGCTCCAACCACTGAGCCACAACAGCCAGGGCAATTATAATTTTTTAAAAATGAAAAATTCTTTTCCTTGGTCAGCTCAATAATTACACATGGCTGGTGGCTGCCATATTGGGCAGCACAGATACAGAACATTTCCATCATTGCACAAAGTTCCATCAGACAATCCTATGCTAGACCATAATTCCTTAAAAACGAAAGCTATCTTAATTATCTATGTATATTCAGCACCTAGCATAGTACCTAAACAAAAAAGAGCAGATGCCTAATAAATACTATTTCTGAAAAAAGCAGACAAAAAAGTCAAAGAATTTCTGATTAAGAGGTAATATAACACAAAAGTTAAGCAAATGAGAGCCTGGGTTCAAATCCACACTCCAGCATTTACCAGCTATGTGAGCTGGGGCAATTTACTTGAGCTTTCAATATCTCAGTAGGATGGTATAGCGTAAGGATTAAATGAGTTAATACATGTAAAAGACATAGAACAGTGCCTGGCATATAGTAAGTGCTACATGTAGGGTAACAGCTAATGCTATTCAGAGATGTCTATAAACATTGGACTCCCATGGTTCTTCTACCAAGTATAGTCAGTATTGCGGGAGAAGACAAGCCTGTGCCTAGGCATACCTATATGGAATAGAACCTTTCCAGTACCCAAAACTCCATCACCTAAAATTAGTGCTCCCAATTCCAGGCGTATGCATAGGACTCACAAATGTAACTGAAAACATTTTCCTTTTTATAATTCCACAGTTAATGCTATGCAAGATGGAAAATGTTCCTACTGCCTCTAATTGAGATAAAAAAATGTCAACTTATCCCAGAGTAACATGCCTCCCTAGGGCTAGTGGGTCTGCTGGGCTAAGCAGGGCTCCAAGAGAACCACCAAAGGAAAGCCCTGAGGGTGCCACCAAACCTGAATCCACTTCCAGTCTTGGACCAGCCTGCATAAGTAGTTTTCAGCACCACAGGCATACTGAAAACTTCTTTTAAACTCCTTTATAAGGTTGTAATGCTCCCATTATTTCAAGAAAAAACCTGTTTTTTCTAGCAATAACATTTTCAAATATATTTTATAGTTCAACTGCCTCAAACACAAATCCTACTTCTAATAAAGTTTCTCCAGCAGTGGATCCAGATTGGCATTGGTGGCAACAGCTTCAAGAAAGAGGCTAAAAATAACCCTCAATAAGCCTGGCTGGTGTGTCTCAGTGATTGAGTATCCACCTATGAACCAGGAGGTCATGGTTAGATTCCAGTCAGGGCACATGCCCAGGTTGCAGGCTCGATTCCCGGTTGGGGGCGTGCAGGAGGCAGCCGATCAATGACTCTCTCATCATTGATGTTTCTATCTCTCTCTCCCTCTCCCTTCTTCTCTCTGAAATCAATAAAAACATATTTTAAAAAAAACAACCAATAAAGCTGTGCATGTCCTAGAACGAGAATCAAAGCAAAGTTTTGAAAGAATCCTGAAGAACTAACTTGTTTTATAAAGAAAAAGCAAAGATAATGAAGATATGAAGGAGAATAGTTAACAAGTCTCCTCAGGGCTCAGCAAAATTAACCCAGCTTCTGATTCTAACAAAACAGGTTTTACCTTAGAGGGGTAAAAGGCAAAACTTTACAGATTAGACACAGGATCAAACTGCTTACCCATGTCCTGCTTTGACTCGGCCTGACATTATTTTTATTTGCATTTTTCTTGAGAGGCATACAAGTCTTATCTGTGGATATCAGGGTCTCTCATGACAACTAAAAATAATAATAGCTAATGTTTGAGTACCTACTTGAATACTGTGCTAAACATTTTTAATGCATTAACTTTACTTACTCCTCACTGCAATCTAAAGGTAAGCACTATTATTATTCCTCAATTCATAGATAAAGAAACAGAGGTTCAATGACAGACAGTAGGTTGCACAAGACCACAGAGTGAGTGGCAGACCCAGGATTCTGTCTGACCCTGAGAGCTTTGCTTTTATCACTGCTCTGCTGCCTCCTATGTGAACAAATAGCCAAGAGGAAGGAGAAAAAGCCTTACCTGGTTCATGCCAGCGTTGGCAAAGAGCAAAGTGGGATCATCCAATGGGATGGTAGCAGATGAGTGAACATAGGTGTGCCCATTTCTCTTGAAGAAATCTATAAATCGCTGCCGGATTTCACTTGCTGTGAGGGTTGAGTCCATTTTGAAAGTAACCCTACAGAACTAACCAAAGAAAAAAAATGAGGAAAAATTAGGGGAATTGAAACTAAGAGATAAGTAGGCCTTACACAAGACTCCTGGCTTCTCAGGCCAAGTCAAAGCAGGACATGGGTAAGCGGTATGATCTAAAACCTCTATGTTGTAACGTCCAAGGCTAAAATCATCATCAAAGCAAAACGTGCTGTACCAGCAGACAGTTGCCCCATCTGTTCTTCCTTCCCATGCCAACCTCAATAGTCAATACACCATCACACTAACTAGGGCAGGAGGTGGTTTCTTCCTATATTCATTCACTCCAAAACAGGTAAGGTGCATCCATTCTGTGCCAGGACCTAGGCCAGGAATTAGGAAATGGGAATAAAAACACTCATAATTTATAGTCCAGCAGAGATGCCCACTGCGGGGGAGGGGGCTCAGGGTACGGGGTTCCAATCCTAGCTCCAAGTCCTTGAACTACTTCACTTCACCAACAAAGGAAGGGTCCACACTAGATGAAGTCTAAGGACCTTTCCAGCTGTGTTAATCTCATGTTAATTCACATTCTGTGAGAAGTTCCATTATCTCCAAAGCCAGGATCTCTAGAAGAGGCTTGATATCTTGGGGAGGCTGCTGTCAGCAGCAGTGGACCTGCGGGTGGGTTTATCTGCACAAGGCACTGCCTGCAAGTAGCAGCATGCACCTACCTCCACCTAGCCTGAGCACCCCCAGAATCACAACTGGTAAACTGCTGTTTCCCCAGCTATTAGACTACTAGGGAGTGAGAATGTTGTAGCCATAGTGAGAAGGTAGAGAGTTCAGAGTCAGTGAAAGAGAGTCAGAAGAGAGGGAAATTAGGAAATAAAACAGCTTTACAATTTCAAGTTCTTCCATATATATTATGATTTCCCTGAGAGACAGATTGGGGAGAAGTGACAGGACTTAGTGGAGAGTAACAACCACTAGCATAGGGTTGCAGTACCATGTAGCACTGGGTGTCTAAAAAAAATGAGAACCATCTTATTCAATACATTATTTAAAGTCTCTAGAATTTTTGACCCAACTCTAAACCTTAAATAAGTCACTTTGTTGTTTCTTTTTTTGTAAAAAAGTAACATCTACTCTGCGTACTCCACCTGGGGGGTAGGGGTGGGGGTGTGAGGATCAAAAGCCATCCTGTATTAGGAAGTAATTTGTAAACTAGAAAGCCCTAAAGAAATAGAGTGAATGCTATTAAGTCATGTAGCTCCAAGTTTTCTTCCTTCTGATAAGTGACAAGAAAAAAAAAAATCTGAGTTATACTAAATTAAATCACAGCAGGCCAGAGTGTGAGAGAAAGCAGGGAGCAGTTAGGCTGTTAATAGCTGGGGGCCAGCTCACAGGACTGCTCACATTCCTGAGTGTATGTTGGAACTCTGAATTAACCAATCCAAAGGAGCAAACACTTTTTCCTTTTGGACTCTTCCCCTATCCCAGAACTAGCCCCCTTTCACCTTCTGGCACCCCCTTTACCTACAGCCAATGTAAATTCTTCCATAACAACTAATCTTTCTCTCCCCATCCTTTCTCCCTCACCACTCCAGGACAGCAGGCATGTTGTCTTTTCCACCTGACACTGATGCTGGTAGTTTAGACTTCATGCCCCAGGACCTGGTCTCTTTTCTTGCTAGCAATGGTCCAATAAACCCTCCCTCCCTCCCTCTCTCTCTCTTTCTTTCTTTAATAGAAATTTGTGTCTTTTTAAAAAAAAAAATAAAAAAATATGACTTTATTGATTTCAGAGAGGAAGGGAGAGGGAGAGAGAGAAACATCAATGATGAGAGTCATTGACGGGCTGCCTCCTGCACGCCCCGACTGGGGATTGAGCCCGCAACCCCGGGCATGTGCCCTGCCTGGGAATCGAACCATGATCTTGGGATCCTAGGTCGAAAAGACGTTCAGCCATGGGTGTTAAATGTTTTGTTTAATATCAGGAAGATAAATAAAGATGTATACAGTGAACATGAAACTCTGACTCTGATTTTGTTTTAACCAAAACTGCAATTGATTTATTCACAACTCAACCAACTCATTATTCAAACAAAAACCCTCTGAGCAAAAAGATGGTGAAACACTGGCTGATAGAGCCAAATAAATAGCTGACTGAAATTCCCACAGACGAGGACTTTGTGTCCATGGTAAGGAGTCAAGGCTAGGGTTTTCAGAAACTTTGTCACACCATACATCCTTCCGTATCCCTTCTCACTGTGGCCCTCGGTCAATTTCAATAATGGTGACAAAAATGAATTTACGGTGGTAATTCTGAGCAGCACCATTTTAGCTGTTTTACAATGTTTCCACTGCTCCTCCTCTATGTGGGTTACCTCAGGCAAATAAGCAGTTAATTCTGAGACACACAAACTTTCCACTTATTGAATGCATCCTATGGTTACTAGAAACCAAGGTGAATGGGTCTATGTCCTTAACGGGGAGACAGTCATATAAGAAATAACTGCAGCATGATGTAAAAGAATCTAATATATTGACAATAACAAGCCCATTGAAGGCTGGGGCTATTAAAAACTGTGTCACCACCACCACTCATTCCTCCGCTCAATATAAATAAACTGGCAGGCTGTATGGGGGAACCTGGAGCAGCACAAAGGAGGGCCCTCAGGTGCCACTTCCCAGCATGAGCTGCTGGTCTTGAGTACCCTAAGTCACAATGGCCTTTCGGGTTTCAGGACTTTTCAACAAGCTCTTCGTTTGCCAGGTAAGCTGTCTACCCTGCTCCCACATTTCCCCTCTTCCTAGTTAATTCCTCATTCTTGCTATCTCAGTTTCAAAGAGTCTTATTTAAGGAAGCCTTCTCCTTCTTGATCAGCTTCTATTTTCTTCTCAAAGCCCCGGGTGGTGCCTTTCTTCACAACTGCATGCATTTGATGGCTGGTGTAACGCCATCTCCCCATCAGGCTGTAAGTTCCACACCAGTGGAAACCGTGACTGTTGTTTTTTTTTTGCTCACCTTTAGGGAGACATCCTCAGCAGCTAGTACACTGGCTGCTAACCATTTCATGACTGGGTATTAATAATTCTATAAGAGCAAAACCTGAGTGAACTTAAAAGTACACCGGGAAATGCAGACCGAGAAAGTAATAGTTGAACATGATGGGGCCTGGACCCGTATCAGTTATTTAGCTAATTTTAAGATTCAGAGAACGGCTCACAGAGATGCCACCCTTGACCACCCCACGTTCCGTCCACCCCGAGGAGATAAAAACCTGGGTTAATAAAACCTCAGCTTTGGGAGGGTAGTCCCTGGCAACCGTGATCCTCCCAGGGCCTCGGTCCTCATTAAGGTCACCGGAGGCCGCTCCACTCCCAGCGCTCGGCTCCCGCGTCCGCCGGCGGCTGCGCTCGCCCCGGCTCCTCCAGCCCAAGGTCCAATTCCAGAGGCCTCGCGAGGCCCGGCCCAAGGGCCCGCTGCGGCCACTGCTTGCAGACCCCGGGCCCTGCCGCTCCGCCCGTCAGAGCTTCGGAGGCCCGCCTACTTCCCCCGAGGGTCGCCGTCCCTCGCTCGCTCCCGCGACCCACCGCCAGCAGCCCGCGGTTACCTGTCCCCGCAGACGCGCAGATGCACCGGCCCCGAGCCGCCGCCCGCCGCGACGCGCACAGCCCCGCCAATAAGAGCGCGCCGACCGAGAGTGCCCCGCGGGGCCTTTACCTCTGCGAGAGTTTATTGGTCGAGAAACATGCCAATCAACCCGGGCTTCCAAGTTGGTTTCGGAAAACGCCGCTCGAAGTTGGCTGATGCAATGGCCGGGAAAGAGGAAAAGGGCGCGTCATGTGACGGAGTAGGATGTGGACCCCTGGAGCCCAACATTCGGGTGTACATAAGAAAAGTCCTAATAACTGACATGGTTAATAAGGGCAAACGGGGACATGTTTCGGCAGAGGTCACACAGCTCTTGATACATAGTTTTGTTCATTTTAGTTACAGAATAGTATGCAGACCTGAAAGACTCTCTGATGTAATGTGCCTATGGATACGCTTGTCCTCGTCAGACCTTGGGTTTAGTTGTAGAAGAAATAATTTAGTAGTTGAATTTGACATCTGGCCCTTGATTTGCCTTTGAAAAGCAATAGTTAATATTTATATGCGAGGTATTGTATTAAAAATTTCAGACATTATTTATTTTTTTTTTATTTTAAATACGTTTTTATTGATTTTAGAGAGCGAGACAGAGGGAGAGGGAGAGAGAGAAACATCAACCAGCTGCCTCCTGCACACCCTCTACTGGGGATGGAGCCCGCAACCTGGGTATGTGCCCCGATTCCGAACCAGCGCATGGGGCGATGTTCAACCAACTGAGCCACGCCAGCCAGGGCTTCATTTACTTTTTAAACTGTATGAGGCTGGTCAACTGGCATGACCTTTTTAATGATGAGATAGCTGCCTTGTCCAAGTTCACACTGAAAAGTAAGGTGCAGGGCCAGGATCTAAACCGACGTCTGATTCCAAAGCCCATACTCTATGCCTACATCATCTGAAATATCGAAATAAATTGTGCTATTATTCATAACAAGGTTAAGGATATTGAAGAAAATGTTTACTTTTTAATGTAAAATAGCATCCTATACAAATAGATGAAACTCAAAAGCCAGTAAAAAATAAGTCACACACTTCCCAGTACACAGTAACTAAATAATCATCACATCTAACATTTGTTGAGCACCCACTGATCTAAGCTTTTGCTCCTCATAACAACCTTATAATGAGTTACTATTATTATCTGCTTTTAACCAAGGTACTAAGAGGTTAAGACAGCCAAGGGCAAAACCAAGAATGACAAGTGTTTGTTCTGACCCAAATGGACCCAAAAAGATTAGGCATATTTAACCTAAACAATCTGAGAAATGGGGCAGATTTACATGCCGCCACAATATGAAAGCCAAAACTATACAAATTGCACTTTCAAAATAAAATAAAGTAATATAGGTTGTAGTCTCAATAACTTTGCTATGTTGCCAGAGTTGTTATTGTTACGATAGCACCTTCACTGATGAAAGAATTAGAGGCAGATTTTTAATGTTGTTTTTTAATTTCAGAGAGAGGAAGGGAGAGGGAGAGATAGAAACATCAATGATGAGAGTCATTGATCCACTGCCTCCTGCACGCCCCCTACTGGGGATCCAGCCCACAACCTGGGCATGTGCCCTGACCAGGAATTGAACTGCGACCTCCTGGTTCATAGGTCGACACTCAACCACTTAGCCACACCAGCAGGCCAAGACATTTTTATTTTATTTTATTTTATTTTATTTTATTTTATTTTATTTATTTTATTTTATTCACTTAATATAAGAGAAGGGCATGAGAACTAAATAAAGTCAAACAAAGTTAAGTCAGGGGCCTGCTATGTGTTGCCTATCAGGGAACTTGACTGACCAGAGATGCAAGCAGACCATGAGGAGCCTCCAGAACAAAGAAAATCCCTGAAAAGATTGATTAATAGCTATTCACTCATACCTTATCGTTTACCCGTAACCATAAAAAGAAAACTCAAGGACACAAAATATACCTTGTAAAAGTTAATGTTAATCCCAACTTATTTTTCCACTCTCTTATTTCCCCATACCAACAATTTTCCATAGAAACAACAAACAGCTATAAACTCAACCTCTAGAGACAAGTTAGGGTCTCTCTTCCTTCTCTTGTGAGGAGAATCCAATACTCTGTCTGTGGAGTGGCTTTTCTTGCTTATCCTCTCTGATCAATAAACTTGCTTCCGTTTTAACGGCCTGCTTCTTGAATTCTTTCCTGCTTGAAGCCTAGAACCCTCCTGGCTCGGGGTTTGAGTCTCCCTTAGGGTCTTGCCCCTCTGGTATCACATCCAGTGGCAATGAGGAGAAATTGTAATTGAGGTTCCGAAGTCACATTCTTCTAAACATGAGTTTTCTACATGAATTATGCAGATGATTACCCACTTCTCTATGATAATTTTCTCTTGTAGATGTCAAGCACATAATAGAAGGAAAGCTATCTCAATGCAATGTTCAAATTGTGTATTTTAGGAAACTTCTTATTTTGAGCTAAGCAAATAGGCCTATTGGTGGCAGTAAGCACTATACACATGGCTTGCTCTGCAACAGGACATTGGTCGACCCTCCCCTTGGGGCATGAGGAAGATGACAGAGGCTCAAGGTAGTTCAACTAAAATACTTAGTTTTGTAAAGACTAGTCCTTGATTTTGACCCTGCCATGGCACCTAAGCTACTTTTAGCACCTATAAAATGAACTTAGAATGTTCATTTATTTGCTGTCAGATCAAATGGGAGTGCTTGAATAGTTGTTTTCAGACCTTAAGATGCTATAGGGATCAGCTGGGATCTTAAAATGTAGATCCTGATTTAGTAGATCTGAAGAGGGGCCTAGCGTCTACATTTCTAATAGGCTCCCAGGTGATATCTATACTGCTGGGGGATCACACTTGGAATAGCAAGGGCCTAAAGTCCATAATGCACTTTTTCACCTGTTCCCTCAAAGATGAAAGTTTGATCTCCCCAGGGGGTGTGCATTCCTCATCGATTTATTTACCAAATGAGTGTCTATTACACACTAGTCCCTTAAGATCAACATTAAAGAAAACATACTGTCCTGCCCTGGGGCGTTCCCGGGCCTCCCTGGCAGGGGTACGTTTAGCAAAAAGTGACAGAGCTCCCGCAAAGGCGCCCCCTGCAGGAGCCTGGGCTGGGCCAATGGCCTCGAGGGCGCGGGGGCGCTGATTGGCTGGCGGCCGGTCCCGCCTCGGCCAGCGAGGCTCGGGAGGCCGTTGGTGCAGGTAACAGCCATGCTGCCGCGCGATGGCCGCGGCTGCTGCCCTGCGCCCAGGCCCCGCTCTGCGGCGCCTTCTGCCTCCCTGCCCGTGGGGGACGTGAGTATTTCAGAGGGTAGAAGCGAGCCCCTTCCCCCCACATTTGGGTGTCTTCCTTGCCACTGGGGGTAGGGCATGGATAATAATGGCAGCCAGTGCTTATTGAGCCTTCGCGGTAGGCCAGGCGCTGGACCGATGGCCTTGACCTTGTGATCTCGTTGAACGCTCGGACTGTGAGACAGGTACTCACCGTGATTTCAGAGGAGAAGAGGCTGCCCCGGGTCACGTGGGACTAAAGGCAGGAGACTGAGTTCAAATCCAGATGCTCTTTATTCCTCTGAGCCCTCTCTCCGCTTGGGAAGCCAGATTCCTCCTTAGCAGGAGGCTCACGTTGTGCAGGTGTCTAGAATCCTGATGCTTATTTTTAAGTTTTTGTGTGTTGTGCTTTGTTGTGGTGGTTGTTGTTGTTTTTTTAATAGAAAAAACAACGTATGCTAAAAGCGCGTATGGGAAGGATGAGCTCCAAATTCAGGAGAGCTGCTGTCTCTTGGGAGGGCTACGCAGGGGACTTCAATTGAGTCTTAAATTGTTTCATTTCTTAAGCCCCGAGGGGGGAACCTAGATGTTTGTTATATTATTCCCTTTCTTGTTTGTCTGAGATACAAATTTAAAAGGAAAACAGGCACACGGAAAATAAATCTCAGAGGATCAAATGTACATAACGGAAAGGAAGTCTCTCCCACCCCAGATTTCTAGAGTCCCTCACTAGAAGCAGCCCCTGATACCAGTTCTGTGCGCCTTAAACATTTTGTGTAGTAGGGACTGGAGGGTATTCGAGTTTGTTTTGCTTCGGGGTGTGTTTTTGTTTTTTTTGCACAAGTGTATCCTGTTATATACAGTCAGCACCTTAAGATGACTTAATTTTTACCTCATTAAACTTTTTTTTAAAAAGTTCATTAACCTCCTTTAGCCCTATGATCATTATAATTTCTCTGGTAAAATATTCCCAGGGTTGCTCCTAACATGATGAAGGTCATGGCTTCCTGGGCTGTGTGTTTGCCTTTTTCTTTCTTTCTTTCTTTCTTTTTTTTTTTTACATCCTCATGTGTAGGATGAAAAAACAAAACAAAACACCTTCTCCAATTAACCCCCTAAAGGTTGCAGGAGAAAAGGAATCCTGGCAGGTCCAGGATTGCTGGGAACTGCGTTATCCTTTCCCAAACATTTTTACTCATTCTCTCCATCCACAGAGAGTCCACTGCTGCTTGAAATTAATTTATTGTGGTGGAATACTGGCAAAGCGAAAGAAGTGGGGACTCATTTTCTCAGGTTGCAGGATAATGCCCGGCTTCTTTCTAGTGAAGTAACAAGGGCAGAAAGGCTTGTGACTCTAGTTAGCAGAAAGCATCTGTCACACTTAATCCTTGTTTTTACCTCTTCTAAAAGCACAAGGTATTTTTAAAAATTCCCTCGGTCCCACAGTCCTTACGTGGGAGAGCTGGGGTCCCGACCCAAGCGCAGTTAACTTCGGAGGCGAGCCAGATGGGAGGGGTCCCCTGGAGTGGACTCTCTGGTTCATGAAGCTGCTCTGCCCTGTAATCGACCTCCCACCAACCTCTTCTTCCTGGGCTCTTGTCAGTCCCCACAGAAACATTGTGTCTGTTCAGCTCCACAAAGTCTTGCGCTTTCCTGTCTCTGATGCTCTATCTGAAGCACGTTGCCCTAGCACCTGTTCCTTGAGTATTTTTCAAGGTGAAATTCCTGTGGGTGGTGTTGCCCCGGGACAAATTTTTAACCTGAGGGTGTTTGAGAGAGCTGGTTCCCAGCACCCTGGCTAACACACCTGGACATTTGCAATTACCAACCTGACTAGCGAGAGGAAAGCTCTGCTTGTTTCGGCGCGCACGGTGGTGACTCTCCGTAACGGTTTTGTGTTTCACTACCTTCCGTCTGTGTGGGCTTCTTCCGAGCCACTGTCCTGAGCGGCAAAGTGGTTTTGCTCTTCGGTTGGACAGCCAGTTGTCAAGGGCTTGGGCACTTTCAGATAACGACCTCAGCCTGCGGTTCTGGATGTTAAACACGAGAGCGTGCGCTAAGCTGGAGCGGGAGCGGGGGTCTGAAGGCGACGCAGGGGCGGCCCCCGGGCCAGGGCCGGCGCGGGCTCCGACGTCACTGCGGCGCGCCGCTTCCGGTCCCCGGCGCCCGGGCGAATGACTTACCCGGCTGTGGGGCCGGAGCCGGGCGCGCCGCCACCCCGGCCGCCCGCGATCGCGCCGCGCCAGCCCCGGGGTCCGCCAGCGCCAGCGTCCCTCCCGCGCCCGGGACCATGGCTACTGACTCGTGGGCCCTGGCGGTGGATGAGCAGGAAGCGGCGGCCGAGTCGGTGAGTTGGCTTCAGCCGTAAAAGGGTCCGAGGGTCAGTTTCGGCCGGGGATCGGATCCTGGGAGCGGACGCTCCCGGGGTTGGTGAGGGCCGGCAGGGTGCGGGCAGGGACGGACCCTGAGCTGGCTTTGTTTACCGGCCCACCTCCCGTGTTGCGTAAGCGCAGGTGAGCGCTCCCGTCTCTGAAGAGCCCAGCCACCTGCCTGTCTTCCTGGAATCAGGATTGATCCGAGATCAGTCAACACCTTGGATCGTAATCGCGTTTGTTGGTGTTATCTTCCACTCCCGATTCTGAGCTTTTTGGGCGTAAGGACCATGGGTTACTCGTACCTGTAGGCTCCCTCACCTTGCTTAGTGACGATGAATGAGCCACTCGGTAGGCCTGGCAGTCAGTAAATCCTCTCCTGATCTGCTTAACTTTATTCTGGGCCTGACACCCAGGAAGCAAGATGATATGTGTTAAACGTTAACATGTAGAATTAATTTCTCTCACCTAGACATTCTTAAGTTCTGATACTGCTTTGAACCTACTTCTGTTAGTACTTATTTCCGTGAATTTGAGAACAAGGACTTTGTCTTATTTTTTATAACTGATAAGTAATATGCACATAGTTCAAAGAGTCAAATAATTTTAAACACTGGTTCCCACCACCACCACTTTCAGTTTCTCTTGAAACTGATTTACCATATTGACCTCCTTGTGCCCTAAATAACATGTTTGTTTTCCTACTTCTTAAATTTGCAGTCTTAGGTATTTATTGATCTTGACTTTTTCCTCCACCCTCCTTTCCCCACCACACATGCACACCCTTTCATTCCCTAGCTTTTCATTATCATAATGTAATTTTAGTTAGATCATCAGTATTTTAAGTTTATATTATTAGTAACATGAATACTTTTACTTTCATATAAAACTTTGTTTTTCCTTGGAATTTATAATTGCTTTGTGTTTTTGCTTTGTATTCTTTGTACTTATCACCAATTCAACCCCAACTCTTTGCTAGTTGTCTATCTCAGGATGTGCAGACACATCAAGTATTATCAATTCCATTTTTGCTGGGTCTTTTAGCCTGATTCATACTGAACTAGTTCCCCCTATGTTTAGAGTACAACTGATTTGGGGGGATGGAGGGGAACAGGGCAGATTTCCCTTTGCCTCCATTCTGGGGATTTTCTCTTCTCTTGTATTGGATCCTGTCCTTTCTGTATCCCCTCCCTTCATCTTTCTTCATTTAGTGGAGCTATCCATCAGCTTTCTGGAGGTACATGGGAAGTAAAGTTTTTTTTATTGCATTTCCAAAAATATCTTACTTTGCCCTATCATTAGGTCAACAACAGTATGGCTGGGCGTAGGATTGTGGTTGGAAATTACCTTCCTGCTCAATTTTAAAGGCATTTTTCCCCCTTGCCTTTTAGATTTCTGTATTTGTTGTTGAGATGTCTGAGACCATTCTGACTCCTGATGTGACCTGTTTTTCCCTTTCTAAGCTTGGAGAATCTTCTGTTTATCTCAAATATTAGAAAATTCATTATGATGTATCTTGGTATGGGTCTGTTTTCATCCATTTTACTGGGCACTGGATGGGTCTCTTTCAATCTCGCAAATTCTGTCCTTCAATTGAAGTCAAGTTTATTGAGGTATAATTTATATATAGTAAAACTTTCCCTTGTTCTGTTGTGTAACCACCAGTTGTGTAACCACCACCACAATCAAAATATGGAACATTTCCATCACTCCCCAAAAGTTCCCTTAAACTCCCTTCTCCCTACCCTTCTCTGGCAATTGCTCATTTGTTTCCTGTCACTATAGTTTTACCTTTTCCAAAATGTCATATATATGGAAGCATACAATATGTGACTTTTTGAAAAATCTGGCTTCGTTCACTTAGCATAATGTATTTGGGATTTAGCCATGTTGTTGTATGTATCAATAGTTTGTTCCTTTTTATTGCTGAGTAGTATTCCATTGTATGGATGTACCACAATTTGCTTATTCTTCTGTTGATGGGACATTTGTGTATTTTCCAGTTTTTGGCAATTATGAATAAAGCTACTTTGTATTAGGATACAGATATTTGTATGAAGTTATGTTTACATGTCTTTGGGGTAAATACCTAATAATGGGATTTGGTGGATTATATATTAAGACTATCATTAACTTTATAAATTAGTATGTGCCAAACTTTTTTCCAAAGTGGCTGTACCATTTTGTGTTCTCATCAGCAATGTATTAGAACTATAGTTGCCTCACATCTTCACCAGCACAGCATAGCCAGTTTCTTCTCTATTCCAATAGGTATCTAGTGGTATCTCATTGTGATTTTAATTTACATTTTCCCTAATGACTAAGATGTTTAGAATATTTTTAAATGCTTATTTGCCATCCATGTAACTTCTTTGAAGTGGCTTTTCAGATCTTTTGCCCATTTAAAAAATAAGATTGTTTTCTTGCCCTTTCCAGTGTGGCTCAGTTGGTTGGCACCATCCGTGCACTGAAAGGTTGCTGGTTCAATTCCTGGTCAGGGCACATGCCTGGATTGTGGGCTCGATCCCCAGTAGGGGATGTGCAGGAGGCAGTAGATGGATGTTCCACTCTCACATTGATGTTTTTCTCTCTCTCCTTCTCTCTTCCTCTCTCTCTCAAAATCAATTAAAAGATACTTTTTTAAAAAAATAAAAATCATATTGTTTTCTTATTATTGAGTTGGGAAAGTTCTTTATATATTCTGGATACAAGTCCTTTAATGGATGTGTATTTTGCATATATCATAGTTCCCCCATATCCAAGCGGCATACTTTCCAATACCCCAGTGGATGCCTGAAACCACAGATACTACCAGACCTATATATACTGTTTTTTCCTGTACATACATACCTATAATAAAGTTTAATTTATAAATTAGGCACAGTAAGAGACTAACAATAACTAATAATAAAGTAGAACAATTATAACAATATACTGTAATAAAAGTTACATGAATATGGTATCATTCTGTCTCAAAATATCTTATTATACTGTATGTACGGCATGGACATGCTGGACAAAGGGATGTTTTGAGGGACAGAGCGGGATGGTATGAGACTTCATCATGCTACTCAGAATGGCATACAGTTTAAAACTTACAAATTATTTCTCTAACTTCCCATTTAATATTTTCAGACCACAGTTGACTGTAACTGAATTCTTGGAAAGCAAAACTGTGGATAAGCAAAACCGTATATTCTTCCAGATTGCAACAATTTTCCCCCCACTGCTTTTCAGAGAGAGTGGAAGGGAGGGAGGGAGAGAGAGAGAGAGAAACATTGATGTGAGAGAGACACATCAATTGGTTGCTTCCCACACATACTTGACGGGAGCCTGCAACCGATGCTCGATTTGGCCGGAATTGAAGCCAGGACCCTTCAGTCTGCAGGCCAGCTCTCTAACCATTGAGCCAAACAGGCTAGGACCTTTTTTTTAAAAACAGTTTTATTGAGATATTTACATACCATATATTTTATCCATTGAAAACATACAGTTCTCTGGTTTCTAGTATATCCATAGAGTTGTGCAGCCATCACCACAATTTTAGAACTTTCTATCACCCCGAAAGAGACTCTGTATGCCTTAGCTGTCACTCCCATTTCCCTCCAACCTCCCATCCCTAGACAACCACTAATCTATTTTCTGTCTGTTGAGATTTGCCTATTGACATGTCATATAAATGGAATCATACAATATGTGGTTTTTTTTTTTTTAAAATACATCTTTATTGATTTCAGAGAGAGGAAGGGAGAGGGAGAGAGAGAGAGAAACATTAATGATGAGAGAGTCATTGATCGGCTGCTTCCTGCACACCCCCGACTGGGGATCGAACCTGCAACTCGGGCATGTGCCCTGACCGGGAATTGAACCCCAATTGCCTGAATCCTAGGTCGAGTATCAACTGCTGAGCCACACCCAGCCAGACAATATGTGGTCTTTTGTGCCTGGCTTCTTTCACTTAGCATAATGTCAAGTTTCATCCATGTTGCAGCAGGTATCTGTATTCATTCCTTTTATTGCCAAATAATATTTCATTGTATAGCTATACCACATTTTATTTATCCACTCATCATGTCCACTGATGGCATTTGGATTCTTTTACTTTTTGGCTGTTATGAATAATGTTGCTATGATCATTTCATGTACAAGTTTTTGTGTGACCATATTTTCAATTTTCTTGAGTGTGTATCTAGAAGTGGCATTGCTGCATCGTATAGTAACTGTATGTTTAACTTCTGAGGAACTGCCAGGCTGTTTTCCAAAGCAGCTGCCCCTTTGTATCATCCTTATATTATTATTTTCGTTGAGATTAGTATTATCTATGAGAGGCACTATTGTATAGAGATTAAGACCTCAGACTTTGTAGCAGGACTTGCATTTGTATTCCAGGTCCCTCACTTACTAGTTATATAACCATGGGCAAACTGCTTAACTTTTCTGTGCCTTGGTTTTGGTATCTATAAAATGGGGATAATCACAGTACCTACCTCATTGAGTTATAGACATGCCCGATATAAGTGCTATGTAAATGATAGCTATTGTTGTATTGTTGTTATCTATAATTGACAGTTTCTTTGCAGGAACATTTTAAATTACTTGTCTGTATTGTATGGATTAGTTAGTTGACCCCAGATAAGATTTGTGAATCTACTTAACCATGCACTGGTAAATTATAATAGATCACAATATTCTAAAACTGAACAAATGATAAAAACACCTTTGTTACCCTCTGCCTTTATGGAACTCTCACTGAGGATCCCCACAGGCATCGCATGACCATAGGTGACTATGACACGCACAGTGCTAGGTTACTGTATTTTAAATATTCATTAAGCTTCATTTCTTATTCATTTTATATAAGAAAATATTAGATTCTATTTATATTTATTTCCTCATTCCCCAGTGGCTCCTGTGTTCCCCTTTGTTCCATTGGATAATTCTTTTCCATTAGAGGAGGGCAAACGGGTTAGAGAACTGATGTGTAAGACTCCTCCTTCACCATTTTGCCTAAGGCCCTTCCTATTCACTTTCCATTAAATCTTCCTTCTTATTTCTCAAGAATCCTTTCTCAGAAAGCTTTTGAATAAAATACAATGTGTAACTATAGTTTTCAGTGATCTTAATGTACCTTAAAAACTAAAATATTAATTAAAGGCATTGAAAAAATGTGGATATTATAAAGTGGGTGTTTTTGCTCTTTTGGTTTATTTTCTGAATTTTAAAGTAGTTTCTGATGAAGACACAAGAGAAACTGGTTTTTCATTTTTGGTCCAAATAGAGCAAAGGAAGGTATCTGAACTAATTGCTTTCACCATAAGCTTCAGTGTTCAGTTAACTCACACTGCAGTGGATAATACAAACTTTACTGTCCTGCTGCTTTTACCTTATGGGCTTTGAGATCCTTATAGCCAAATGAGGGCTGAGTGTGTTTTTAGATTCTGCTGGAACTTCTCCAGAATTCTGACACATTGTATTAAAACATGTTTCATTTACATTGTTGCTGCCAACTTTTCCTACACATTGTATTTTCTTTTATTTTTGTCACCCCTACACACTGTATTTTAGTTATTTTAACTACTTACTCTTAACTTGGATTTGAAAAATCTATCAACAAATAAATGGCTTGTCCTCTTGCCATTGAATATTAAAATACTTTACAGTAATGGATATTTCTAACTCTTTTATACCTCATTAACTTATTTAGACCTCAGCCCTAACATATTATTTTAAGTAGCACTTATGACCCTAGGAGTGAATACTATTAACCTTACTCTTATAAATATTGCCAATAAGTCAGTCTCTCTCTTTTTTAACAGCCCTGAATACTATTGGACTTAAACTAGGTTCACTGGCAGGATGTGGAGGAGGAATACTTTAGTGAAGACTAAAATCATTGAACAACTAAACTACTTACATATCATATACTGTGCTGGTTGCTTCATACTCATTATGTGTTAGTGTGGCCCCTATTCTTTAGAATAATGAAGATTTTTACTGCTTTATGATGATTTTTATTTATTTATTTATTTTTGGCCAATTTCCTTTCTTGCTATTCTCTCCAGTGTGTCCCTCTGGCTCAACACCAAAGTAGACAGACACCAGAAACCCCCTTTTCAGTTTCCATCAGTAGAAGTTCCTCCACTCCTAACCAACCACCCATTAAAACAAACAACTTTTTCATTCCTTCCTCCTCTTTCTCCCTCCTGAGAAGTAGAGGAAAGACAGAAATGAACCTCAAGACATTAAGAACCTATGTGGGTGGTGCTTTAAGAAATACCTATTTATTATGATTTTCATACTTTTACTCTGGACTAGATTGTGCGTGGTACCACTTAGTATTTTAAGATTACAGTACTTGCTTTTTGCTCCATCCAAAGATTAAAAATAAAAATATCTCCTGTCTTTAAGGTATTTTCTTTTTTTTCAGCTTATTGAGGTATGATTGACAACTAAAGGGGTATTTTCATTCTAATAGGGGAGATAAATCCTGCCAGGATATCCCTAATTTACAGTGTTTGATCTAAATCCTGATAATTCTTTCTTTGAAATGTCTCTTTGTTCTGTCCCTTCCTATCTATTCCCACTTCAGCCTGCTGAGTATTTTGATTACATAGCCTGCAACAATCCTCCAATCTGTTCCAAGTTTAAAATATCAGACATCCAGCCCGGCCGGGCTTGGCTCAGCAGTTGAGCATCGACCTAGGATACAGGCGATCGGGGTTCGGTTCCCGGTGAGGGCACATGCCCGGGTTGTGGGCTGCAGCCGATCAATGGTTCTCTCATCGTTGATGTTTCTATCTCTCTCCCTCTCCCTTCCTCTCTCTGAAATCAATAAAGATATATTTTAAAAATATCTATCATCTATCTATCTACCTACCTACCTACCTACCTACCTACCTACCTACCTACCTGTCAGACATCCAGCACAAGAAGCTGCATATCGGTGTGCTGTGGTCCTGTGGCTCAAACATATCCTGTAACATAACTAATTCCTACTTATAGATACATTTTCCAATATCTCTTTAAATTTCCTCCTTTTTGGAATATGAGAGCATGACAACTCAAATGATATTCTATTGAGAGGTCTTTGTAATCAGAGAATTAAGCAAACTCATAAATTATAATTTTCTCTAGGGATTGTAATTAGGAATTTATGGATTGTAATTAGGGATTACAAAAGGAGCCCAGCAGAACAATCTAATGAATTATCTAATGAGTAAGTCTTGAGAGTGGCTCATGTGTCCCCAGCTTCACTGGGAAGGCTCTGTTGATTCAAAATCTTTTAAGTGATTTTCCTGACACTTTCCCTCCCCCCCATTCTCCATTTAGTTGAGCAACTTGCATCTTAAGGAAGAGAAAATCAAACCAGATGCCAATGGTGAGTAACTAAAAGCTAGTTTGAAAACAAAGGTGATTTACTTTAGTATTCCTGTTTTGACATAACTATCTGCAAAAATATTATATATGTAACCAGACAGGAGACTGGCAGTCATTTGGTTTGGAAATCAATAAACTGGATTGTTTTGTTTTATATTGTGTTTAATATAAGCATGAGGATGCCTAATTGGCTTATACATTATTAAATTTATTACTAACCATGAGACTATACTGCCAAAGATTGCTGTTTTTAAAAATAATCCTCAGTTTGAGATGAACTAGACAAAGTGTGAGCAATCTGAGAGTTAACCTATGGTAATTATTCTGAAATCATGTACCAAAAATCTTAAGATTTCTATTAAATTTTTGTTGATATACTTAATATTATAGGCAGGAAATTGTAACATTTGCCTCACTGAATTCACTTATAATCTGTTTTCTGTATATTTTTACATAATTACAACATTGAGTATACATTTCTATTAATCAACAGTTTATATACATAGACTCTTAATGGCATTATTGTATTCATGTACTGATGAAATTTGATTTGCATAGGTGTTGAGCATCAAGGTGATTTCTGATCACCGACTTCTTTAACCATCTTTCTGTAACATTTCATAAATGTTGATGCTATGAGGGAAATTAACATTAGTTTTGAGGTATGGTGAGAGGCCTCGGAATAGGAAAGGATTAAAATATAAGCTACAGTGTTTCATACCTTTGTTTATTTAGGAACAGTAAAATGTTTTTATCTGTGGCTTGGTTTCCTCATTGTTTTTTTTGCTCCTCAGGCCTTTACATTTCTAGTGTCTCGTAGAATTTGAATTGTCTCAGCTGTTGGGTATGGGATGTGATTTTGAATGACAGCCACTTTATGTCTGATAAAGGTGCTGTCGTCAAGACCAATGCTAATGCAGAGAAGACAGATGAAGAAGAGAAAGGTAACACAGTCTTAAGAGCTATATACTAAGGTTCTACAGCATAAGAGAATGCGTTGTTAAGAGGCTTCATTTTTACACCCAACTTGGCTTGACTTTAATGGGAGTCATAGTGCTAATTAAAGTTCAACATAGTCGTTGATGAGGGAATTCTAATTGTTTACATTTTAGAGAAATTTTACTTTGAACAACTGATGAACTTCAGCAGCAGCAGGAAATACTCCCTGAGTGATTATTTTTTACAGGGCATTATAAAAGAAATTTTAAGTTGCATCCCCATTGTCTAATAAAATTAAACTTAATATTTTGACACATTCAACGTAGATAACAAGATGCAAGCCGCTTATATGTTATCAAGATATAGACTTCAACATTTGTTTTTTTCATTGTTGTGATATATTTATTAAGTTAATCATTTTAAGTTTATATTAAGTGCAAATTGGGGAGTAGATATGTGGGTCTAGATAGGAAGAATAGATAAACTCAGAAAAGGACAGTTGTTAGAAATAGAGTTCTGAGGAAGAATATGAGGCCCAAATGGATGCTATGAGTATCATAACCTTTCTCTTTAATAAAACAAATTAAATTATACGTCAAAACTGTGATATACCTTGAATTAGAAGTCCCAGTACAGCCCTGGCCAGTGTGGCTCACTTGGTTGGGCATCGTCCTGTACACCAAAAGGTTGCTGGTGCAATTCCCAGTCAGGGCACATGCCCAGGTTGCGGGCTCAATTCTCGGTGGGAGGGGTGCAGGAGGTTTCTTCCTCTCTCTCCCTGTCCTTTTCCCTTCCTCTCTAAAAGTCAATAAGCTGTTCTTTGAAAAAAAGAAAGGAAAAAAAGTCCCAGTGTAAATATTACTGTTTAAAATACCAATGGCAGTTAAATTCAGATGAGCTCATGGTAGATTTCATGGACTTTTAAAATTCTTTGCTCTCTTTTTCCTGACAGAGGACAGAGCTGCCCAGTCCTTACTCAACAAGCTCATCAGAAACAACCTTGTCGATAATACAAACCAAGTGGAAGTCTTGCAACGGGATCCAAACTCCCCTCTCTACTCAGTGAAGTCTTTTGAGGAGCTTCGGTTGTGAGTATTTGTTTGCTTTCTTACTCTCCCTTTTGTGTTTAGATAGATCCTAGGCTGTTAGATATATATTTTTTCATCACAATGGAACACTTTTAGCTAACTCAAGTTTAATTTTAAAAATGTAGTTGCTTTGAGCTATTAAGTAAAATTTCCAGGTAATGTATAAAAATTTTATCTGCACTTACGCATTGAACTCAGTTCAGCACAGTTCAAGTACTATTAGTTATAAGCTGTGGGTAACAGCAGTTAAAAAAGAGAAAAATTCTCCCACATATTTGGCTTCTTTCCTGAATCAAAGAGACTGACTTGCATCATTAACTGTTTTTCTAGGAAACCACAGCTTCTCCAGGGAGTCTATGCCATGGGTTTCAACCGTCCATCCAAGATACAAGAGAATGCATTGCCTTTGATGCTTGCTGAGCCGTATGTGTCCTGACAACCCTATCCCATTTTTAATTTTCTACTTTTTAAAAAATGTTCATTATTTTAAAAAACTATACTACTAATACATGCTCATTTTAGAAATGTTAGAACAAATCATTCATAATCTCCCTCCCCCACATACTATTAATATTTGAAGTGGAGACTTCTAAAATTTTTTTTTCTCTTAGAGAGAGAGGGGACGAGAAAAAACATCGATTGGTGGCCTCCCACACACACCCCAACGAGGAATTGAACCCAAAACCTGGGTATGTGCCCTGACCTGGAATCGAACCCATGGTCCTTTGGTGCACCGTTCGACGCTCTAACCAACTGAGCCACTCTGGCCAGGGCAGAGGTTTTTCTGTATAAATTTACATATGTGTGTGTATATATATATTTTTAAATGGATATAAAATTTTATATGCTTTTAAATTTTTATTTATGTGATCATCTTTGTATTTGGTAAACATATATGTATATCATTCACACACCATGATTTCATTAGATGGATATATACAATTTATTGTGTCAAATATAGTATGCAAAAACCAAACAGTGTTCTAGGAGACTAGAATGGTACAATTACTAAGGTGGTTTTCTGGTGCAGTGCTTCTCACACTTCCATAGTCTATCAGTCTCAAAGGAATTTATTAAAATGCAAATTCTGATTTCAGTAGATTTGAGGTGGGGATGGAGGGTCACTATTTCTAGTAAGCTTCCAGGTAATGCTGATTCTGCTGGAGTCAGACCACTTTTTGAGTAACAAGGCTCTAGATTTAAGCTCCTAAACTTTTTTTTTTTTTCTTGTTTAGCCCACAGAACTTAATTGCCCAGTCTCAGTCTGGTACTGGTAAAACAGCTGCCTTTGTATTGGCCATGCTCAGCCATGTAGAACCGGCAAACAGATACCCCCAGGTGAGAGCTTTTGGTGAATTTGGGTTTTCTGCTAATGCATAACTAGAAGGGAAATGCCATTTGATGGATTAAAAGTCATGTCATGTATTACTTTTTACATAAACTAGAGCCCCTGAAGTTGGGCACAAACAACATAGTTGATCTAGTAACAACAAAAATCCTGTTGCCCTAGCCACTTTGGCTCAGTGGCTAGAGCGTCCACCTGCAGACTGAAGGGTCCCAAGTTTGCTTTCAGCCAAGGGCACATACCTCGGTTGCAGGCTCCATCCCTGGCCCTAGGCAGGGTGCATGCGGGAGGCAACCGATCAATGTGTCTCTCTCGCATTGATCTCTCTCTCTCTCTCTCTCTCTCTTCCTCTTCCTCTCTCTTCCCCCTCCCTCCCTCCCTCCCTTCCACTCTCTCTGAAAAGTACTGGAAAAAATATCCTCAGGTGAGGATTAAAAAAAATAATAAATCCTGTTCCCTTCCATGGTTTGCCAGTTCTGGGATACTGCTGATAGCCTTGACTCCTTAACTGCAGGAAAAACCTCCTTCATCTACAACTACTCATCCATTTGAAAGTTGAGAACTTTCTGAGAAAGTGAAAAGGAAGCTTATCTCAAATTTGAATTTCAGATCCTTGCTCACATGTAGGTTTTCGTACTCCACTGGCCAGTAGCTGTTTTCAAGTGTCTTTACCCAGCCACAGTTCTGACCCCTAAGAACTCTACCTTATGACTCTGCAGCTTAAAGAATCAAATGTTGTACACTTTACATATTCTTTCCTTCAGCCTTAGCTGGAAGAATAACTAAATCCTGATGGTAATTCCCCATTGCAAAAGAGCTATTGTCTTGAATTCTCACTCTGCACTCTTCCTACCAGTGTCTGTGCCTTTCCCCAACATATGAGCTTGCCCTTCAAACGGGAAAAGTGATTGAGCAGATGGGCAAATTTTACCCTGAGCTGAAGCTAGCTTATGCTGTTCGAGGCAATAAATGTGAGTATGAATACATGATCCTAATTCATTAAGCTGATAACTTCTTTGTATTTTGAAAAATTTTACACAGTAGTTGAAATAATACAATGAACACCTAGATTCGAAAACTTAACATTTTGCCATATTTGCTTTATATATATGTGGATGTTTCTGGTGAACCATTTGAAAGGAAATTGCAGACATTGTGGCTTTTTATTCCTAATACTTTAATATGCATTTCATGATGAGGACATTCTTCAGCATACCCACAATACCCTTATCACAACCAAGAAAATTAATAGGTTCTCTAATAAATAACACCTAGTCATTTTAATTTTCCCCTAATTGTCCCAAGTGTTTCTTTATTGCTCTTTTGTTTTTGAACCAAGATCGAGTCAATGTATATGCACTGCATTTGTTATTGTACCTCTTTAAGTCTCTTTTAATCTAGAACAGTCCCCTCATATTCCCCCCAACCATTATATTTGACTTTTTGAACATACCTATTTTCTTATAAAATGTTCCAAGTTCTGGATTTAATTCCCTAGAATGTTCATGGCAATTAACTCTGGGAGCTTATTTTTATTCTTTCTTCTTTATTCATATTTTCTACTCTTGTTTTACAGCAAACTGATAATATTTAAGTAATTTAAATTTTCTTAGAAGTTTGGTTGAGTCCTATGGATCTTTAACACAAACCTATGACTTTATGACTCGCAGAAATCTACTCTGCGTACAATGCCCTAATGTGAGGTCAGTTCTGAAGAGAAGAGTAAGGTAATAAAACTTAGTGAAAAATTATCATAAGACCTTTAAAATGTTGCAGTTTGGATTTGAGTTAGAATGGCAGAGAATTCTGAATAATTGTTTTATGAGGGGCAGTAATTGTTAACTGAAATAAGCAGCAGCATTTGTTAGCTTTGAATTGACTCAACATTCACATTTGGGCGAAATTTTGGCTGTGACTAGAGGGAGCTTGTATATGTCTTGTCAAGAGTATAATTAAAGTACTAAAATTTGAATCAGTAAGTACCATCTAATTGAAAATGAAGAACCAAATTCTCAACTTCAGACTTCGCAGGGCCAAGAATGTGTCATGGTCTGCCAGGCCTAGTCTGGGAAGCACTTTAAGAGAGGTAGATTGTGCCCTACCCAGTTTTGCTCAGTGGTTAGAGCATTGGCCCATGAACTGAAGGGTCCAGGGTTCAGTTCCAGCCAAGGGCATGTACCTTGGTTGCAGGATGGATCCCCAGCCCCAGTCGGGGCACATGCAGAAGGCAACCAGTCATTGTGTCTGTCTCATATTGATGTTTTTCTCTCTCTCTCCCCCTTCCACTCTCTCTGAAAAGCAATGGAAAAAATATTGTCAGGTGAGGATTAAAAAAAAAAAGAGAGAGAGAGGTAGATTGTGTTTGAAAAAACAAAGCCTTTCGTAATGAACCCTGTTTGTTGACCTGGGTATGGGGCATGTAAAGGCAACTGACTTGTTTGATGTAGATGCTGGGAGAACTGAGGGGCAGAGTGTACTGGAGTGAGAACTTTGGAAAAGTCTACTTGTAAAGAAATGCAGTCCTGGTCTAGGGAGAATGATGTTGACAGAGAAGAAATAAAGATAACAGATCCTTGAAAGAGAATACAGAATGAAAAAGAATACTACTGAAGAGGTTTTGTTTTTTTTTAATCTTGCTTATATCCTTAATATATCTTTTTATTGTCTTTTCTGTGTGTTTCCATTAAATACTGTAGTGAAATCCTAACCTTTCCTTAAAATATTAATGCAAACATCAAAACAATTGCATTAAAATACATCACAGCTTTAGAATTTCTCAGAGAGGAGAGCCAGGTTTGCTATGGACATACCCATGAAAAACATCTTGTCTCCACAGTGGAAAGAGGTCAGAAGATCAGTGAGCACATTGTCATTGGCACCCCTGGGACTGTCTTAGACTGGTGTGCCAAGCTCAAGTTCATTGACCCCAAGAAGATCAAGGTGTTTGTTCTGGATGAGGCTGATGTGATGATAGCTACTCAGGGCCACCAAGATCAGAGTATCCGCATCCAAAGGTAAGACTCTGGATCCGGGAGGAACTTCCCAGCCTCCTGATCTACAAATAAAACTCTTCCTCTCTATGTCTACACCTGTTATATCCAATTCCTCTCTCATGCTGGCTTCTTTGCTTCAGAACCTTCAGAAGCATGTGTTTGATGGGCCATGTCAGCAATGACCATACTCCCAGCCTGGGTTGAGGAAAAAGACTTAGGGAATCTAACACCACCCTTTCTCTGCCCCATGTCTGCTCCTGCCCCTTCCCCACAGTGCTCCTCCACCTCTGCCACCTTCCTAGGGATATAGACCATCCACGCCCGCGGAGGCTGTGCTTGTTTGTTCCAGTGTGAAACTCAGGGTCATGCCAAACACCACCTGGGCCTTGCCTTGCAGGATGCTGCCCAGGAACTGCCAGATGCTGCTTTTCTCTGCCACTTTTGAAGACTCTGTCTGGAAATTTGCCCAGAAAGTGGTTCCAGACCCAAACATTATCAAACTGAAACGTGAGGAGGAGACATTGGACACCATCAAGCAGTATTACGTCCTGTGCAATAACAGAGACGAGAAGTTCCAGGCCTTGTGTAACCTCTACGGGGCCATCACCATTGCTCAAGCCATGATCTTCTGCCATGTGAGTAGCAGCAGGAGCAGGCCTGCCCTAGGAGGAGCTCCATGGAAAGGTGTTGCCCATTCCCCTCCCTCTCAGCTGGCTCTACCTTAGTGCTGAGGAGGACCAGGTTCCCTCCATAGAACTAGAAAGAAACTGAATCACTTCCACCTGCCCTAGGGCATATTCTCCTCTTAATATAATGAGTTACAAGGGGAAGACTCTGAAAATCCGAACTCTCTTGAATCCCATTTCTTAGAGATAACTTGAAAAGAACTCCAGCACTGGCTGGTATGGCTCAGTTGGTTGGGTGTAGTCCTGTGCATTGAAGGGTTGCCATTTTGATTCCTGGCCAGGGAACAGTCCTGGGTTGTGGGCTAGATGCCCAATAGGGGGCATGCAGGAGGCAGCCAATTTATGTTTCTCTCTCTCTCCCTTTCTTTTTAAAAAATCAATTTAAAAAATCTCAAAAAAGAAAAAACTCCAAATAACACCCAATGAAATAATGCTAAAACATTAAGGAGATAAGACTTTTTAATGAAAACCTTTGGTTGAAACCACACACTTCCTAGATGAACAATAAGATCACTTAAGTATTTCATAAAAAATTTTTAAAAATTTTTAAAAATCATGTGGCTAAAATTCTATTTGAAAACTTTTAAGCCTAACCTCCTGACTGAATGCCACAGGGTCTTCATGAATATAAATGGCGAAAAGCCATTTTTCTGCAGGTGTTTTCATTTTTTTTTACAGGTATCTTCATTTAAAACAATTCTTTTCACTCCAGACCCGCAAAACAGCCAGTTGGCTGGCAGCAGAGCTCTCAAAAGAAGGCCACCAGGTGGCTCTGCTGAGTGGTGAAATGATGGTGGAGCAGAGGGCTGCGGTGATTGAGCGCTTCCGAGAGGGCAAAGAGAAGGTTCTGGTGACCACCAACGTGTGTGCCCGTGGTGAGCAGAGATTTGCCCTGGTCTGCCAGACTCAGAGTAGTGAGAAAAATCCTCATATATGAAAAACTCGGATGGTTTGGGAGAGATCAGCAGGGTTGGTGATGACATTTTTTTCTAGGCGGCTGGATTCCCTCAGCAGATAAGAACTTTCACAGAAGCCCGAGTCCTGACTTGGTGGAAGGAAATGTACAGGCTTCTGACTGGTCTAGAACAGCACCTGCTCTTCTTGGGGCATCCATTGAGGTTTCAGTTGCATCTCCAGGCACTTGTGTCTAGCAGAGGCTCTCTTACTGACTTCATAATTTTGTTAGCACCTGCCAAAGTCTTATGGTTTTCCTCTGGGTTCTGCTGTGTGCTGCTTGTCTGTGAATGCCAGAGCTGGCCCACCCTGACTCCCTCCACCCAAAGTTGGTGCACCAGGCTGACTGTGGGCAAGTGACAGTGACTTCTGTCTCTCATCCTTACTCTTCTCCAACTCTCCTTCATGCAGGTATCGATGTTGAACAGGTTTCTGTTGTCATCAACTTTGACCTTCCCGTGGACAAGGATGGGAACCCAGACAATGAGACTTACCTGCACCGGATCGGGCGCACTGGCCGCTTTGGCAAGAGGGGCCTAGCAGTGAACATGGTTGACAGCAAGCACAGCATGAACATCCTCAACAGAATCCAGGAGCATTTTAGTGAGTCCCTGGGACTGTCCTCTGCCGGGGCCCTTTCCTTATAGGGCCAAATCCAAGGGTGGGTGGAAGAGTAGGTTTTCCCGTGGCCCCTAGGGAGGCTTTATCCCTGTCCCCATTCCCCTCCTTCCCTACAATATGGAAGCTCTCAGAGAGCACACCTGGAGAGTTCAGTGTCAGGGACGTGAATGACAGTTCCCCCTTGGCCAGGCTGGGGGTCTTGGCCTCTGACTGTTGCTGTGAGTGTCTATTTCTCAGGCATCAGAAGCCTTTGGGGATAAATGAAGGATGAATGTGGCCAGAGGCAGACGTGTTCCTACCCAGTGTGTTTCATCTCCCTGCTGTGCTGCCCCTTCCCTAGGTGTGTGTCTCCACAGTAACCCCATGTTGATTTCTCTTTGATTCTTTTTTTTCCCTCAGATAAGAAAATAGAAAGATTGGACACGGATGATTTGGATGAGATTGAGAAAATAGCCAACTGAAAAGCTCCACCAGTCACTGGTGCCCAACTTTTGAAGCTCCCCCTACCTGGGAGAATAGTGCTTTCAAGTACAGGCCTCAACAGTCGCCACAAAGATGAAGGCATGAGTAGAGAGAAACTACCTACCTCATTTTAAATTACGTTTGGACTTGACAAAAATTGTGCAAATGATGGGGGAAGGTAGAAAAATTTGTTTACACAACTTTTGGAAGATTAGGCGTGAATACACAGAAATTTACCTTTTGGAAATTCCGTCTTTTTTTTCCCCATTGTTACACTAATCTAGATGCTGTGGCTAAATATTCACTTGCTCAGGATGTATCTGGCAGCCCCTGCCTTTTTTCTGGATGGGAGTGTTCAGGCCAATCCCAGCCCTAGTAGAAGTGAAGAGGGAACAGAGAGAGAGAGGGGCCCCAAGTAGGATAGGTGTGTAAGCCACCCATCATGTTTGGAGTAAGAAGTGAGGCAGTAGAGGAGACCTGTGAGCTGCTGCTTTGGATTTAGGGTAGGACAGCTCATCTGAGTGTTGTCAGCCCACTCTGTCCTGATGCTCACAGCAGGAAGGGATTTGCTAAGCACAAACCAAAATGCTAAGCACCGACCAAAATGCCAACCTGGGATCTTTAGTGTATGCAAGTTTGTGTTGCAGGACCATGACCTGTTCTCTCAGCATGTGTAATCTGTGTGCTCTGCACTTCTGATTACTTGTAGGTTCATTGCTTATGCTTCAGCAAGTCCTGTGAAGTCATTGCAGAGAATTAGTGGTGGCTCTAGCTTGCCATAAAACCTGGTCTCGCAGGCACTTGCAGCATCTTTTTTACATCCTGAACCTCACCTTGACCCCTTAGTAGCCCAAGCAAATAAAAGATGATCCAAGGTTTGGATCCTCAATGAAAGATGTGGCTTCAAGTCACAAATGGCCAGCCTCAAGGCAGCTCCCGAAGTGATCCACAGTAGTCACAAATCCTTGCTTTGTCTTCATTTCCCAGAAGGCAAGTTTTATAAGAGCTGGTGAATGAGTTCAGATATTTAGCATCTTGATTGTAAAGGGATACTGAATATCTGCCTTCAGTGCTTGGAATACAAACAAGTACAACTAAGGGACTAGGTGGACTACAACCATTCATCTGTGCAAGGCAGGAGTAATTGCCAAGATCTTCACTCCATCCTTACTTGGCATCTTTGTGCAGAGTAGTCAGAGCAAATAATAATAATAAACATTTCCTCATACTTGGCCAAGGCTCTTGGTACCCATGAAGTGACAGAGCAAAGATGAGATAAAACTGAGTTGCAAGAGCAATAGGAGTCCAGCCAAAAGGGGTCCTCTTCTGCTCTTTGACTTTGATACAGAATGGCCATTTTACCTAGGACCAGGCTTGGAAGAGGGGTTTTCTGTGATGAGAACTACTCTAATCCCAGACCTTCCTTGTAGGTGTTTCTGTGTTTTAGGGCTACATCTGTCTCCTGGGAAAGGAAGGGGCCACTACCAGCTTCTAGGTGGTTACCTTAATCTGACATTACAGATAACTGCAGAGGGACTGACATGGTCAATCCTGCTACATTCCTCCAGTGGGTACTTGACTGTATAGAATCTTCTCTATGCTTCTGGCCAACTCTGACCCACCTTGGGAGTCTTACAACAGAAGAAATTTGAATCCTCCCTCCTGAAGTCCTGAGGACCAACCATGAAATAACTTAAAAACAAAGGCAATAATGAAAGGACTATAGACTCCTCACAAGGCTGCAGGCCAAGTACACCATCACCTTCTCACAACACATATAACCCATCTACTGAGTAGCCCTAAATCTGGGCAGGAAAATGGGAAGGAATGTGCTTCAGACTCTTCAGTAGTAGGAGTAAATGGGTATCTGGTAGAAATCTATATTAACAGTTCTCAATCTAGGGGCTTGGACCCCTAAGAATTCACTGGATGGGTTTTGTGGAGTCTGAAGTATATGCAGTATTTTGAGTTTAAGTGCATTTTCCAGGGAGAGACTCCCAAAGGAGTGTGTTTTAAAAAGGTAAGACTTGCTCTAGCCAGTTTGGTTTGGTGATTAGAGCGTTGGCCTGTGGACTGAAGGGTCCCGGGTTCCATTCCAGCCAAGGGCACTACCTCGGTTGCAGGCTGCACCCCAGTCAGGGCGAGAACGGGAGGCAACCAATTGATGTGTCTCTCTCACATCAGTGTTTCTCTCCTTTCCACTCTCTCTGAAAAGCAATGGAAAAAATATCCTTGGGTGAGGATTAAAAAAAAAAAGGTAAGACTCACTGTTATGGATGGCTCTGGAATGTCACCCAGTGTTACTACAGTCCATATTCCTTCATAGTCCACATTCATTGCTACCAGTGGTTGGCTCCCAGGGTTCAATGGACCACAGCTGCCTCTTGGACCTTGTTCAGTTTTGAGACATCAGTGATGTAAAAATGTATTGAGCCCTTGGTGAACTTCAGTCCTCAGAATTTCTTTTACTGTTTTTTAGTACGTTCCTATATATGGAATGATAAACTGTGCCCTAGAACAGAGCAATTCACTTGGGAAAAGGAGATGTTGATCTAATGGAAGATTCTGGATATGTTCATTATCCATAAATAATGGATTTTATTGGTTCTTTTGAGTGTCATTCATTGGCTGTATGCATAAGAACGAATCAACTATTGATGTTTACTAATATTAACTGAACTTAATTGTGATGTGTTCATGTTACTAAGATATCATTAATGACTATAAGAAGAAAACAGCATGTTTTGGTTGCTGATATTAGTACTCATACGTAAGTGAAGACTCAGATATTTTTCCATATGCCAGTCATCACCTTATATTACTGTTCCATTTCAAAGTTGATGTTGCTCCAATGTAAGTAGTTGGGATAGCTCCGTAGGCCAAGGACCCTACCCAGATGCCAGAGGGCTATTCACATTCCCTCTTTTTCCTGCTGGTAAACCAGAAACCAGTGCTAGCTAATCAGAAATAAGGTAGATGCCAGCAAATACAAAGTCCCTAAATTCTATTTTTCTAGTCCTAGGAAAGGAATAAAAATAGGACTCGGAAAGTGGTCTCCCTTTGCTGTTCCCATCTCTTGTTTATTATTTAACTTGAAGGCCATTTCATTCAAAGTGCCATTGGTATTCAGAAGATAAGGATTTCTGAGGTTAGAGAAGATTCATGAAGGAGTGGAGTTTGCTTATGAGAGAAAAGGGATTTCAAGTGACAAGAATAGTGCCTTACGTAGACTGGCCCTGTGAAGACTAAAGGAACTTCACCAGGATAAACACAGTATACAAAAAGGGTAGTAAGGTGAGGAGCCTAGCCACATGGGCAGAGTCTCAATAGGTAGAAAATGGAGATTTGATTGAATAGTATTTGGATTTACTAGTAAATTATAATTCTTAAAGCACAGGAAGTGATTAAATCGTTTTTGCGGGGGTGGGGGGCAGGTTGGGAAAATTGGTCTAGCAGGAGTATACAGGATGTACTGGATCTGGAAAAGGCTGGCATCTGATAAACCAGTTAGAAAATTATTCCATCAGTCCCATCACACAGCAAGTGCCAGGATGCCATTGAAAATGCAGAAGAAAGGGAATGGAGGCATATAGGGGAAGAATGCAGGCTTATATACCTATTTACTGTTTTTATTCCAAAGAGGATTTGTGACTCAATAATTAAATGCACTTTACAAAATAATTCTGGGGAGAAACCCAAGAGGAAGGTTTAGAAAGAACAGATGGCATCAGGGTGGACTCTCCTGCACAGCCTGTATGATGTCAGCTGAGCTTGTCACCTTTGCAAAAAGAGACTGACCCCTCTCCTTCACTAATACCACCCAAGCTGTTGTAGATTTCAGACTTTCTTCAGGTTTCTCCTGGTCTGGGACATAGATATCAGGTTCTTGGGAACCCCCTGCAGTTTTACCTGACTGGTTTTTTTTGTGACTGGCTTATTTCACTTAACCACAGTTTCCTCAAAGTCCACGCATTAATTTTCTTGGTGATATTTTAACATATCTCCTATAACCCTACCGCCTATTTAAAATCCAACCCTCCCTCTCCAGCCTTACATTTCTCCTTGATGACCAAAAATCTTGTAAGAGTTACTTCTACACACTAATTCCCACTCCTTGTCTCTCTGCAATCTGACTTCTGTCCCACTGTTCCTCGGAAATAGCTTTCACTAAGGACACCAATGACCTGCATGTAACTAATACAAAAAAAACCAAAACATTTTTTAAAATCATATTTGACTCCTCAGCAGTGTTTAATACTATGGATATCCCCTCTTCTAACCACTCTTCTGGTGACTAAAGTGACACACCACACCTACTGGTCTTCCTTCTCTCTGGCCACTTCTCAGTCTCCTTGGCAGGCTCCTCCTCTATTCACCTCTTAAATGTGACTGTTCCTTACAGCTCTTTTTTGGGCCATTTCTTCCTCTTTCTTTCCCATGGACAATCTTGTTCATTCTTGTGGCTTATTTCCTTCTGCTGGCAACTCCTGAATCTATACCAAGATCCAATTCTTGAGCTCTAGGGTTGTAGAAACACTGCCTACATGACACTTGTACTTGGGATGTCTTCAGGAATTCTGCACTCAACATATCCCAAACTGAACCCATCATCTATTACCACCACCAGAAACCACCACTCTAAAAAAATCCATGTTCTGCTCTTGGCTCTTCCCCTAACTTAAGCTCACAAAATGGCATTACAACTGCCTGTTGCTCAACCCAGAAACCTGGATTCATCATGTCTTCCTCCCTACCCCCAACCAATAATCACCAACTCCTTTTGTATCTATGATCCATTGCAGTATAACAAATCACCCAAAAACAATGACTTAAAATGACTTTTTCACAATTCTGAGGGTTATCTGGGTGGCTCTGCTGGTCTCTCCCAGGCTCACTCATGCAGCTACATTCCCCTAGCTGATGTCTAGGTTCTGCCAAGAAAATAACAGGATCACTCCGTGTGGTCTTTCATCTTCACAGCATGATAGTCTCCAGCTTCCAAGAAAGAGAGCAGAAGGTGCAAGTTCTCTTGAAGCTTTGGCTGAGAACTTCCCCAATGCACTTCTGTCACCTTTGGTCATAACAAATCACAAGAACAGCCTAGATATCATGGGTGGGGAAATAAACTTCATCTCCTAATGGGAGAAGCTATGAAGTACCTAGATATTTTAAAAAATTGATTTTAGAGAGAAAGAGAAGGGAGGGTGGGCAAAAGGAGAGAGAAACATCAATTTTATTGTTCCACTTATTTATGCATTCATTGGTTGATTCTTGTATGTGCCCTGACTAGAGATCAAACCTGCAACCTTAGCATATCAGGACAATGCTCAAACCAACTAAGCTACCCAGCCAGGACAAATAACAGGCCATTTTTAATCCACCCGCCTATCAACTCTACTTTGTGTTGGGTTGAACCTAATGAAATTGCCACTATTTGACCATTAATGACCTACAAAAGGGGCATTTTCATATGGTTCAATCTAGTATTTCTTCAATTCAGCCTGGTCTAGGTCACTATTGTCATCTGGTCTACTACACTAGCTCCTGCCTTCAATTGGGTAATCTTCCAGTTCATCATATAGCACCCTTGTGATTTTTGTAACATTTGAGTCTGATTATGAGAGGTATAATTTATATACAATAAAATGACATTTTAAATACAGGCATACCTCGGAGATATTGCACGTTTGGTTCCAGACCACCATAATAAAGCAAGCATTGCAATAAAGTGAGCTGTAATCTTTTTGCTGATGGAGGGCCTTGCCTTCAGATTGTAAAAAACGCAACACCTATGAAGGACAATAAAGCACAATAAAATGAGGTGTACAGTTCTACGAGTTTTAACAAATTCATACATCTATGTAACCCAATCAAGATCTAGAACATTTCTATCACCCCAGGAAGTTCCCTTGTCTCCTGCCCAACCTTCCCCCATCCAGAGGCAACCACTGTTCAATTGTTATCATTATAGATTTCACTTTTTTCCTATTCTTGAATCTCATATAAATGGATCATACAGTATGCATCTCTTGTGTCTGTCATCAATCTATTTCATCATGTGTATCAACAGTTTGTTCCTTTTTATTGCTCAGTAGTATTCCATTGAATAAATGTACTATAACTTATCTATTCTCCTGTTGATGGACATTTGGGTTGTTTCCAGTTTGGGGCTATGAGTAAATCTGCTATGAACATTTCTGTACAAGTCTATTTGTGGATATATGTTTCATGTTTCTTGGATAAAAACTAGGAGTAGGATATGTTTAACTTCTCAAGAAAGTGCCAGTTATACAAAACCACTGTGCCATTTTACATTCTTTCCAGAAGCCTATGAAAGTTCAGTTGATCTGACAAGGTTTCTTTGCATGACCAAACTTTACCCAGGGTCCTGAACCTTCTCCTAGGCCCATCTGTGCACTTTCTTGTTCAATCCAATTTTAGCAAGAACCTCCCACACCCTTGATATCTGATCACCCTCAGCACCTGATCAGGTTCTTCATCTTTCACCATTCCCCAGCTGATGCCTGATCAACCTTAGGTTGTCTTCAGCAAAAATTGTGTTTGGTTGGTTTAACCAGACAGAACTCCCATACCCCTAATGTCTCCTCTTAGGAATTTTCCACCCACTGACACAGCCCCTCCCCTGTTATAAATTCCCACTTGCCCATGCTGTATTTGGAGTTGAGCCCAATCTCTGTCCTGCACTGCAAAATCCCATTGTGGTGATCCCTACACCTACCTTAATGGTCCGTAACCAAGTCTGTCTTACCATCTTTAACAACTGTCACTGAATATTTTTTCCTTAACATTCTACATCCTTACCAATACATGGTGGGTCAATCTTTAATTTGATCCATGCAAATGGGCATGCAGTGTTATCTCATTGTGACTGATTTGCATTTCCTTAATAACCAATGACTTGAGCTCCTTTCCATGTACTTACTAACCATTTATTCTCTTTTGTAAAGTATTCATGTCATTCATACATTTTGACACAAATGTTGCAATGATTAGAAATGTGTCCTAGAGTATATACATTTTGAACTAAAATGTCTATTATATTCATCCATACACTAAAAAACTATTTGAGAGTCTATGTGCCATGAACTTTTCTAGTTCACTAATCAGCTGTTTGACTAAGACACCAGAGTTTTGCTCTTGTTTAAAAAGTTCATATTCTGCCTTTTGACCGAGTGATCCCACTTCTAGGAATGTATCCTAAGAATCCTGAAACACTAATCAGAAAGAATATATGCACCCCTATGTTCATAGCAGCGCAGTTTACAATAACTAAGATCTGGAAACAGCCCAAGTGCCCATCAGTAGATGAGTGGATAAAAAAGCCGTGGGACATTTACAACATGGAATACTACGCAGCTGTAAAGAAGAAAGATCTCGTACCATTTGGGACAGTATGGATGGACCTGGAGAATATTATGCTAAGTGAAATAAACCAGGCAGCAAAAGACAAACATCACATGATCTCACTTATATGTAGAATCTAAAGAACTTAATAAACTGATGAACAGAATAGATTCAATGACATGGAAACATGGATCAGACTGACGAATCTCAGAGAGATGGAGGAGGGCAGGTGGGTTGAGGGGGAGAGAGTAACCAAAGCACAAGCCAAGGACACGGACAGTGGTGGGGAGAGGGACTGGGGAGGGGGGTGGGACCGGGTGGAACGGGTCATTGGGGAGAAAAAGGGACATCTGTACTATTTTCAACAAAAATTTAAAAAAATAAAAAATGTTCTAGCGGGGAGAGACAAAAAAACTGGCGGCAAACAAATAGGATAAATTTTAATGGTGTATTGATGCTCACTGAAGTGTTACCAATTAATGATAAAACTGTGATACGAGCTTGATGGAGTATTATGTCATTGCATTGATAATTATGACATTAAACAAAGATAACGCTGTTGTATTTTTTGGAGTGGTGGGATTACAGGGCGGGGGGGGAGGGGGAGATTAAGGGCTTTTGGTTTCGTTTTGCTTTTGGTCGTTTTACCTGTTACCGCGTTTCTAACGGTAAGAATTGGCATCATGTAGTACTCTCAGAGAACTTTTCTTCGTGTAGTAAGGCTTTGGAGTTCAGAGATTTATAAATTTAATGAGACATGGCAGGCTTGAAAATAAAACCCGGGTTACTTCAGTATGAAGTAAGGCTAAGTGAGGGCTAAGTTTCACGTCAGGGACCTTAGCGATTTTAAGGCGCTAAGAGGCCGCGCCTGAGAAAACCCGCGGAAAACTCGGGCCGGCGCCAGACGGGAACGGGCGGGGCCCGAGGCCTGGCCTGCGCGGCGCGGAATGGTGACGTCTCGCGCCGGACAGGAACTGACGTCACTTTTCAGCACAGCCGCTTCCGGTCCGCGTGAGTGTAATTCTTGCGACTGCGGCGGGCTCCGGAACGGTGCTGGCTTGCGGTGCGGTGGTTTTTTTTCAAAAGTAGGCCTCCCTCTCTCCGGACCATGGCTACCGACTCGTGGGCCCTGGCAGTGGACGAGCAGGAAGCAGCTGTCAAGTCGGTCAGTGGCTTCAGCTCCAGGGGGGAAGGAAGTAGGAGGGCCCAGGCGGACCGTGCTTAGAAGGGAGTTCCACGGGTGGGGCAGGCCATCGGCCCACCCGGGAATCAGTACTGATTTGCGCTTTGATCAATTTCGAGCCTTTTTTTTCGTCTGGGCCAGTTAAAAGACTTAATCCTGTGGCAGATCTGCCCCCGCTACGTTTGCTGTCTTTCCTGTATTGCATCTTCCCAGCGGGCATATTAAGGAAAGGCAAATTTAGATGCTGATGCTCATCAAGAGTAGAATGATTATGTGCTCCTCTTATTTTAACATTTTTTTATTTTATTTTGAGAGTACGTATATTAAAGCTGGGGACAGTGAAACAAGGAAGTGTTTAGGATAGAAGAAGCAACAGGAGAGCTCAGGCCAGACTGCTTTGGCTCTCTGACAATGTTATAGGAAAGAACTGAGCCTTGGCGGGGTTGCTGTTGGCTCACTGGGAAGTCAGAGAAAAGGAGGCCTTGGAGACAGGTTCAGGGGTTTAGCCTGCGTAGAGCTGCCCCTGTCTATTGCTCCCCTAATTGCAAGTCTCATGGGGACCCTTAGAGTTTAGGAGATGCACACCTGAGAGGGAAGAAAGGCCTAGGCTTGCTCCCGGGAAGGAGAGCGTCTTATTTGAACATTTTTTAGATCCATGCTTAATATGGTTGGTAGTTTGTAGCTCTGCAGAATAACAGATTTAGGTTTTTATATATTTCAGTCTACTACAAATGTTGTCTGGAGGCAGTACAAATTGTTTCATTCATGTTTAAAGTGGCATTAAGTTTCATGTACTGGTTCTTCTTTGATTAATGACAATCCATTCAACTAGACAGTAATTATAGTGTAACTGACTTTCTGTTCTTATATCTAAATAGGTTTGTTTAGTGACAATGGAGTTGGCTTTAAGAAGATAGTTGGCTTTTTTGGTGGTTTGGGGGGGTTAACTTTTTAATGCGTAAATTACACTTCTTCTCTCACCCTTTATTGCTTTGGGAGGATTGTTATTTTGTCAGCGGATATTTGAAGTGGACTAAATTCGCTGGAAAATAGGAAGAAGCTTTACAATCTAGTTAGGAACGCTAGAATGTGAGAAGTGCTATGAAAATGGGAAGAATAATAACTGAACTCTGAGCAGGGAGAGGACATTTATGAGTAAGACAATGAGGGAAATTCCTTTTCAAGTAGCTTACATTTGAGCAGGATATTAGAGATTGAGTCATTTTAAGATAGAGGTGGAGGTGAAAGGCATTTTAGGAAAAAAGAATGCACAAAAGTTTTGGACTTGCCTAGAGAACAGGAATCAGAACTCATTTTTGCTGCAGCTTAAGGTTATTGGGTTGTAGGAGCAGTACAGAAAATATGTAGGGCATGTACTTTGGACCTTAACTAAGAACATAAAGAGGAGAGGCTTTATTTGGTTAATATGGGGATTTTTAAGGACACTGACAACATTAGATTGAGAGCTGGCAAGATTTATTGGACTGCAGAGATCTGAATATATTAGGAGTGATGGAGATTAGTGTGGAAATTCTCAGCAGTTCTGGGAATGGTAGGAACCCTCTCAAAATCCACCTTCCCAGATGCCAGCCAGTGGCCAACCTTCCAAGCTGGCTTTCCTAAGAATAGTAGTCAGGCCTGTTATGTTAACTCTTTTCTGCACAGAACCCATTAGACATTTGGCATTGTTACCCTGGAGTTCAGGAGAACAATCAGGTCAGAGGTGTAAAACTGGCAATTATCCACAAAGAAATAAAAAAGTGTGATATAGTACATGGTTCTGGCACTCTAGAGTTTACAATCTAGTGTTTAGCATTAGATCTTCCCTAAAAGACAGTTACTGAAAATAGGTTTCAAATTCTTTTTTAAACCTATGACCCTGATCTAGCTGTGATATTATATCACATAGGCCTAAACATACTTGGTATCTGGTTCTAAACAATTTGCTTATCAGGAAGCTAATGTCACTTAATGTTTTAAAACATTGCTTCCTAAAAGAAAAATCTCTTAACTTTTTAAATATAGGCAAGAATATAAACACTTTATGGTTTAAAATTTTTAAAGAATAAAAAAAATATTAAAAAAATAAAACGTTGCTTCCTAATAGTTGGTAGAAACCCTCTTTTCATTTTATCACATAGACTTGTGTACATTAGCTTAATAAATAATTCATGGTATTAGATTATCCTATGGCTCTGCTCTCAAATGTTTTCTTTTATTTCCATTCAGATCAGTAATTTGCAGATCAAGGAAGAGAAAGTCAAACCAGATACCAATGGTGAGTCACTACAAGCTGTAAGCTGGATACAAGTTTGCTTCTGTTTTGTATTCATAGCTGTAATGTGAAAAGGATCTTTCATTTAGCATGTTCAGCAAATGTCAGCACTGGATTTGACAGCCAGTAAAGTCAGTTTCACACTGAAGGGGATATATTATTTTTCCATAATTTAGCCTCTGGCTCCTTAAAATCAAGAATCACTATTGGGTTGTATCATCACTGTTTGCTTGATAATGTTTCTTTAAAATTTTTAAAGGTTAATCTGGGTTCAAAACTCAGTATAAACAAGTGAAGGCCTTCCCATGCTGGCCCACCATTTACCCTGTTCCCAATCTCCACCTTTATTAGTTTGCTAGGGCTGCCCTAACAAAGTATTACAAACTGGGTGGTTGAAGCAACAGAATTGTATTGTCTCACAGTTCTGGAGGCCAGAAGTTCAAGATCAAGGTGTCAGCAGGGTTGGTTCCTTCTGAGGGATATGAGGAAGGATCTGGCAAATTTTGGCGTTCCTTGGCTTATAGAAGCATCACCCTGATCTGTCTTCATCTTCACATGACATTCTCCCTATGTACATTTCTATGTTCAGATTTCCCCTTTTTATAAGAACATTGATCATATTGGATTAGGGCCCACCCTAATGACCTCATCTTAACTAATTACATCTGCAGTGACCCTATCTCAAAATAAGATCACATTCCCAGGTGCATTCTTAGGACTTCAGCTTATGAATTTGGGTGGGGGGGTATCCACAATTCACAATTCAACCCATAATACTATCCTGTCCCATAACTAACCACTTATTGGATTATTTGTATTCTTCCAAAGTTTCTTTATGCACAGGAAATACAAATACAGATTCCTTTTCTTTCTCTCTCACCAAAAGATGTCATGGTATACACAGTATACTTACATTATTTTATTCAACAACATATCTTGGCAAGTTTTTCCTATCAGTACAATGGAGTTTCCTCACTGTGTTTTATAATTGCATAGTATTATACTGCGTTGTTACACCATAATTTATTTAACCAATCATCTATTGATAGATACTTGGGCTGATAACATTCTTTTGCTGTTATAAACAGTCCTTCATGGAATAACCTTGAACTTAATTCTTTTTACATGTATGCAAATATGTTTATAGGATAAATTCCCCAAAATGGATTTGCTAGGTCAAAGGTATATGCATTTGCAATTTTTATCAGTATTTTCAAGGTACTTTTCATAAGTATTGTACCAATTTATATTTCTATTGGTAAAACATGAAAGTCTGTTTCCCTACAGCCTAACCACAGAATTTTTAGTAAAAATCTTGGAATTTCCCCAATCTGATAAGTAAAAATGGTGGACCAGCATAATGTATTTTAATTTGTGTTTCATCAGTAAGGTTGAATATTTTCATAAGTTGAAAAGAATTTATATTTCTTTTTCCTGAATTGATTGTGTCATTTGCCCATTTTTCTGTTGAGTTTTTTGTCTTTTTTCTAAATATAAAGAACTTTGTATTTTAAAGTTAACCCTTTAGCCCAGCCGGTATGGCTCAGTTGGTTGAGTGTTGACCTAGAAACCAAGAGGTCTTGGTTTGATTCCCGGTCAGGGCACATGCCCGGGTTTCGGGCTCGATCCCCACTAAGTAGGGTGTGTGAAGGAGGCAGCCGATGGACGATGTTTCTCTCTCATCAATGTTTCTATCTCTCTGTCCCTCTCCCTTCCTCTCTCTCTAAAATCAATAAAAACATTAAAGTTAACCCTTTAACTGTGATAGAAGTTGATAATACTTTTGCCAGTTTTATTTGTCTTTCGACTTTGTAGCATATGTATTCTGTAGTTATTGGGTATAGTATCCTATAAATGTCAATTAGGCCAATGTGGTTAATAGTGTTGTTCAGATCTTCTATGTTTTAATTGTTTTTTGTTTGTTGTTTGGTCTAATTCTTTTCATTTTTGAAAGAGGGGTGTTAAAACTTCCAACTACAATTGTGGAATAGTCTATTTCTCCCTTTAATTCTGTCTTTTTTGGCCTCCTGTGTTTTGCACATGTGTTTTCAGGTGTATACACATTTATGTCGTTCTCATGAATAGACCCTTTTATATCCCCTTTTATCTCTGGTGATGCTTTTTGTCTTGAATTCTGCCTTATGGGAGCCACTCCAGCCTTCTTATGCTTACTAGTTGCATAATAGATCTCTTTGTATCCCTTGACTTTCAACTTATCTGTGTCTATATTTAAAGTGTGCCTCTTGTAGATAACTGACAGTTGGATCTTGCTTTTTTTTAATCCATTCTAATAATCTCTGTGTTTTATCTATTTACATTTAAGGTAATTATTGATTGGGTGTAGGTTAGGAATTTTACTATTTGTTTTCTGTTTGTCCCCTCATATTTTGTTTCTCTGCCTCTTTTCCTGCCTTCTTGTGGGTTAAGTGAATATTTTAGAGTCTCGTTTTAATTTACTTATGGGCTTCTTAGCTGTACCTCTTTGCATTATTACTTTTTTTTTTTTTTAATATATCTTTATTGATTTCAGAGAGAGGAAAGGAGAGGGAGAGAGAGATAGAAACATCAATGATGAGCGAGTCATTGATCGGCTGCAGCCCGCAACCCAGGCATGTGCCCTGGCCGGGAATCGAACCCTGATCTCCTGGATCCTAGGTCGACGCTTAATCGCTGAGCCACACCCGGCCGGGCTCTTTGCATTTTATGAGTGTTTTAAAGTTTCCTTCATGTAAATCTCGCATATTTTTTGTTAACTTCATTTCTAGGTGCAGTATTTTGTCTTTTTAGTTGCTATTATAAATAGGATTTTTTATTTATATCTCTATTTGTATTTATGTAAGCTACTGACTTCTGTTTACTTAAGTTGAGACTTTGTCCTGCAAGTTTATAATCATACATTTTATAAAAACTGAACATTTTACCTCTGTCTTTTAATTTTTCTTTCTCATGTTTATGTTTGCTAATATAAAGCTATGTTTTATGATAGGATAAGTAAGTCAGAGGTGACATTCTGATCACTTTGAAGTCAGCCAAAATTTCTAGAAATTTGGAATTTTCTTATGCACTTAAAACCTTCCTAGGAATAAAAATTTATTAAATACAAAGAAATGCCAACTATTTACAGTTTGATCACTTAAATAAGTTTTAGTATTTACATTGTCCTACCTCCTGGGTGGGTTTGATATTTGCTGTTCTGATTATGACAACTGTTTTCTTGTGTAGGTGTTATAAAAACCACTGTTACTGCAGAGAAAACAGATGAAGAAGAGAAAGGTAACTACTCTTTGAAACCCTGTAGCAAGAGACAGAGTATGACCCACACTTGCCTTTCTGGAGCCAGAGGCACTCTGAGTTACAAGATGAAGGAGCAGAGGAGGAATCCACAAAGGAGACTGAGAAGGCGCAGTCAGTGATATAGAAGGACCAAAAGAGAGTGCTGTCCCAGAAATCCGAAGAAGGAACTTTTTCCAAAGTAGGGAGTCAAATATAGGTAACAAGTCGAATAGGAGAAGAATTAAAAATTGTCTGTTGAATTGATTTAGCAGTGTAGACATCATTGGTGGGCTTGACAGGGACTAAGGTCAAGTGTAGAGGTTAAGTAAACCTCTCTTCAGTGAACATGGAACAGAAGGGGAGGAGAGGAAGTGGAGATGAATATAGATACCCTTTTTAGGGAATGAACCATAAAGGGGAAGGGGAGGTGTCACAAGGATGGAGTTTGTCAGATGATTGTGAAAAAAATCTGGTGGCCCTAGCCAGGTAACTCTGTTGATTAGAGCGTTGTCCCCATATGCCAAGGTTGCAGGTTCGATCCCCAGTCAGGGCCCATACAAGAGTCAACAAGTGAATGCATAAATAAGTAGAACAGCAAGTCGATGTTTTTATTTCTCCCTCTCTCTAAAAATCAATAAAAATTTTAAAAAATTAAAAACAAAACAAAAAGAAAACCTACTGGTTTTTTTTCCTGACAGAGGACAGAGCTGCTCAGTCCTTACTCAACAAGCTGATCAGAAGCAACCTGGTTGATAACACAAACCAGGTGGAAGTCCTGCAGCGGGATCCAAAGTCCCCCCTCTACTCAGTGAAGTCTTTCGAGGAGCTTCGGCTGTGAGTATTTGTTCCTTTTAGCTGTTCTTACCTGTCCCTCTCTTATAAAACTTAGCATCTCAGAGATTCTTGTGGGAATTTTATTTTTTAAAATCCTAATGTATTTTATTTCTTTGACTAGTTAATAATTCACATGATTGAAAAGTCAAAAAGTATGAAAAAGGTAACAGTGATGGTCTCCCTCCCACCCTTGTTTCTTGGCTTCCCAGTTCTCCTCTTGATAGGGATTTTTAAATGCCACAAGTTTATTCATCATAGCTGAAAGTCTTTTTTCTTTTATGCTCTTAGAACTTTCAATAAAATATTGGCTGACAGGTGATTTCTGGATGTCAGGAACATTTCTTATTAGGTAAGCCCTTTTGCTAGACTATAGGGTTTATGGTCTTAAGAATAGTTTATCTGTTTTATAAAATCTGTCAAAAGAGCCTGTACAAGATTCCCAGGACCTATAGTGCAAAGCAGCCTTCAACATTCTGGAATTTTTTAAAAATCCAGAATTAAGTCTTAGGGGAGCACGTGTATGGCCTTGTACTTAGAATGACTTCTAATGTGTCATTATTTTAAAGAGATAATTATGAAAACTCATACGAAGTTTTTTGTTTCTTCAGTAAGTTAGTAAAGAGGTGTTTATGGATCATTGGTTTATGTGCATGCCACTGTGCTGGGTGTTATGAGTGACACAGGACTTAGACACCACTCTTGCTGCCTGCCAGGACCCAAATCATTGACCAGCTATTTTCTGCTGGTCAATAATAAAGTGATGGAATAAAGAGATTCTTTGCCTTTATTCAGCAAAATCTCTGGTATGCCTACTGCTGGAAAACAGGGGCCACATTTCTGCTAACTATTATCACAGCTTTAGAGTAAAAGACACTTAAAATGCTAGAGCAAACTAGAACTAAATCAAGTTGTTAATAAATGTTTTTTTTTCAAAGTGTGGCCTTTTTAAAAATGATTTCAGGAAATTATACTTTTCTGTGTCATTTCCTCTCAAGGGCTTCATTCAACAAATCTGTCATCTCTGCTTCTGTTCATAAACTGTATTAGGGAAGCTAGATGTGCTCTATTGTTTCCTGAACTGACAGTTTGCTTTTCCAAGTATCAGTGGGTTTTTTAAGTTCCTTTCATTTAAAGGACTGGAGCTCTCAGTTCAACCAGTGATGAATTGTCCTCTTTGAAAAGGCAAGTTTTCTCTGATTTAGCTGTTAGTAGCCAAAGGAAACAAAGAATGAAACCTAGGTCACCTAATATAGTTGGTCTGTTTCGTACTTAAAAGATTTGAATTAATCTGCAAAATAAAAGAAAAAAATTGAGCCACTGGAAGCTCTTAGATCAATTGAAAATCCTCATTCAGTAGTGACTTTGTTTCCTTGACAACCAAATCAGAATCTGCTGGCGTTACAGCCTTTTCTTCCAAATGGCAGACACCAAAGGTTATGTTTTCAAAGTTCTTTGTGTCTGAGAACCAACACAGACCAGAAGAATTTGCCTTCTAGAGATCCTGTTAAACTCCAAGGAAGGCCTAGAGAACAGAAGTATTGACTTGGTTTGACTTTTCTTTGGAAATAATCTAGTCTGATTTTTTAAAAATTTATTTATTGATTTTAGAGAGAGAGGAAAGGAGAGAGAGAAACATTGTCGATTTGTTGTTCCACTTATTTATGAATTCATTGGTTGATTCTTGTATGCCCTGACCAGGGATCAAACCCACAACCCTGGGATACTGGGACAACGCTCTAACCAAATGAGCTACCGGGCCAGGGCTCTAGTATGATTTTTGTTAAACACCCTGTTTAGAGGTAGCAGAGAGCTTATTGTAAATGTGATGTAAGAGCAACTTTAATTGGTATTTGTTGTGTAGCTGCTTATATAAAAAGTTTGTGCTTTCCTATTCTTGATTTTGATTAGACCTAAATAAATCTGAGCATTTGTAAAGGTCACTATGATAACTGAACCCCTCCTTACCTATGTACTATATAGATCAGCTACTAGAAACTGGCTGAATCAGTTTTCTTACTTCTTGATTTTTCCAAGTACTTAACGCTTGATTTTTCCAAGCTGGCTTTGGAAGGACTATTGAACACAAAATGACTGGTTCAATCTAATATCTGCACTAAGAAATTAAATCCCATTCTCCAAAGGGACTTCTGTGTCTTAGCAGCATAGTAAGCAGTGTTATTTTTAAATGTCTTTTATAATTTATTTTATACCATGAATTAATCCAGGGAACACTTGTAACCCAAGGTCAATCATATTTGTGGGTCTGCTGAAAGCATAAATTTCTCCAAAAAGGAAATTAGTCTATATTTTATGAATTGTATAATAGTTGCAGATTAAGATCTAGTAGGAAAAGATGGTTTTGTTTTGTTTTAGATAGTGTTTTTTTTAAGGCATAGGAAAATATGTCTGACAAAAATAGGAAGCATCATTCTTTGCTAGATATAGGGAAAGATAAAATTCTAGGACTTTAAAACAGTCTCAACAACTAGAAATCCATCTTCTCTCTCCCTGGCCTCCCAGGAAACCACAGCTTCTTCAGGGAGTCTATGCCATGGGCTTCAATCGACCATCCAAGATACAAGAGAACGCACTACCCATGATGCTTGCTGAGCCGTGAGTATGCACCTCTTCAGAATTTGGTTCAATGTCATCCACCAACAGCTGTTACTGTCTTGAGACTAAGACATTGATTTTTTTCGAGACAGTGGAAGAAGGCGGAGGTTGGGGGGAGACATCGATGTGAGAGAGACACACCAATTGGTTGCCTCTGGTACTTGCCCCGAACAGGGCCGGGGATTGAACTTGCAACCCAGGTGCATGCCCTTCACCGGGAATCAAACCCGCCACCCTTTGGTGCGTGGGCTGATGCTCTAACCACTTAGCAACACTGACCAGAGCTGTTTAACCCCCCCCCCCCTTTTAATGTCAAAAATGCCACTTATTTCCATGACAATGGGTTACTTGAAGTAAAATGTGAAAGTTCCCTCTAAAGCATCTGTCTGACTTGGTATCTCACATTTTCCATAAAGATGGGAAAAGGGAACACACAGAAGGACCCAGGGCCTAGAGGCACATTATGAAAATAATGTGCTCAGCAGATAATGTCCTCAGGGATTTGTCTTGGCACAGATCTTATTCTGTAGTCTTAATTTCCATGGGGCCCTTAAGGTACCTAACTAGGGCACTAGCTTTGCTAGAGCCTAGAATGAGGATTTCTTGGTGTGAACCCATCTAAAACAGTCATTATTTCCCATATATTTAAGCAGTTTTTTAACAACATATAAAAAATATATCATGGTGCTCAGTGCAGAAAATCTGGACTAAAGGGGAAATCTATATTCCAACCACCCAGAAAGAACATTTTGACACCTTTTTTGTGTTGAACCAATATTATTTTCATCTCTCTTCTTCCTTGATCAAGCCCACAGAACCTGATTGCCCAGTCTCAGTCTGGTACTGGTAAAACAGCTGCCTTTGTCCTGGCCATGCTCAGCCGAGTGGAACCAGCGGAGAGATACCCCCAGGTGAGGGCTGGGGAATCCTGAGGTTCTGACTTGCTTGTCCTGAGAAGGGCAGTGCCATCTGGTGGGGGATTGATAGGGGTGCCTCTGGAGGGTTCTCAGTGTTTCCTATGCTTCAAACTGTGGCTGAGGCAGAGCAGGATCTGGGTAGAATTCATTTGGAAACAGCCTTAAACCATAGCTTCCAAAGGCATCCACCCAGCCAAGCTGAAAGGTTGGCCTGGTTGAAGGGGATGTGGTTTCCTGAACGGTTCAAGTTGTAATAACATCAGCATACTTATTGCTTTAGAACCTGTTGTCTATTACTAAAAGGGTCTCCTAAAGTCATCCTTTATGATCTCCCTGTCAGTGCCTATGCCTCTCCCCAACTTACGAGTTGGCGCTTCAAACAGGAAAAGTGATTGAGCAGATGGGCAAATTTCATCCGGAACTAAAGCTTGCTTATGCTGTTCGAGGCAATAAATGTGAGTATAAAGGGGTGAGCCCTAAGCAGTGAGCAGGGTAGGGTGGTTGGGTGTTTGAATGTTGCAGATGTGGTAATGATTATTCAGCTCTCTGGTTCAATCTGACTTTAGAGCCCAAATGCATTGATTTTAGCAAATCTATTTAATTGTTAATTTCTTAACAGTTCTTTCCGCTCTTTTTTTTCTTTTTTTTTTTAAAAAAAAAATATCTTTATTGATTTCAGAGAGAGGAAAGGAGAGAGAGAGAGAGAGAGATGGAAACATCAATGATGCGAGAGTCACTGATCGAGCCCACAACCCAGGCATGTGCCCTGACCAGGAATCGAACCCCAATCGCCTGGATCCTAGGTCAATGCTCAACCGCTGAGCCATGCCTGGCCGAGCTCTTTTTGCTCTTAAAATAAGATTTTGCATTGTTAGAAAATCCCTGAGTCCTGGAGTTCTTCACTGAGAAGACAGGGTTTTGAATTTGGCATCCAGAATTTTGGAAGCTGCTTACTAGAGAGGGATGGCAGCACTGAGGATGCAAGGTAGAGGTCAGATACCTTTTTTAAAAGTAAGCACAGCTTTAGTAAGAGTAAGAGCATGGATAGCTCACTTGGTCTTACCAAAATCAGAAATCCTCCAGAAGTTCTTTCTTCTGTGTGTTCTGCAGAGTATAATACAGAGAATATGGGTTAAAATGGGGAAGAGGGTCATTAGAAAGTTATCAGAATATTAAAAAGCTACAAGTCATTGAGAAAAAAGGAAGCAGTCTAATAGGAGAATAGATAAAAGAGGCCTAGTTGAACAGACACTTCATAAAAAAGAGAATTCAGATGGCCAGTGAGCATGAAAAGATGAGCCTCATTAGTCAACACAAAAATGCAGGTGGGCAAAAATGAAAAAATCTGACAATTACCAGTATTACTGAAGACACAGAACGTGAACACTCACACTCCTGGCAGGGAGTATACACTGATATAGTCACGGTAGGAGACAGTTTCGGTATTACCTAGAAAAGTTGAAGAGATATCCCTGGCCCCAGTTGGGGTGCATGTAGGAGGCAATAATTAACTTGTTCTGTTAGCTCTAGAAGGATGGGCAAGGCTTTGATTTCCAGAGCTGGTTTTGCCATGGAAATACCCACAGAACACATCTTGTCTCCACAGTGGAAAGAGGTCAGAAGATCAGTGAGCACATTGTCATTGGCACCCCTGGGACTGTCTTAGACTGGTGTGCCAAGCTCAAGTTCATTGACCCCAAGAAGATCAAGGTGTTTGTTCTGGATGAGGCTGATGTGATGATAGCTACTCAGGGCCACCAAGATCAGAGTATCCGCATCCAAAGGTAAGACTCTGGATCCGGGAGGAACTTCCCAGCCTCCTGATCTGCAAATAAAAATCTTCTTCTCTATGTCTACACCTGTTATATCCAATTCCTCTCTCATGCTGGCTTCTTTGCTTCAGAACCTTCAGAAGCATGTGTTTGATGGGCCATGTCAGCAATGACCATACTCCCAGCCTGGGTTGAGGAAAAAGACTTAGGGAATCTAACACCACCCTTTCTCTGCCCCATGTCTGCTCCTGCCCCTTCCCCACAGTGCTCCTCCACCTCTGCCACCTTCCTAGGGATATAGACCATCCACGCCTGGGGAGGCTGTGCTTGTTTGTTCCAGTGTGAAACTCAGGGTCATGCCAAACACCACCTGGGCCTTGCCTTGCAGGATGCTGCCCAGGAACTGCCAGATGCTGCTTTTCTCTGCCACTTTTGAAGACTCTGTCTGGAAATTTGCCCAGAAAGTGGTTCCAGACCCAAACATTATCAAACTGAAACGTGAGGAGGAGACATTGGACACCATCAAGCAGTATTACGTCCTGTGCAATAACAGAGACGAGAAGTTCCAGGCCTTGTGTAACCTCTACGGGGCCATCACCATTGCTCAAGCCATGATCTTCTGCCATGTGAGTAGCAGCAGGAGCAGGCCTGCCCTAGGAGGAGCTCCATGGAAAGGTGTTGCCCATTCCCCTCCCTCTCAGCTGGCTCTACCTTAGTGCTGAGGAGGACCAGGTTTCCTCTGTGGAGCCAGGAAAGAAACAGTTTGTGAAGATGTAAGAGGCAGTTTCTTCTTGGTGTCCTGAGGTATACATAGTCAAAGCATAGAGCCCCTTCAATTTTACATTACTTGTATGTGATGTATTATTAAAAAACCCAAGAGAATCAACTGATATAAGAAATTAAGATGGTTTGTTACAAAGTCAGTATAAAATAATGCTTTCTAGTCTTAAATGCAAACACTTAGAAAATGGAAGGATAGATTCCTGTTTATAATAACAAAAAAAACACTTTTTTTCCCCAGGAGTAAATATTTAAGATTTCTGAAGAAAATTTCAAAATGTTATTTAAAGGATATAAGAATAAGACAACTCTTACTCTGTTGTTGGAAGACATATAATTTAGAGTGGCATCCCTCTCCCAAGCTCATATCTAAACTTTCAAACCTATAGAAAAGAAAAAATGAACACTTGTGCCCATCACCTGTTGTCAACAGTTAGCCACATTTGCTTCATCCATATCTATGTGTGACATATCTGTACTTTTTCTTTTTTGCTGAATCATTTTAAAGGTAGTTGTAGACATCATGAAAATTCACACCTAAATACTTCCTAAGAGCCCAGCCAGGCATGGCTCAGCAGTTGAGCATCGACCTAGGATCCAGGAGATAGAGGTTCGATTACTGGTCAGGGCACATGCGGGCGTTGTGGACTCCCTTGCAGGTGGCAGCCGATCAATGACTCTCTCATAATTGATGTTTCTGTCTCTCTCTCCCTCTTTCTTCCTCTCTCTGAAATCAATGAAGATATATTTAAAAATAAATACTTCCTAAGAATGACCTTAGTAATACCATTACTACACCTTAAACAGTGATACAGTGATAGTGATATTATCCCCTAAACAGTTCATCCATATTCCATTTCCCCACTTGGCATGCAAAGGTTCTTTATTGCTTTTGGTGGCTATTGTTAAACCTAAGAGCCAATCAGAGATTGTTGCATTTAGTTGTGTCCCTTGAGACTCCCTTAATCTACAACAGTTTCCAACAGTTTCCCTACCTTTCATGACATGGATATCTTAGAGTCCAGGCTAGTAAGTAGATTTTCTCTGACTTTTCCCCCTTGTGATTATATTTAGGTTAAATTTTTTTGTAAAATTACTACCCAGGTAATGTCGTTTCTTTTTTTTCTTTTTTTTATAAATTTGTTTTTTAAAATATGTTTTCATTGATTTTTAGAGAGAGGAAGGGAGAGGAATAGAGAAATAGAAACGTCAGTGAGAGAGAAATATCCTCGATTGGCTGCCTCCTACACGCACCATACTGGGGATGGAGCCTGCAACCCAGGCATGTGCCTTTACCGGGAATCTAACCAGTGACCTCTTGATTCATGGGTTGACATTCAGCCACTGTGCAACGCTAGCTGGGCACATTGTTACTTCTTGGTATACCATCATGTTAACAATTTTAGGAAATTTAACCCTTTGCTGGTAAGTTTCAGGTAGAATCTTCCAGATCAAAAATATTTTTTTCAGGGACTGATTTCTCAAATGTTTTCATCCTTCAGACCCGCAAAACAGCCAGTTGGCTGGCAGCAGAGCTCTCAAAAGAAGGCCACCAGGTGGCTCTGCTGAGTGGTGAAATGATGGTGGAGCAGAGGGCTGCGGTGATTGAGCGCTTCCGAGAGGGCAAAGAGAAGGTTCTGGTGACCACCAACGTGTGTGCCCGTGGTGAGCAGAGATTTGTCCTGGTCTGCCAGACTCAGAGTAGTGAGAAAAATCCTCATATATGAAAAACTCGGATGGTTTGGGAGAGATCAGCAGGGTTGGTGATGACATTTTTTTCTAGGCGGCTGGATTCCCTCAGCAGATAAGAACTTTCACAGAAGCCCGAGTCCTGACTTGGTGGAAGGAAATGTACAGGCTTCTGACTGGTCTAGAACAGCACCTGCTCTTCTTGGGGCATCCATTGAGGTTTCAGTTGCATCTCCAGGCACTTGTGTCTAGCAGAGGCTCTCTTACTGACTTCATAATTTTGTTAGCACCTGCCAAAGTCTTATGGTTTTCCTCTGGGTTCTGCTGTGTGCTGCTTGTCTGTGAATGCCAGAGCTGGCCCACCCTGACTCCCTCCACCCAAAGTTGGTGCACCAGGCTGACTGTGGGCAAGTGACAGTGACTTCTGTCTCTCATCCTTACTCTTCTCCAACTCTCCTTCATGCAGGTATCGATGTTGAACAGGTTTCTGTTGTCATCAACTTTGACCTTCCCGTGGACAAGGATGGGAACCCAGACAATGAGACTTACCTGCACCGGATCGGGCGCACTGGCCGCTTTGGCAAGAGGGGCCTAGCAGTGAACATGGTTGACAGCAAGCACAGCATGAACATCCTCAACAGAATCCAGGAGCATTTTAGTGAGTCCCTGGGACTGTCCTCTGCCGGGGCCCTTTCCTTATAGGGCCAAATCCAAGGGTGGGTGGAAGAGTAGGTTTTCCCATGGCCCCTAGGGAGGCTTTGTCCCTGTCCCCATTCCCCTCCTTCCCTACAATATGGAAGCTCTCAGAGAGCACACCTGGAGAGTTCAGTGTCAGGGATGTGAATGACAGTTCCCCCTTGGCCAGGCTGGGGGTCTCGGCCTCTGACTGTTGCTGTGAGTGTCTGTTTCTCAGGCACCAGAAGCCTTTGGGGATAAATGAAGGATGAATGTGGCCAGAGGCAGACGTGTTCCTACCCAGTGTGCTTCATCTCCCTGCTGTGCTGCCCCTTCCCTAGGTGTGTGTCTCCACAGTAACCCCATGTTGATTTCTCTTTGATTCTTTTTTTCCCTCAGATAAGAAAATAGAAAGATTGGACACGGATGATTTGGATGAGATTGAGAAAATAGCCAACTGAAAAGCTCCACCAGTCCCTGCACAGGAACCTAGTGCTTTCATAGCATAGATCTGGACAGTCACCGAAAGACAAAGGCACCTACCTCATTTTAAATTACATTTGGACTTGACAAAAATTATGCAAATGATTGAAAAAGGTTAAAGGAAAATTTACATTTTGGAAAATTTCGTCCTTTTCCCCCATTTTTTTAAGCTACGGTTTCCCCCATCTTTGTAATATTCTGGTCACTGTTGGTATCACTGGCCCCAGGATCCCATTCCTGTTTTCCAGCTGGGGGTGCTGGGACCATCCTCCACCCCTGTGCGAGAGGCCCGCTGCCTGGATGGAGCATGGGGAGCGGCAGCAGAGAGGCCTGCGAGCTGTCCCCCTCCTCTGTCCCTGAGACCAGTCACAAATGTCTCCTGCACTTGGGGCTATCTTCCTTCTCCTAAAATCCAGAGGTGTCCAGTTAATCTCTTTAACCTCTGTTCTGTGTGCCAGAGGGTATCTTTGTTTCTCCCTGAGTAAGCATCTTGGCTGCTTTGTAAACCTCGGTTTGGGGAGAAACACGGAAGTTAGTGAATCTTCAGATGGGTTCGTTTTGCAAGGGTAGGTGACTCCTTTGAGGATCCAGGCCTGACTTGCCTCTTGGCATTTGCTCTATCTGCTCGGCACCTGGTAGTCAGTCATGGTAGCCAGGAGACACTGGGCAATTTTCTGACACATGCCTGGCGGAGCGAGTTGGTTCTTATCCATGGGGTGTCACACTATGCCTGGAGGTGAGCGGCACAGTTTGGAAAGGAAGTTATGACTAAGTGAAAACTTGGATTATGCTGTTCATCTGTAATAGTGGACCTATTGGTTACTTTAATTCATATGTGGTATGACTATGGACACATAAATTAGAGCTATGCCCATCATTCATTATGTTAAGAAATTTTAAAATAATTATGAAACATTTTACTAATCTCGGTATGTGTTTATTTCTATTTTTCTGGTTATTAGACTAATACATGTTCATTAAAAAATGTATTTGGGTGTGTACCTATATAAAAGTGCAAGTGCTCTCTATCCCCACCTCTGGGGTCACCATTGCTAGCAGCTTGGTGAACATTCAATATATTGCCTTCTATTTGCATACATCAATCTACTTTGCTTTTTAAAAATGTGAACATTCTATTTACACTCTTGTGTAACCCGCCATTTCACCTACCAGCATATTTTGTTGATCTTTTATTTTTGTCTTTGTGAATCTCTTACCAGCATATTTTGGACCTGTGACACATAGATCTGTGTCACTGTTGACAATGGCATCATTCCAGTGTGTAGCTGCTCAGCATTTATTTCATGGCTCCTCTAGTCATAGGCATGTGGGGGTTTCCACTGTGTTGTGTTGCCACAGTGCCACATGAATATCCTCACTCATCTCTGTGCCCTGCTGAGACTCCCTCTAAGACGTATTCCTGGAAGTAGAGTTGTTGGGTCAAAGAGCAGGGACATTTAAACTTTTAATACATTGCTAACTTAGTTTGCCAAAAGAGTTTTACCAATTTTATGTTATTGCAATTATACAAAAATACTATTTTCTTACCTGTTTGCTAATCCTGTACATTAATTTTTAAACCTTTGCCAGTCTGTATAGCAAAAATAGATTACAGCATTGCTTTTTTGTTTTGTATTTAGTGAGGTTTGGCAAATTTTCAGTTTATTGGATATTTGTATTTTCTCTTGGAATACTGGCCATTCTTGTCTCACATTTTACTATTGAATTGTCAATCTTTAATGATTTTTGGCCACCTTTCTATTTTAGGGAAATTAAACTTTGTTTTAGAGTGGTAGATGCTTTTCTAGTTTATCTTTACAAACTCATTTTTCCTTACTGCTATACAAAAGTTTGATCTTAATGTTAAATTTCATTTTTATTTTAAGAGATCCGGATTTTATGTCACGGCTAGAAAAGCTTTTCTCATCCCATTATTATAAATTATTTACTCTTGTTTCCTGTAGTGGCAGTTCTTGGGCAGTAAATTTTCTAAATTCTTGTATCAAAATGTTTTGCCCTGCTCATTGGCTGTGAGTGATTCTGGTTACCTTAAGTGAGCAGTGACAGGGCTGTGGTGTGTGGGCTAGAGCCATGAAGACTGAGTGAATGGGGAGATACAAAGGGTCCAGATCGGAACAGATATGAATGAGTGAAAGTGAAAGACTGAGTGTATGGGGGAAATCAGGTACGATAGAGAGGGACTGTGCAGGTGTATGTGTGAGGGGCAGATGCAGGCTATAGCTGGAGATGGGGGAAAGGGTTCTGAAAAGAAAGGTTGTGGTTGAAAGGGGAGCAGCTTCCAGAAAGGCAGGAGACCAGGTGAGGGGGGTGGGTGCTCCTACAGGAAGGAGACAGGCAGGGCATGAGGATAGGAGATGGATTCCCAGTACTCTAGTTAAGCAATGCCCACTCTGACCCCAAAACAACAGGGATACAAAAAACTATAAAATAGAAAACACTATCTGAGCCAAAAACAAGATGAATATTTCTGTGGACTAGCAATGGGGCAGAAATGCAAAGTGGTGAGCGCAGCTGAAGCCAAATGCTTGTTGGGCTCCAGTCCAGAAATGGAGTAGCTACAGGCTATTAGGTCCTGTGGAGTAGAGGGGTCTGGAAGCTTCCAGTACAGCCAGGCTTGCTGCAGGGTGGGAACTGGACTGAACTTGGCCTGCACCATGGCTGGGCATGAGAGTTATGTTAAAACTTGGGGCCCAGAAAGGTGGTAGGAGGACTTGGCCCCCCCCATTCCCTTGTCACCGGTAACTGACACACAGTTCTGTTTACTCTGCCCGCCTGGTCTGTGACATCCCCAGATCAGTGGATGTCAGCAGGCCTGGTTCTAGAATAAGGGCCAAATGAGTGGGGAGCCAGATAGAATCAACTGCTAAACCCATATGTGGACTGCGGGGAGAGAAGAAATCTAACGCTAAGAAATAAATACTGTAAACATCAAAATTAATTCACCCCAGATAAAGTTCATTTTATGGAATGGCCTGATGAGAACTTTATATATGTTTGGATGCTCAAGGAGAAAGAAAATACATTTCACTAAAAAAGGGCAAGAGCCTTGACCTATATGGCTCTGTTGAGCATCATGCTGTGTACCAGAAGGCTGCCAATTCAATTCCAGGTCAGGGCACTTGCCCAGGTTGCAGGTTCCGTCCCTGGTCGGGGTGTGTATGGGAGGGAACGATCGATGTTTTTCACGTTGATGTTTTTTTCTCCCTCTCCCTCTCTAAAAATCAGTGAACTATTCTTTTAAATATATATAAAGTCAACACCACATCCCCGCAGGATTTGCAGACAATGGTGCTTCCATCAAACTTGAATTATGCAGGGGTGGGTATTTTCTTCCTAATCCCCTTTACTCAGCATCTGACTCAGGAGAATGAGTTTATTGCAAATGTGATCAAGTGGTAATGCCAACCCATGTTTCCTGATGTGGTATCTTTGCTGGATCAAAGCAACATAGTCCTTGGCCAACATGGGGGTGGGGAACACAATTTGGTGAAGCTCCCGATTCTGGAGGCAAGTGACAACATTTGAGAGTGCTGCTGCAACCAATTATGACACACAATGCAACAGGCTTTGAGTAGGGGACCAGGACAAGAAATGGTTCTCAGCAGTCCAGGCTGTGCTTGCCCCGTCCTACCACCAGGCCTTATGATTCAGCCCACCAAATGCTACAAGGAGTATCTAACAACTCCAAACAGGAGAATTATAGCCCCGAGACCTAGGGTTTTAGATAAAGACCAGTGCCCTCCACAAAAAGTATTCTTCACTTGAAAAGCAGTTCTTGGGCACTGGCAGAAACTGAATCTTAGGACACCAAGTGACTATGGACCCTAAGTAGTCCATCATAAGATCCATGTTATCTGACCCACTAAATTATAACTAAATTATAAAACCGTTTCAGTGGCATTCCATAGCATGATGGAAGTACGCTTGTTGGTCCAGATTGTCCAAGGAAAGAGCATGAGCAGGTTCCTCAGAAGCCTGGGGCACCTGCTACCATTCTGATTTCCTGCCAACCCACACCTATGGCTTCATGGGTCGTCCCACAGAACTTGGAAATGGAGGGGAAAAGCCCCATCCTGATGCCTGCTGGATCTGCATGCTGTGTTGATCCCTGGCAGTGGACAGTGTCTGCCCTGCTGACCCACTTGGGCACCGTGAAGGATCACCCTCCAGAAGGGCATAGCTGGTGGGTCCAGGGTTGGGAGGCCTCATGCAAAGGGGAGGGTGTCGGGGAGTCCATCCCTCCCCTTCATACATTCCTCCCAACATTCTTGGCCATTACTTGGTCACAGCTCCCCACTGATATTTTGAAACAGATGAATGACTATATAATGTTTTTTTCTTTTTAATTCAGAAACAGAGAAAGGGAAGGAAATAAAAAGTTTGTTTAAATAACTATTGCAGAAAAGGAGATCTGGGCTGGATGCTGGGACCTACCTCTTCCAGAATGGGTATTTATTGTTTTAAACAAAACAAAAAGGAACAACAACAAAAAAGAAATAAATTATTCTGCTCAATACTGTTTGGCATAATTGCATTGTTTTTGTCATCTTCTAAACACTCAAAACAGCCACTTCAGGAAGCATTGAGATGAGGCGGGCAAGAATGGCTGGTGCCTTAGCTCTCTAGAATGGTGGGAGGAGGCCCTGAGAGGCAATTCAACAAAGGCCCGCCCAAATCCACCCCCATTCTTTATTCCACCTACTTTTGGAATTAGGAAGGTACAAACTCAAGCTAAATTCTCAATATATTAACCTTTGGGGGCACCCACTGCCCAGCCCCAACCCTCCTCTAATACCCCCCTGGTTACTATTCCCTCAGCCAGCTGCAGGAACTACACCAATGGCCAGGAGGCTGCTTGGTGGTACCAACTCACTAAGAAAATGGGTGATATTTGTGTTGTCACTGCTGGATAGGGGGTTCCTCTTAGTGGTTTGGAAGCTTCACAGAAGCTCTTTTCCCCTCCTAAACTTCCCTAACCTTTAAGGGTGAAGACCATCGGCAACTTCCTCTAGGGACTTAAGCTGGGTTCAGACGTGCAAGTAGCTTCCAGTTGTAATCCCTTAGTGGTGGTTAGCTTCCCAGCCCATTCCAGAGCTGGAAGTGAAAAGTGAGTTAGAGCAAGAAGGCAGGAGGTGAGCGTGGGGGAGGAGACCCATGGGCAGGGGAGGAGGCATGCAGAGGGGCAAGTCTACTCCTCCCCAGCTAGGCTCCCAGCAATTTCCACGGCCAGCTTAGAATTTTTAAAGAATCTTTGTTGGTCAGCCATACCTGGTAATTTCAGGTTAACTAAATTATGAGCCCAAAGCAAATTCCACCCCCAAGCAAGAGGTTTCCTACTCCTCTTTGGGGTGATATGTGAAGGAAGAAGGTGCATGCACCAGGCAGCCGGGCTCCCCATCTCCAGCCTTCTTTCCCACCTGATGCTCCCTCTCCCTTGAGCCAGCCAAAGACGTGTGTGTGTTTGTGTGTGTGAGGGAGAGGAGGAGGAAGGGAGGGAGACTGAGAGAGACTGAAAGAGAAAAGCAGCAACGCCCCAATCAATCCCAGGGCAAGTTTTGATTTCTTTTTCCAGAGCAAGTAGGCTGGTGAGGAGGCCCAGGGCCTAAGGAGACACTCAAGGTTGTAGCGCAAAGTAGGGGCCAAGGATACACGTGAGTGAGAAGCACCTTACATTTGATGTGAGGGGGCTTCCTTGTCCCCTGCCCAGTTCCTTACACCTGTTCCAGAGTTCGGCCCTAGGCGAATTCTGCCCCCAATCAAAGGGTGAACACGATTCGTTTTCTGGTGAGATACTAAATGCCCTGGTCAGAAAGGCCATTCCATAGGGTGGCCAAAGGCGGGGAGGGGGGGAGGGAGGATGAGGGGACTCACGCGCCCTCTGGATTCTCACTGCATTTCTTTGGTGGGTTGACACCCATCTCAGCCTAAACGATAAGAGAAATGTAGGGTCTAAAATTCTCTCGGAGGCCCGGAGCCTTTTGGGAGAGCTCTGGCTTTTCCTCTGGGTTGGAAGAGCGCTCCCTGGAAACCACCTGGCCCGCCCCTCGAACACCCCGAGGCCACAAGGGACTCCCGCGGAGGGGAGGCCGAGCCGCCGTGACCCGGCCCTCCCCTCCGTTTCCTTCTCGGCGTCCTTGGCGGGGTCAGGCCCGCAAGCGCCTGTGACAGCTCAGACCAAGCCTGAGGAAAACACTTCTTCGAGGACAGAAGCCACCTCTACTCTTTAACAAGCGTGAAACAAAATCCTACCCAAGAGCCTAGGGGAGTGGGGATAGACACCGCCGGTTCGCCTCCGAAGGCCATTGATTGGAGGAGACGGGGCCCAGTGCCGGAAGTTGACTCGTTAAACCGCATGATTGGTTGAGATAAACATAGGCTCCGCCCTACCGCAGCGTTGATTGGTGCCAGGCCCCTAGTCTTGTGATTGGCAGGAGACAGCCGGCGCTCGCTGGGCTGCAGCATGATTGGTCCAGACCGCGGCCCGGTGTCGCCCGGGATTAGGCGCCGCGCTCCTGCGGAGGCGTCCGCCATGGGGCTGGCCTGGAGTCCCCAGCCGGGCTGCGCACCGGCGCCTGGCGGCCGGGCCTGAAGAGTCGCGGCCAGACCTTTCTCAGTTGCCTCGATAGACCTCGATCTTGCTGGCCTTGGCCAGCATGTCGATGATGTGGGCCTCGAAGTCGGCGTCGTGCACGCCGGTCTTCCGGAACTCGCCCGCATACCGGTTATTCTCCCAGTAGTGGTGCCAGTTGCCTCGGCTGTCGGCCCCGAACCCGTACACGTTCACCTGCGGGGGAGGGCGCAGCAGGTCACCTCACGTCGGGGACCGTGGAAGACAGTTCGCGGGAGAGCCTCGGGTCGTACTGGGGGAGGAGAAAGCCGCTGCGACCCGACGACAGCCCGGCAGGCCGGCGGCTAATGGATTCCCAGAGCGCGGGGTGCGCGGGAAGCGGGACGTCAGGCGCCGAGGGAGACGGCTGCTCCCTTCCAGCTGCCCTTCCACCCGTCTGACCCCTAGTTCAACCCTGGCTAACTTCCCGTTGTTGTTTTTTTTAATGGAGCACTTTTAACTTTTAAATGAAGTGATTTCAGATTTGGTAAAAATCATTAAAGTAGTACGTTTGGGAAATGCAGATCCATTCCTAGAAATGGAAGGAAATCAAAACCACATGGTTTCTGCCTACAAAATCACATTCTTCTTGAGGCACCCCTAACCCCTGAGAAGCGCTGCTTTGCCTGTTCCACGGGTCCCACTATTTTACCCCCGGACTGGGCTACCCACCTCATCACACACATGCAGGGCAAAGAAGAGCACCAGCATCCCTGTAGAAGGGTACCGCCCATGATGCTCTGTCCACCTGTCGTGGATGTACTTGAAGAAGGCTGGGTTGTAGATCTGGACCTGGGAGGAGAAAATAGGACAGGTACATGAGGGGTTTGGGGGGCCTGGAGACTCAGGCCAGGCTCTGAGCAGCTTCTGCAAGTTTCTCCATGCTTGCCCTTGGACCCATTCATCTGTGTTCCCTGGTTCCTTGCAGCCTCTGTGGAGGTCAGGCATACCAGCAGTTGGGGACACCGAAGGTCCTGGAAGGGCACTAGGGGACACCTGAGCCACAGGACCAGGCACACCAGGAGTCAGATCTATACTGTTTCCATTGAGGTGGGAATAATGAAGGGGGTGGAGGAGGGAGCTTACCTTTTCTTTGTCTACTCGAAGAAAGGACTTCACTGGGGCATAGGTACTGCAAGCAAACAAACAAACAAAACATTTAGATGGCTTTGTGGGACCCAGGGATGCCTTTCCTCCTGCTCAAGCCTGAGTGATGACAGCCTCACAACAAGCCCCCCTGCTTCCAGACTGCTCTCCCACACCACATGACTGCAGTACCTCCCTCAGAAACCTTCAATGGCTCCCCATGCCCTTCAAGATAAAATAAGGATGTTTAATTAGACATGCATCGGGGCCTTCCATATTCCAGCCCCAACTTTTTTCCCCCACAACACTCTGATGTGAACTCTCCACAGGGTGGGTTCGCTGATCATCTCAAACTTTTTATCATCTCAAATGATAAAAAGCTTTGATAATATGATACCATGTGTGTGCTCTTACCAGTGCCCACACTGACCCTCTCGCTAATCTCACATTTGGCACAAATCCCTCCTTCCTCCTTATTAGCCAGCCCTGACACCCATAACCTACATTACCTTTTCTAATCCCTTTTAAATCTATGGGATTTAAACTCTATAGCATTTATTTTAGCTTTTATGTCTCCCAAACATAAAATCAGGACACTAACTTATACTTCTGTGTTCAAAAATATGTGATAACAATAGGCAAAAGGTGGAGACAACCCAATTGTTCATCACTGGGCGACTGGATAAAACAAAATGTAGTATGTACATTCAAGGGAATACTATTTAGCCTTTAAAATGAATGAAATCCTGACACATGCTACAACATGGATGAACCTTAAAAACATTATGCTAAGTTAAATAAGTCAGATATAAAAGGACAAACACTACATAATTCCACTTATATGAAATACCTAGAATAGTCTAACCATACAGACAGAATGGTGATTATCAGGGGTGGGGAAAGGGGTGAGATGAGGAGTTACTCTTTACTGGCCACAGAGCTTCCATTTGAGATGATAAAGTTCTGAGATGGGTAGTGGTGATGTCTGCACAATAATGTCAATGTACTTTATGCTACTGAACGGTATGGTTGAAATCGTAAATTTTAAGTTACACACATTTTGCACACACACAAATACCACTGTAAGGCAGTGTTTACCTTGGAGGTATAGGAAATGGGGGTGATAGCTAAAGTATACAGGGGTATCTTTAGATCTTTAAAGGTTTTCCTCTTTAGAACATGGAAGTGTTCTAAAATTAATTGTGGTGATGATTATACAACTCTGAATAGACTAAAAGCAATTCAATTGTACACTTTAAAATATATCTTATTTTATTTCAAAAAGAGGAAGGGAGAGGGAGAGAGAGATGGAAACATCAATGATGAGAGAGTCATTGATCGGCTGCCTCCTGCAAGCCCCCCACTGGGGATTGAGCCCGCAATCCGGGCATGTACTCTGACTTGGAATCAAACAGCAATCTCCTGGATCATAGGTCAATGTTCAACCGCTGAGCCACGCTGGCCGGGCAAATTGTACACTTTAAATATGTGAATTGTATGGTATGTGAATTATATCTCAATAAAGCTATTAAAAAATATATTTGGTTAGCCCTGGCCAGTGTGGCTCACTTGGCTGGGCATCATCCTGGAAACCAAGAGGTTGCTGGTTTGATTCCCAGTCAGAGCACATGCCTGGGTTGCAGGCTTGATCCCTGGAAGGGGGCGTGCAGGAGGCAGCCAATCAGTGTTTCTCTCTCACACTGATGTTTCTCTCTCTCTTTCCCTCCCCCTTCCCCTCTCTCTAAAAATCAATAAAAATCTTTTTAAATAATATACTTGGCTAATTGAATTTCCTGTGACTGGGCAACTGCTCCCGAAGAAAATTCTCAGAAGGCAGAGCTCCCACAGTCAGGAACCACCTCCTGGAAAGAACACCAAAACCAGATTGTTCTTTCCACACCTTTCCATCACCAGTATGCTGGCTGTCACCATGGAGGAATTGACAACATGTTTGGTCCTTAGCTAATGTACCATTTGGGCCCCTTCCTACAATTGCCTCCCTCCTCACCCACCCCTCTTGACCAAAATATTCAGTAAAAGGAACCCTAAGATCCAGTCCCCAGGAAGACTCCTCCCGGGGGGGGGTCCTGTCAAACATATTGCACTCCCAGTCAGCAGGGCAGCTCACAATCGAATCTGCCCTGTGGACAGAGCGCTGGCGATCCACAACAGGTCCAGGGCCTTGAAGGGCACCAACACAAAGCTGACGTTGGCAGGCAGGTTCTTGGCACTCTCAGGGTACATGAAGTGGTGGGTGGTTCGGCTGCCAACATCTTGCTCAAAGCCCACAGTTGGGGCCTGATTCATTCTGCAGGGACAAGAGGTTGACATGAGAAGAAAATGTCATCGAAATTGGTACAAGATTTTTAGAGGACAATTTGGTGCAAGCCATCAAAAATATAAATGAATGTACACTTTGATCCAGCAATTCCATTTCCAGAAACCCAGCCTATAAAAATAGGTGCATAAGTGTGCAAAGACATGTATACAGTGATATTCAATGCAACGTCACAATAGTGAAAAGCAGAATCAATCAAACAATAAAGAACTGGTTTATACATTTGGCCCATTCAAATAATGGAATACCATGTGACCATCAGAATGAATGAAGTAGATTTTACATGTACTGGTAAGAAGTCCAAGAGCTATTCAGTGAAAAAACCAAGTGGTGTCAGGTATCCCACTTATTTCCTTATAATTATCTCTCGAATCACTACTGTGTGCAGCAAGAGGGAATTACAACACAGAAAAGGAAAACTTAAAATTTGGTAGTGTGTGTCCTGGCCGGTGTGACTGAGTTGGCTGAGCATCATCCTGTGCACCAAAAGGCCGCCGGTTCGATTCACAGTCAGGGCACATGGGCTCGACACCCGGTAGTGGGTGTGCAGGAAGCAGCCTATCGGTGGGCTCAGAAGACATTAGGAGGAGGAGGCATTTAGGTGGGTAGAGCCATCATCTCACTGTAACTCAGCTTGACCCTCCCAGTAGGGTCTTACATTGGCCCTGCTTTCAAGAAGGGAGGCCTCCCCACTGGTTCCAAACCAAGATATGCCTATGAGCAGAGTCGCCTCCACTGCTAACTGGCTCCCTATCAGTAGACAGCCAATTACCATCTGGGTCACCCCTTCCACAAATTGATTCTGGGGTCCACTGCAACATGCCACATTTCCTAGCCTGGTCCCTGTGAGGGAACATGTGTGAATTCCTTTCTGCAGCCTGGCCTAACCGGGTGCCACCCAGGTGTCATAGCAAGCAGCCAAGCCTTTTTTCTTGTCGGTTCTTTTTTCTTGTGCTGCTACCCTGGAGCTGCCCAACCATCACCGAGGTGTAGATGGCAGGGCAAGAGAGGCAGGGACTTCATGCCGTCTAGAGCATTTCCCTGGACTTCCCAAGTGTTCCAGGGCTTCACTGGGGTGATGGACACTTTATTCCCCAATCTCAGCCACTGTCTCTAGGTAAAGAGAGGCCCCTCTTCAGCTACCAGCTTGCCTCCCTTGCATTCTGGGTGCCAACAATTGGACGATGGGGAGAATCTCAGGTGCCTCTGGGTTTCGGGATGGGGCTTAGCATCTCCCTCCCCTATACGCCACCATTCTCAACATAAGAAGGATTTTGCAAGGAATGTGGAAAGCCTCAGAGACATATTGCTGCCTTGGTGTTGCTATGGAGACAACAACAGTTTCTAAGACAAAGCCCTTTCTTCCTCCTCCTGGGAAACCTGGTCCTTCTGCAACGCTCATCCTAAGAGATACTTTGTGAAAACTGGGCATTTCAGTATCTTATTCTTAAGGACTCTTCCTCCAAGGAATGGGACAGCATTTCTTGTCCCCAAGTATAGTGAAAAAGTCAGAAAACCGGTTCAGAGCAGAAGGAGCAGCCCATGCTCAGCTCACAAGTCCATTCTTAGTATCTGTCCACCCCCAGACTTCTTACACTATGTCTGTCTGGAACAAATGCCCACCCAACCCTTCTGTCCTCAAGGCTGGACACTAATGTGTTGAATGAGTAAGCCCCCACATAATCTAAACCTTGCGACATAAAGGACAGCAGTCCAGAGCAAGCACCAGACAGCTTCTGCCTAGGATATCCCTCTTCTGGGAATCTTCTGGGAGAAATCACCTGTGACCATTAAGCAAGATGCTGGTTTGATTTGGGTCCCTCACCCCTGCCGCAACTACTAAGGAAACCAGGCAGGTAGGAGGGCCTCTGATGGGAGTTTTCACCAGCAGCCAGTCAGGAGTCTAGTTTCAGCTCTTTTCAGAGTAATTCAGAGTTGGAAACTGAGTACAGGCCTCAAGTAAAGTCTTGAATGAGAATTCTGCCTCCCCATTCACCCCAACAAAGGTGAGAACCTATCACAGAAGGTTCTGGGTGTTAGAGACCTATAGCAACCCCAGCAGCTGGCAACTCCTACACTGCCAGACAAGGCTAAGGAGTCCAGTCCCCCCCTCCTGGGCCTCCCCTCAGGCTCTCCGTGGCTCACCTCATGATGAAGTTGTGCCCGTCCACATCTGGCCCGTAGCCAGAGCCCCGCAGGTTGCCGGAGTTCCCCACCACTGCACAGCGCCGGCACTGCTGGGGGTCCCGGAAACGGTAGGGGTTCTCGCCTGGTACTATCTGGAACAGCTTCTCCAGCACCTCATTAGTGTTGTGTGACTTGAACTGGGGCTGCAACATCTGTAGAGGGGAGGAGAAGGGAGTGGGTGTGAGCAGGGAGGGGCTCCTGCCTGCCTCCCCTCCCCTGATCCTCCGGTGTCTAAGCCACACACAGGACTCCTAATCAGGCTGTCAGGGAGCAGGAATTCTCTGAGCAGTGATGACCCTCCACTTAACAACAGTAAAGTCTCCCTTCAAGCTACTCTGATGCACTGGAGGGGGCTCAGAGGTCAGGGAACATTCTCCAGGGACCTGTAGGCCTGTGCCAGGAGCAGAGAAACTTCTCGGGTGGGCTTCTCATGCATGAAGAGGCCCCTGCTCAGCTGTCCCCTCAGGGCAGCTGTGAGTCATATAAAGAGGTCCTTTTCAGGTGCAGGTAATGTGGAAAGTCCCGCTGAGCTGCCGAAGCTCTTTCCAAGTCAGTCTACAGGGGATGCCCCGGGAACTCGGCCTGCAGTCTGGGGGTGACAGAAGCTACGCGGGGCAAAATTCCCTGGATACGTGAAGCTACTCCCTGAGCCCTCCGGGGAAGGTAGAGAAGCACAGAAATTCTTTCAATGCCAGAAGAGCCAGAATGAAACTGGTTCCCTGCATGTTTCACCACCAGTTATGGTGAAAAACACAAAATGAGGTCCAGGCAGCACTTAAATGCCTACAGAGCCAGGCAAGTGACACACAAGAATGCCGTCGCAGGTGGGACCTATGGCAAACAGGAGGCTCCATCCATCAATAAGGGGCAACTTCAGTCAATTGTTGTCATGTGGGATTGTGAGCCCAGAAGGACCAAGTTTTAAAATTTTTCAAGAAAAGTTGAAAATATGGATTTCATGTGAAATATTCTGATTCATAAATGCTGACAACAGATGCAAATATTTGAAAAACATTGAGTGGGCTGGCCTTGGTCCACAGGCCACCAATTGGTAAGGTCAAACCAGGGCTTTAAAATGTCCTGTGGCCTGAGCTGTAATACCTAAGGTTTGTGGCAGAGCAGAAGTTGCTCAGGGGACAGAATACATAGAGGGGGTGGGGTGGGCCAGCTTCTCTGCCTCTTCTGAGCACAGAAAAAGGACTCTTGGGAACAAGAACACGAACTCAGTCTGGAGAGGGAGCTTAGTTCTGAGACGAGAATTCCTAAATTCATGGTTACAGAGGATAACTGGGGGGGGGGGGGGGGGGAGGCAGGGGAAAATCGACTTCTGCTACGTCTCAGCTGAGGAACATGCTTGGTGCTTAAACAGCCCCGAGTTCCAACCCTGTGGGCAAGAGGCCTGGCCAGCCCAATAGGTCTAGCTCTGTCCGCAGTCCTGTTCTGGCCCTAGGTGGCCACCACTGGAACCCGGGAACCCTGTTGTCATGGTCCTCACTTCTCACCATTTTCTCACTTGGACCACTTCTCTCATCTGTGTCACCTGCCTGGCCCAGTAGGCATTTCTGTTCTATGCTTGGCCCCTATAGGCACTAGAGAATATTAGATCTCTCTCCTTCCAGGCCAAAGCTCACTCTGCCCTTCAGATTCTGCGATCCTAGTAGTTGGCTCTGGTTCAATGGGCCTCTTGCTTTGTCGAGACTCTAGGGGTCAGAAGACAGACAGCCGAAATCCAAGAGGGGGCTCTAAGAGTGACCCTTAAATGGGGTGGTGGGGCAGATCCCTGGAGAGGAACAGCAAAGGTAGGCAGCAGGCGCCATGGCTCTCTTACCATCCACCACCTCTGGACATCAGGGGGCAGATCCATGTTCTCTCGGGTCCATACAGGGGAAATGTTGCTGTCGAAGTGGCTGTCAAACCAGTCAGAGGCACCGGCGTCGCCCATGCAGTGGCGGCAGGCACAGCTCTTGCCACTGAGCCCCTCTTTGCTGAGGCGCTGCAGGCCAGCATAGCCAGGCACCAGCTTCACCCGGTGGGTGCCCCCCAGGGCCCCCGAGTCCAGATAGGGCAGGGTGGACATGCTGTGGTGCGAGTACGTGAAAAGCAGTGACATGATGAACACCAGCAGGAAGGCCACGGAGAGGAACCACACCCGCAGGGAGCACTTCATGGTGCGAAGCCCTGGGAGGCTGGGCCACCAGCCCGGCGGGTAGCCGGGTATCACTGTGGCCACTCCTTCCCCAGCCTACTAGCAGGCCAGCCACAGCGTAGCCTGCCTATTCTGGGGCATAAAGGCGTGTGCTGCAGAGGGGACAGCAGCAGGGGTCCCAGGCCACGCTCTCTCTCAAGCTAAGGAGAAAGCACGTGGGCAGGAGTGGCTCCCCTGTCCCTGAGCCACTTGGGCTCCTGCTTCTGGCTTCATTGGGTCTCTCTGTCACTAGCTGGGCCACAGATGCTCTGCCTCTCCCGCTGCCCTGACAAGAGGAAGGTCAGTCCATCCCAGCTGTCTAGTCCATTGGGGTTGCAGGCTGCCAGCTCTGGGGACCCCCCTCTTTGGTGGCTTGAAATGGTCCAGTCTGGAGAAGTTGGGGTCCTTGTGGTTCATGAGCAGATGCTGAGGCAGCCCCTCGTCCCCTGCAGCAGGGAAGCCCTTGAACCCCAATCACAACAGAGAACATGTGGGCTTCGAGCAGCCTTGATTCCATGCAAGAGGCATCCACCCCTCAGATGGTCTCCCTGGCCCAACCCCTCTGCCAGGGGAAGGGAGCCAGGCCCCAACCCTGAGAGAAGAAACCAGGATGCTCTGTGGGTGTCACAAAACTGTGCTGCAGAGACCAAGATCCTCCTTGCATTAGGTTCTGTCCTTCTGCTTCCCATCGAAGTATAGGCCCCTTCTCCAGATGGTCACAGCCCCAACTGCAGTTTTATAAGGCGTTGTAGAGCTCCTGCTGCAATGGAGTCCTCTGGGGCCTGAGCACAGCTGCTGCTCAGCAGGGTGCTGCTTTGAACGAAGTCTGGGTCATCTGGGTCAGCAGAGTGTGTGCCAAGCTCCCAGCCAGGGCCCAGGCCTCCTTCCTGGTGCTGCTGGCCTTGACTAAGAGGCTGCTCTGCCCATCCCCGCTCCCCAGAGGCCAGCCGTTCTGCTGTCCTGCCGTCTTGCTGTTAGCTCCTGCTAGCAGTAATCCCCTGGCAGGTTCTCCTCACTTGTCAGGTGCCGGGCTGCCCCAGCATGACCCTGAAATTGCAGAGAGAAAAAATAATGTGCAGATAAAATTGCACATGTGCACACACGTTCTCCCCCAGCTCTGCCCCCCAAGTCCCTGAGGGGATAACACCGGCAGTAGAGGCAATGCCCACTTAACCAAACATAAACAAAAGAAAGGGCTCTCGCCTCTATCCACAGATAGCATTGCTCTCCTCACCTGGGACCTCAAAGGATGAGATTAACCTATCATCCTCTTATTAGCCAGAAGGTAAACAAGGACAGAAAGTGATTTCCCTAGAGTCACATGACAAGTCACTGCAAGAACCAGGTTTAGAAAGTTCCTAGTCCAGTTTCCCTTACAGGGCCCCCCCAACCTACCCCCAGGAATGCGCTCACCAAGGCCCAAGATTCATGTTGGCCTTCCTCAGCTCCCTGCCTGTTTCCTGTAAGGCTGTACAGAGTCCTTTTATTTCCTTGTGGCCTGTGGAACAAATTTATAATAAACTCTTAATAGAATTTTTTTTAAGTTCCTAGTTCAGGTATGTGAGGTTAATTTCAGGTGAAACTTAATTGAAAAATATCCCAGAAAAGATTTCAGGGGACGGAGGATATGACTCCATCCTGGTGTTCTCTTACCCTCTGATGCCTGTAAGAAGCCCCTCCAAGTAAAGCAGGGGGCTGGGCCTGAGACCTGAAATGAAATTTGCCCTCTTCTCTCTTGAACTGGATTATAGATGAGGTATTCCTTTGTTAACTGAGTGAACCATTAACAATCCTTCCAGCTCTGGTGTCAGGGAGAGAGCATGACAGTGTCTGAACACAGGATGCCAGGTTCAGCACCACCACCACCCAGCCCTCTGGGCTTTGTCTTCATCTGTTATGAATGAAATGAATGCCAGGGTCCCTGGGGGCTCTGACAGCCTGAGGCCCTGTGCTGCCCTGGCTGGCAAGAGCAGGGACAAGAGGCCACTTGCCAGTGGTTTGAGGCTCAGCCCTAAGGAAAGGTCCCTGAATCCATGCCATATGCAAAGGAGCTGGGACAGGGTCAAGGACAATGCTGACAGTGGAGCCTCTAGGCCCTGGCCCCAACACCAAGAGGATTACTCAATCCTGGCTACCTGCCTCTCCCCGTCAGCTCCTATCTAAATCTGGCTGTCCCAGTTCTGACCTGACCCCTGGGCCTCACATCCCTTGCTGAAAGCTCCAGCTCCAGCACTTCCAAGGTCCTCTGGCTGCTGCCTGCAGCTGCAGAGAAGGCCTCTCCGACAATGTGTTCAAGAACCCCAGCTGTCCCTTTGTGGCAGTTCAAATTTCTTGGATCAAGCCAAACCACAAAGCCATCAGGGAATGGAACCAACATGTTGCAATAACAATTCGGGGGGGGGGGGGTGTGGAGTGGGGGGAAGACAATGATTACAGATGTGAAGGAACTTGCATAAGGTCACGACCTCAAGAATGGAGGTGAGATCTGAGTCCAGGTCTATGTGGTCCAAAGCCTGTGACTGGCCAGGGCACAGAAAGAGGCCCATGAGCTCTCTAAACTACTCAGGGGCTCAGGGGTGAGAGACAAGGAGACAAAGAAGCTGGATTCCCTGGGTCAAGAGTGAAGCTTCCCCCACAAGCCTCACCCAGGGCTTCTGGCTCTCATCCTCAGGGGGGCCAGCAACACTAGCTCCCATGTGCTCCTTTTAACTCTCTACTGCCGTCTGACAGGCCCAATTCCAGGCATGAAATTGTCTGAATGGTCTGTTGATAGGAAGCCAGGTCGTTGCCTCTTCCAGTTCCCCCTTTGCCCATTTCCACACCCAACATCTAAGGAAGAGAATTTGGTTTTACAGGGTCCTGCTCCCAGCATCCCGTGACCTGAGGAGGGTCAGCTGTGAGGCAGGTGGCCATGGGAGGCGGTGACTTTCCAGGATGAGCAAGGGATGGGAGCGAGCGGCCTTACTGGGGAGACCTGGTTTCTGGTGGGCAGCCCACTGTGGCCACTGAAGGCAGGGGCTGGGTTGGAGCTGGCACAGGAGGCTCTAAAGGAAACATCCTCCCTCAGGGATGTCAGAACTCTTTGGGATCCTAACTCAATGAAGGGGCACCTGAGGTAACTGACTGCCTTGATGGGGACAGGAAAAGCCCTAGTTTCAACAATGTGTTTGGAAAGAGCACAGAAGTAGAGTAGCCGGCAAAAGCCCTAGTTCTGGGAACCCCATAACCAGGCTGTCCCTGGAAGCCTGAGCTGCTCAATTTGCACTGAGTGCAAACGGAGGTGCAGGGTTGTTGCTAACTGGGACTAAAAAAGATCAGAGGTCCCCAGACTTGCATTAAAATCCCCAGAAGTCTTTCACTGCTGACCCTCACTAAGTGCTTTTACATATCTTGTTTTCTTCTGGGAACTCCCCATCCCTCCAGGTGCCCACTGCCTAATTCTGATTTCTTCTACTACCTGTAATGTTCTAAATAAACTTTCTCTTATCACTTGAAAGAGAAAATTAAGTATTTAAAATCAAAGGCCACTTCTTAGGTCTCATTTAGTTTATTCCATTCATTTGTATTAAGTGTACCTTTTTCTAATGTCTTAACAACTTTATCAAGAAACAAGTCAAAACTGTGAAAATACCTGTTAATACTCAACATATTTTTACAGACTTTTGTTCTATGATGCAAAGATATTTTTAATTTAAACACCAATTAACTTATCAAAGGTGATTACAAAGTGCTGTTGCAGGGAAATTACAGGGAGCCATAAGTGAACAAGGGGTGCAAAGGGCTCCGGGAGGAACAAGACTGACCTGTTAAAAACAGCAAAGCAGGAAGAGTGTCGGAGAGGAACAGGCGGGCCACAGAGGGTGCTGAAGGTATTAGGATCTATTATGAATCAGATGGGAGGGGTTTTTTTGAGAACAGGTGTCGTGGCCTGATGTATATTTTATTTTTATTATTTTTTAAAATTGTTCACCCATTTATATTACTTTTTTTTTTCAATCCTCACCTGAGGAAATTTTTTCCACTGCTTTTCAGAGAGTGGAATGTGGGGAGGGAGAGAGGGAGAGAGAGAAACATCAATGTGAAAGAGACACATCGATTGGTTGCCTCCTGCTCATGCATGGACTGGGGCCAGGATTGAGCCCGCAACCGAGGTATGTGCCTTTGGCGGCAATCGAATCCAGGACCCTTCAGTCTGAGGACCGACGCTCTAACCACTGAGCCAAACCAGCCAGGGCGGTCTGATGTATATTTTAAAATGAACCCTTGGAGCAAATGTTTTAAAACCAACAGTACTAAGAGTTTGGAAAGGATGTGGAATATTAAAAACACTCATGTACTCACCACTGATGGGAAAATAAATAAATACAATGCTTTGGAAGATAATCTGGCATTATGTAATTAAGACATGAGTATATCCCAGTAGCATGTGGTTTTTTTGTGTTTGTTTGTGTGTGTGTGTGTGTGTGTGTGGTTTTTTAAAAGAGGAACTAAAAAGCATCTTTCTCACAGAAAATGTTGCCACTGGAAAGTTTGTGACTGGAAAGTTTTCGAATGGTTTCTCACCCAAAGACTGAGTAGTTAGAACCACTGAATTACGATTCTATGAACACCTGTAAGTTCAGCCTGCTTGTCATACTAGGCAGGTTTAAAGCTCAAATTGAACCCTGACAACAGGTTGGATATACTGTTTCATTTCCCCTCAAATCGCACCCCCACTTGGGACGATCTATTTTTCTGAATAAGGTTTCATTTGTATATAATAACATGCAGAAATCTTTCCACATAGAGCTTGATGAATTTCCACCTATGTGTACATCTATGTAAAATACGGAGCATTTCCATCAGCCCAGAAAGTTCCCCGTGCTCCTTTCCAGTCAATACCCACCACTCCACTACTTTTCTGGGTTCTGAAACCATAGATTCGATTTTACTTGCTCTTGAACCTATATAAACACATATTATGTACTCTTGTGTCTGGCTCCTTTTGCCCAGAGCAATGTTTTAGAGATTCATCCAGTAGTTTGTGTCCATCAGCAGTTTGTTCTTTTCCATGTCTGGACATTTGAATTGTTTCCAGTTTTGGTTCTTTAAGAATAAAACTGCCATGAACTTCTTGTGCAAGTCCTTTTGTGGACACACCCTCTCATAGCCCTTGGAAAACACCTGAAAGTGGAGTTACTAGATCATGGGGTAGTTGTATGTTTAACTTTACTATAAATTACCATATAGTTTTTATTTATTTTTACTTTAAAAAAATATATATATATCTTTTTTTATTTCAGAGAGAGGAAGGGAGAGGGAGGGAGGGAGGGAGAGAGAGAGAGAGAGAAACATCAATGATAAGAGTCATTGATTGGCTGCCTCCTGCACACCCCCTAGTGGGGATGGAGCCTGAAACCCAGGCATGTGCCCCAACCAGGAATCGAACCTTGATCTCCCGGATCATAGGTGGATGCTCAATCACTGAGCCACGCCAGCCGGGCTACCATATAGTTTCCTACCATGGTTGTAGCATTTAACACTTCCACTAGTACCGTATAAGAGTTCCATTTGTTCCATGCCTCGATATTTTCTATCTTTTTAATTTTAGACATCCTAGTGGGGATATAGTAAACTCTGGTATTTCTACCACCAGGTACATAATGAACATGTGCACAAAGAGACGTAAACAAACGCTCATGATGGCACTGGGTAAGAGCTGAAAACTGCAGACAAGACAAATGTCCATCAGAAAAGAATGGATAACCTGTGGTACATTCAAGTCCTATAGTAAAATTGAATGAAGGCCAGTTTTAGACCTCGACAGGATGAATATGACCAAAAAACTATTATGTTGAGGAAAAAAAATAAGTCATGAAAAAATGCCTAAAGTATGAGTTCATTGAAAGTTCAAAAGTACCCAAAGACAAGTAAGAAATTGTTCAGGCCTCTATACATAGATGATAAAATGATAAAATCAAGAATACAAAGCCAAATTCAGGAAATTCCCTCTGGAGGAGAAGGAAGGTAGATACCATCAAGGAGGGGCCTACAGAGGCTTCAGAAGTATTGGGTAAGGTACTGGGTACAGAGAAATTTTTATTCTTATTCTTTAAACAGTATATATGTGCCTTGCCGGGTGTGGCTCAGCAGTTGAGCATCAACCTAGGATCCAGGAGATCGATGTTTGATTCCGGGTCAGGGCACATGCCAGGGTTGCAGGCTCGATCCCCAGTTGTGGGCGTGCAGGAGGCAGCCGATCAAAGATGACTCTCTCTCATTGATGTTTCTATCTCTCTCTCCCTTTCCCTTCCTCTCTTTGAAATCAATACATATTTTAAAAAAAGAAAAGAGTATCTATGTGACATGTAAGATGTTGAATGTGTGTTGTCTTTCATAATAAAATATAATTTTATTTTTTTCTTAGGTTAAAACATTTTTTACTAAAAGATCACTCTGGCTGCTGTAGGAGCCTAGCAGGGAGACCAGAGAGGAGCTCCTATAATATCCCAGGCAGTGAAGGTCGTGAGAAGTGGTTGGATATATTCTGAAGGGATTAACTCACAGGCAGGAATGGGATAAGGGGAGGGAGAGGAAGGCAGGGTGACACAGAAGCTTGTGACCTGAGCAACCTGGAGAGAGGGGTGGCATTTGCTCATACAGAAAAGACAAGAAAGGAATGGGTTTGGGTGGAAAAAAGCAACAGTTCTGTTTGTGGTAGATTAAATTTGAAATGCCCTTTAGACGCCACATGGAAATGGCAAGAGGAAATTGGACACACAAATCTGAGGCTTATGGATGAGGCCAGAGCCAGAAGGATACGTCTGAGAGTCATCAGAGTACAGTTTATTTTTAAAACTACAGGAACAGAAGGAATTATCTACAGAGGGTCTGACATAGATAAGAGAAGGTGGCCCGGGAGATAGCCCTGGGGTACTCCAGTGTCTAGAAGCGGAAGCCAATTATTTAAAAAAAAAAAAAAAATTTAAGCAAAATTTAATAAATAAATAAATAAATAAAAACTTTAAAAAATAGAAGAGGAAGCCAGTAGAGAGAAAACAGGAAAGAAATGGCCAGTTAAGTAGGGGGGAAACCAGCCTTGTGTCTGGGAAGCCAAGAAAAGACAGTGTTTCAAGAATGAAGGAGAATTCGCTGTGTCAAATTTTTCTGAAACAGAAAGATGTGACTGAGAACTGGCTGTTCTGTGGCTACATGGAGGTCAGAGGTGACCTTCACAATGGCTGACCCAGAGTATGGTGGGGGTGAAAACCTGGCTGGACGAGAAATGTCCAACAAGCAGATGAAAAGACGCTCGACATCACTAGCTATCAGGGAAACAGAAATTAAGACCACATCAGATGTCACTTCCCAACCACTAAGATGGCTATAATCGAAGAGATATTAACAAGCGTTGGTGAGGAACGCTCATACATTGCTGGTGGGATTATTAAATGGTGCTTTCACTTTGGCAAACAGTCTGGCAGTTTCTCAAAAGGTTAAACATAGTTATTACCATATGGCCCAGCAAGAGAAAACATATGTCCGCACAACAACATGTATGCAAGTGGCTATCAGCAGCATTATTCATATTAGCTCCAATGTCAAAACAACTCAATGTTCCATCAACTGATCGAGTGTGGTCTATCCATACAATGGAATCTTACTCAGCTCCAAAAAGGAATGAAGTACTGTCTGGCCGGCGTGGCTCAGCAGTTGAGCATCAACTTAGGATCCAGGAGATCAGGGTTCGATTCCCGGTCGGAGCACATGCCTGGGTTTCGGGCTCAACCCCAGCGGGGGGTGTGCAGGAGGCGGCCGATCAATGACTCTCTCATCATTGATGTTTCTATATCTCTCTCTCCCTCTCCCTTCCTCAATCTGAAATCAATAAAGACATATTAAAAACAAAAAAAAGGAATGAAGTAGTGACACACACTATGACATGAAGGAACCTTGAAAACATTGTGCTGAGTAAAAGAAGCCAGTCTCAAAAGACTACATAGGATATGATTCCATTTATATGAAATGTCCAGAAGAGGCAATTTTATAAAGTAGATTAGTGGTTGCCCAGGGCTAGGGCTAGGGCTGGGGGTTGGGGGAGATGGGGCGTGACTGCTAATAAGGAAGGAGTTTCCTCTGGGGTGATGAAATGTTCTAAAATTGTTTGTGGTGATGGTTGCATAACCATGTGAATAGACTAAAAACCACTGAATTGTACACTTGAAGTGGGTGAACGGTACAATATGTGAATTATATTTCAATAAAGATGTTAGCAGAGAAAAGGGAATGGAATGAAGTGGAATGGGGGTTAAACTGGGAGATATTACAGAAATGTTTGGATACTAGTGGGAGTGATTCAGTAGAGGGAAAAGTTAATGATGCAGGAAAAAGAAAGGATAATTGAGAAGCAAAGTCCTTGGTAGCAAGAAGGGGCGGGCGCCGGTGGCTATGTGGACAGGGTCTCTCCATGAAACAGGAAACGGAGCAGAGCACAGGGTACAGGCACGGGGAGGGGGGTGCATTCGGTGATAGAAAAATGAGAAGGGTCTTTTTATTGTTGAAGTTGGAAATTTACAGGGATCCAATGTGAAATGGTCCTCTAAGAGAGAAGGGGAGTAACAAGGAACATTTAGTGGGTGGCAAGGCAACGCTATGGTGTTGCAAAAGGTTTGTGGTCACAGATTAAGCAAATCTGGTGAGACCATTTAACCATAAACATCCCCCGAATGGCTGGACAAGCCTGAAATACTGAGACAGAACACAGGAAATTGGGAGACCAGAATCCAGAAGGTCAGGGGCAGCAAAGGCTTTGAAGGATAGATAATTTCCTTCCTCCTAGAGCCCTCTGCCAATCAGGGGATGGACGCTTGGGCAGACAGATACAAGGAACCAACGGACGTTAAAGGAGGCCCTAGGCAGCTCACAGGTAAAGGAGAGGAGAAGTGGGCGTACGCGTTTGAGCGGCAAAAGCTGGCCCAAAAAGGAGAGGCTAGGGCGGCTTTAGAGCCAGTCTCCGGTCTGTTCCCAGGAGGCAAGCCATCAGATTTAACCTAATGAAGCACAGCCTCAGACCAGTGTAGCAGAACACAATCTTCTTGGCAGGCAGAGGGAAGGAATGTCAAAATAAGGCACAGAGGATGGGGGTTGCGGAGGCTGTTTAAATCTGAAAGGGGTGGGGAGGAAAAAAACCCCAGCCCAAGATGCGGAGAAAGCCACTCACTGACACAAAGCCCGAGGATGTGTCCCAGAGCCATCGGTGAAGGCATCAAATCCCAGATCATTACTCACACTGCATGATGCTTTATGAGTTTCTGAGCCTTTTGGGGCAGAGCCTCTCATTTGGTATGCACAGAAGTCCCCAAGACTAGCTCAATGAGATCAAGCTGATCGAGGTCGGCCAGGCAGTAAGTGATGTAGCTTTAATGCCACTCCAGGTCTGATGGCTGCAAGACCAGTGCCCCTTCCACAAGCATCTACTGCCTTCCAGAGTGGCTTTTCCCACTAACTGAGGTATAACCATGAAAGCGTTCCCTGTGCCCCAGATTCCTACCAGCCTAGCAACTCCCTGCCTCCTGGGTATGGCAACAGCAGAGGGCAGAAGGTGCCCTGGGGGAAGGGGTGGTTCAGTCATTACCTTGAGCAAGAAACCTGACAGCCCCTCCCTTACACATGTCTCAAACCCAGTGAGGCCTGACCTTGAAGTGGCTGAGAACTGGTTGCTTCACCTCCGCAAGCTTGGCTAACTGAAGTCACTGCCTGCAACATCCTGGCACCAGTCTCTGGCACAGGCCCTCATAGTTACCCTAGTGACTAGGGCCTCTCTGTTCCCCAGCTGAAGCCCCTCGGGCAGCCTCTGCCCCTTGAGCCCCCGCCTTCCTTCAGGACACCTTGCCTTGATCTGACATCCAGTCTGAGGTCTCGGCTCTGGTACTTCTGATGCTGCCCAGAGTTAGCCGCCAGGAAACAGAAAGCAAGAGCTAAAGAGTTTTTCAAACCTGTGATTGTCACTCTGGCTAACTTTCAATTAAGTCCTAGAGAAATAAGTCTTTCTTGCAAGAGAATCAATGGTGTACCCTAAGAAACAGGCTGTAAGGGGAAGAATGCTGGGCATTCGTGGGAGTGGCCCAGGGAGAGAACTGAGATGTGGGGTCCCCGCTGTTCCACACCTGCGCCCTCAAGGAGTCCCAGTGTAGTCTGTGTCTTTTAGAGGAAAATCCCAGGAATATGTTATACATTAACTACACTAGGTCAGGAAGCGAAATCCGGGAAAACAATGTTATTTTAATAGGTAGGCAGATAAGGCCAGACAGAAATGTTTGGGGAGGGGAGGAAACAGTGGAACAAAGGACAGAAAGTCATTTAAAGAACAAAACACCTGTGATAAGGCCAGGGCCGCTCTTAGGTCTCTATATCCTGCTGACTAGGTCTCTCTAGGCTCCAGACCATTTTAGTTACTTATTACCCAAACTGATAGTTTATCTTTGTAACACAGGCCTGTAATCCATTACACTTATTGTGCATTTGGACTTGTGTTACTATCTTACTTTGTATTTTCTCCTAATTTTACTTTAGTTTATTTGTGTGTGTGTGTTTTCCCTGGAAATCCAACATTCTCCCCACTCCTACCACTCCCCCCCCCCCCCCCCCCGGTCTGGCTTGGAAATGATGTTCCTCTTCTTTTAGTGGTTATCTTAAATTTGCTAGCATACATACATTTTTTAAAATGAAGACTACAGTTTTCAGCAGGGCTATTCTCTTGAACAAGGCAGAAGCTTGGTGTATTTTAACAATGAAATCCCCTACTTTATTCTACTTTATTCTTCCTTGAAAATGTTGTCAACAATTTCAGTTTTCCTTTTTTATAAATTGAAAGACAAATTAGACACTAGATTTTTGTTCATGTGTTTTGCCATCTGAGGCAGACTCTGTTGGTTGCCTACCAGCAGCCACTCCCCCTTCTCTCCTGCCAACAGAATCCTGATTTTGTTCAGACAGCAAAGAACTCAGTCGCAGGAGATGAGGCAAGCCTGATCAAAGCCAACCATAGTAAGCCTGCTCCCTTTTGCCAGGCACTGTTCTAAGGATGGACCAGCTCAGGCCAATGAGACGTAAGGAGATATCTGCTGGGGGCTTCTTAGAAAGATCCTCCTGCCAGAAAAAGAGGCACATTAGACACCTTCCTTTTTTCTAGCATCCCCCTGCTTGGAGTGCTACAGGGTGATGATATGATGCCTGGAGCTGCAGCAGCCCTCTCACAACCATGAGGAGGAAGACCTTACACCCTGAGGATGGCAGAACAGAATGACAGAATGATTTGAGGTCCTTCATGTCAACTGCCCCAGCCCTGGAACTTCCTACCTCCACACGTCTCATTGTAAGCTCATTAACTATTTTTTTTAGAGTTTAAGTCACTGTGGGTTATTCTATTCCTTGTAGCAGAAAGCATCCTGATATACTGTCTATAGTTAATTAAATTTGCCAACATGCCAATTTCTGTGCTCGATGTTGATGCAAGCAACCTGTTCCTTCTCCCTGATTTGCTTTTCTTCTTACTGATGTAGACCTTTTAGCAAGGGTCTGTGGGTGCTAAAGCTGTCTTAGTATGTCCAGAAAGATCTTTGTTTTACCTCATTCTTGAATGATAACTGGATATAGAATTCTACCTTCCCTATGACACTCCTTTATCATCTTTGGGCATCTAGTGCTGAGATATTGTCTGTCAGCCTAATTGTCAGCTGGTTGAATTCTTTTTGCCCTCTGGTAATTTTTAATATTTTCTCTTTATTCTTATTTGCAGTTTCACTATGTTATGTCTAGGTATCTATTCTGTTTGGCATTTATACTGTTTCTTCACTTCTGGAATTCTCAGCCATTATCTCATCACATATTATTTTTTTGCCATTTTCTTGACTCACATCTGGAATTCCTACTAGATACATGCTGAAGCCTGTCAATCTGTCCTGTGTGTGTATGCTGCATTCTAGACGAATTCCTCAGTATTAGCTTCCAATTCATGAATTCTCTGTTCTAGCTACTCTTTCCAATTCGAATGACACTCTTTCACTGCTAGAATTTTTTACTTAAAATTTTTATATTCACATATTCTCGTTACCTTTTTCTTTCATAACCTCCCTTTCTTTAACGGATTTCATGTTTCTTTATCTCTTTGAGGGTCCTAAACTTAATTTATATTAAAGACTTTTCTGATTACTCTGTTATTTTCATTTCTTCTGGGGTAAATTTTTAATTTTGTTCTTTCCTTTTTTGCATTAATTTTTTCCGTATGTTCCTGAACTTCAGTGTATAAGCTTATATTTTCTCTTATATTTTACTTTTCTCTCCCCGTCTAGGGGTTCTCACCTTTGCTTTCCCAGGTCCTTTAGGTCTCCCAGTCTAGAATCAAATCTTGTTGCAGCAGCTCAGCTTGGGTCCAGGCTGTGAGGTTCTGTCTCTTAAAGTAAGCATCTTTGGAATAAACCATAACCCCAGGGAAGGGTTGAAAGCACTTTTCTCTAGCCTATTTTCCCAGCTCCTGGGTTCAAGCAGTGAACTAGCTCTAGCTCTAATTCCATGCTTCACGTGCAGCACTTTATAGCTCTGCTACCCCAGATTTCCAGCTACGTCTGCCTGCTTCCAGACTCAGACCCGTGGGCCTGCAGCTTTAGCCCTGCTCTCTTCTTTGTGTTCCTGTCCCATTTCTCATCAGAGGTGTCTATCATTTTGTGTGGGGGGGAGGCAGGGGAATACATCACTATGTTTTTAGAATTTTATCTTTTTATGCATGATTGCTGTGTGTTTAGAGTATAAATTTACAGTGCCATCTTGACTGGGTGAGTTAGATTAAACTATTTGTACCAGGGAACCAGGGATCCCTGCCAGTACCGTCTCCTGGGAAGGCATATCAAACCATCTCTAATGAGATTCACAGAACTCCAGCCAACATGCTGAAGGAAGCAGACTGAGATAGCCTGAGGTAAGCTGATCAAAAGTCCCAATTAAAACTGCTCTCTCACTCCCACCCCTCTCTTCATTCTAGTCTACAGTGGAGTGGGGGCAGGAGTGGGCAGATATGCAAACAGGATCTTTCAGATGTGGTCTGACCAAATGTTCACCGGGGAAAGCCACTCCAGCCTTCAGTCCCTCTTCCACACCACTGGGCCATTTCATAGTCTTTAACCTGGCCAGGGAAAAATGCATTATTGGCCATATGGACACCTTTGATGAAAGGCCCATCTGACTCTCTTCAAGTCCCCAACCTGCCTGCAGCAGGCCCACCCTTTAGTTTCATTACAACAGAAAAGCAATGGAATCAGGAGCCAAATTCTAGTCCAGGCTGTCATCAGGCCACAAGCCATTTTTCTTCCCAGCCTGAATCTTCAACAATTGGAAAAAGGCAATCCTACCTCCACTCTCTTCCTCTCTGAATATCTCCTGTTTGCTCCTGCTGACCACCACTTTGACTTCCAAGCCTCTGCAATCTACTTCCCGGACTCAGACCTTCCTTGCTTCTCTGAGCTGCCAAGGCATCCTGAAGATTCTACCCGCAGCCCTTTTTTCTTCTTTGCATCTCTACTATTCCATATTTAAGAGCCTGTTCTACCTACAGGCTCAAGACCTACATTCTCAACTGCCGCTTTGGCATGTCCATACAGCGCTTCAGACTTAAAGTCATCATCGCCCTGCATTCAGAAGCATACAAGATGGGGTTCCCCTATTCATGGGGCTCCTTCCTTAACAACTGTATCCAGAAATCCCCAAATCAGGCCACCCTCCCAAGTCTCATTTCTCACAACACCCTACCCTCTAGGGGTTATAAACTAGTTCGCACTATGGGCCAAATCTGGTCCATATATGATCCTACACAGAACCTAAAAAGTCACGTTTACCTCCTTCACTTAAAATATAAACTTTCAGTGTACAGAGATCATGTTATTTATGATTCATCATTCCTTATCACTGCAGGACCTAGCACTGGCCTACATACATACGGTAGGCATCAAAAAACATTTGTCCAACTGAGTATCATCTCTATATATAACCCTAGGGTTATAAGACTCAGAAGAAATCATGATAATGAAAAAATGCTCTGAAGCCATTTTTATAAATCATTATGTAAGTATGCAGATGAAAGTGATCATTACAGCCTGGCTGCCGTGGCTCAGTGGTTGAGCACCGACCTATGATTCAGGAGATTATGGTTCGATTCCCGGTCAGGGCATGTGCCCGGGGTTGTGGGCTCGATCCCCAGTCGGGGGAGTGCAGGAGGCAGCCGATCAATGACTCTCTCATCATTGATGTTTCTCTCTCTCTCTTTCCCTCTCCCTTCTTCTCTCTGAAATCAATAAAAAAATATTTTTTAAAAAAGAAAGTGATCATTACATTTTGCCCCCACTCTTCCAGCTCTGGCACTCTAGAAGTCGAAGCTTTCTCTAAGTTCTCATGGACCACCAAAAACATGAGGCCTCAGGTATAAACCTGATTTAACAAATAAGAGGCAATGGGAAAGGTGTGTGTGTAAAAGTGACGGAAGTTGTCAGGATCATGGGAACAGTGGAAGTGCCCGCTCTTAATTTTCTGTCAGTAGAGACACACCAGGGCCACTAACGTGGAACTCTCTCTGGATACTTCCCTAAGCACCGCAGGCTACTGGCTGTGTTCTCCCTCATTAGAACTTGTCAGATCTCACATCTGTTCACCGCAGCTCAAAGCCCCTTTCCAGTTGAGCCTCCCAAAAGAAGAAAGCACCTAGAAAAACTTGGATTCACATTCTGGCGCGGCCACTTGCGAGCTATTAACCATTTAAACCTCTCTGATCTGTGTCCTTAATATCACCCACCTCAGAGGGTTTCTGTAAGGATGAGAGGCATACAGCTTCCTAGCTCAGTGCCTATGCTCCAGGTTTGGGCAGGCTAAGGTAAGGACACAGTTCCTTAGAGTTTGGGCAACTCTTCTGGGCTGGAGTCCCATGACCTTGGATAGGCATCACAGGTTCCTCAGCACCCACAGCCCCGCTGCTCGAGAGCCTCTTTCCTGGCTAACCACAGGCGCTGCCGGCCCCCGCCCCCCAGCGGAAAGGAGCAGTTTCCAGGGAGGTGTGGAGAGTACAGACCTGAGGTCTCAGCACCAGCTCTGTCCCGGCTGACCTTTACCCACAGGCTGTGCAGAGGAGTGCTATATGCATCCTGTGGCAGAGTTTGTGGGTCAAGAAGCCTGTCACCTCTTCCACAGCTGTCACTTCACCAGACTACACAGAACAAAGGCCTGCCCTGAGCTAGTTCGAAACAGCTTGCCAAGGCCATTCCCATAGTGGCTCTCAAGCTACAGTTTGAAAGCAAGATTCTAGATAAGACAAAGTTAATCAGGGGTTTCTCTACAGGGTTTAAAGCCTCAGATATTAAGAGAGGCAGGAGACAGGTGGAAGACCCTGGAGGTGGGAGACTTTGGGGACTTGTAAAGGATGCAGGGAGTGGGATGAATGAATAGTGGCCCAGGGCAAGCCAGACAGGAGTCTGGAGAATTGAAGGTTTAGACCTTATTGTCCCACTCTGCCTCCCAGGGTCAGGGACAGAGGGTGCTTATAGTCTGCTCTGATCCTTTAAAGATAAGGTCAGAGTACCAGGTAGCTCGGCTATTCATCACCCTCATGATTCAGATCTCAGTCCTACCATGGAGGTGTAATGAAGAACCACAGAGAAGCTGCCCGGCACTCCTTTTGCATTTATCTGGATGTCTGCGCTATGATTTGGACCTCAAGAGAAGAACAGAGGATGTGTGCATTCAACAAATATTTATTGCTACCTGGGAGTGACAGACAAAACAGGAAGAGCCCCAGCCCTCTCCGTCCTTGTATAGCTGCATCACTGCCCCTCAGCACAGCCCTTCTTTCTAGGGCCTTGAAGCTCCTGCTCTGTCAAGAAGCAGAGCAATGGGGCTGGGGCTCCTGTGTTTTGTGGACTCTCCCCAGCCCCTCCAGCCTGCCTACCACCCATGGCTCCCCTAGGAGGGCTCCCCTTCCAAGGATATCAGGGGGCAGGTAACCTCAGAGATGGGCATCCCAGGTCCCAACTGTGGGTCTTCCCTTCTAAAGAGTTGGGAGCTGGCGATGGACTTCCATGGCCTATCCCAGAAACCTTCAGAGGGCCACACCCAGCCAGAGCACTAGTGAAGGGCAGAGCCGAGGGCTTCAAGAAGAGAGAAGTCAATCCTTAACTTACAGCCCCCGTGGGGAAAAAGACCATGGTCCCCGTCAAACTCACTCTCATCAAAGGGAACTCCCCTTGCTCTTCTCAGAGAACAGTTAATCTACAGGTTAATCCAATCCTTCTCAATGCTGGCTCCCCCAAACACACACACACACCCTCCCCTGAGGTGGGAGGACCAGGGTGAATCTAAGAGGTTTAGAAGACAGCGTCACTGGATTCCATCACCCTTGTTGGAAGGGGGTTGAAAGAAGAGTAAGTGGCTTCTCCAGGTAACCCTCAGCCTTATCCCCAACATGTGCACCCACACAGCAGGGAAGCAGCCAGTGAAAACAGGGCATACCACACCCAGACAGCTCCCTGGAACACACAGGGCAAGAGCACGAATGCTAAGAAGAAAGCTCCAGGGGCTGCAGGCAAAGGACAAATGCCCCCCTAAAGGAGCTGTGACTCATACAAGATGACAGGGAGGGGCAGGGCTTTCCCCCTCCTAACTCCCAACCAGCCCTCTTCCTCCCGACCCTTGGAGAGCCCTAAACCTAATACCCAAAGGAGGACTGGTGTTCCTCCTTTCCACATTGCCCTCTTGCCCCTTCCCTAGCCTGGGCCATGGCAAAGGGCTCTGGACTGGGTTCTCCCTCCCTCTATCTGTAAGCACGGAAAGTCTGGTCACCGTGAAGAAGGCTAGGGCCTGCTAGATCCCAGCAGAGGCTGATGGAGAAGGGCTGGGCTAGGGCACATGCAAGTCCCACCAATGCACACCTAGGGAAGGGAGAAGCTATGCTTCTAGACTACAGGCCACAGTCTCTGGGGCTCAAAACTCTAGCCAGGCCTTAGCCCAGGCCCAGAGTTGAAGGATTCAACTTAAAACTCTAGCACTGCCCGGCCAGCCTGGCTCAGCAGTTGAGCATCGGCCTAGGATCCAGGAGATCGAGGTTCAATTCCTAATCAGGGCACATGCCCAGGTTGCGGGTTGAATCCCCAGCAGGGGGCGTGCAGGAGGCAGCCCATCAATGACTCTCTCTCATCATTGATGTTTCCATCTCTCTCTCCCTCTCCCTTCCTCTCGCTGAAATCAACAAAGACATATATATTTAAAAAAACAAAAACAAACAAAAAACCCTCTAGCATCTATTTTCACATCCTCTGTGGGAAGAGGGGATAGGGTGAGAACGCCATGGGAGAGGTCATAACCCAACCCCCAATACTGTGAAGCTGCAAGAAAGGGGCCCAGGAAGCAGGGGGACTGATGGCTTCACTGGCGGGAAGGCTGCAGCACTGGGGTCTGTGCAGTCATTGCATACACACGACCCAACAGGATTCTAAGGCTTTCAGCAAACCAGACAGCAGACCCCAGTTCTTCCTAGGTGGCACAGACTAGGATGGGCTTAGCCCAAAGCTCTGATACATAGGACAAACTACAGCCCTGCGAATGCTGACGGAGCTACTGGGACCTGAGGGTCCAGAGGTACCCTTCCCTTGGAGTGCAGCAGCCCTGGTTCTGGGATCCTTCACTCTCCCAACCCAGGGGCTGGAAGTCAGGAGCAGCGCAGCTCACCCAGCTAGGGCCCGTGTCTCACTTGAAGGTACAGGTGAGAACAAGGCTATCTGTCATCAGCCCCAGTCATGCACCACACATCTTCCACTGGGCTGGTAAAACCTCAGCTGTAACTTTTCAGTCCTCATGGCCCAGCCAGGCCACTCAGGTGGAACGTCTGCCAGAGCCTCTGGGACCAGGCAGTACCATGAAAGTGACAGCCTGGGCTGCAGGCATGGAGGCCTCCTTTGCACAGGGCAAAGCTCTCTACAGGGGTCCAACCTTAGCAGGGTAGGGACAGCAGGCTGTAACTGACGACAACCTCCCTTTTTCTATTCCCCCCATTTCCTTGTGAGGGGGTGGCTCTTTTGATTTTTGTGTGTGCCTTCATCGGAACATTTGGTATGAAATGGGAGCGTCGTGGGCGCTGGCAGGCAGCAATTTGGAGTGTGGGGACCTGTCTGGCTCCTGGGCACCACACACACACTAGATAGGACGCAGAGGCGGGCTGCAGGCTGGAAACTCAGTTTTGTGGTCAGGTACTTATCTACTTCCTCCATCAAGACTAGGTGACTTCAAAGTGTTCTTTTTGTTTTTCAAAAAAACACAGAACGACCTTTCCCCCAAACCATCCCCAAACTTCCATTAACCAGGCCAACTTATTAGCTTCTATTCTTGTGGCCAGTGGGATGAAGGAACCAGGTGAGGAGACGTGTATAGCTCCTGCTAAGATCAAATGTTGTAGAACCACCAGCCCTTCTATGGCATCTTGTGAGCTAAGCTGGGGCCTGAGCACTGGGTCCTGGTACAAGGATTACTTAGAATAAGATGGCAGTCTTATAAGGTACAGTCATGTAGGTGCCAATCCCCTATGTGGCCTAGGTAAATGGCCATACCCCCCACAACCAATGAATCCTGAGTAAAGAGGAGGGTGGGACAGGCAGTTGACCAAGAGGTGGACCAGGTGTCTAGAGAGGATTCATGGTGGTATGTGTCCCAGGGGCTGCCTTAGACAGGAGACAGGAGGCCAGAGACTCTACATGCAGAGGTATGCTGGCCCTAAAGGTAGATATCTCTAACAGGTAGAGTACCCTGGAAACAAACCAGTAACCTGTATTTCATGAGCCAGACTGTTTTTATTCTTCATACACTCTATCTTTAGCTTTCTTTTGTTCCTCTTTTATATTTAGTCATGTCTTTTGGAAAGGTCAGCCTGTGGCAGCTATGCTGATGGAGCCCAAAGATGTCTGCAACCATGCTTGGACCAGGAAATTAAAAGGAAGTAATGTCCCCTCTCTCCTCCAGCAGTGGAGACACGGAGAAGTGAAGTAAAAAGACAGAGGAGCCCAGAGTCAGCCCTTGGCTTGGTAGCTGTACACTCTGGACGTCACCTTTCCAACAGAGGCCTTGGAAGTTCCAGTTAGAGGCCCTGAGTGCATGCCCAGGCTGGTGCTGGGTAACTTCCAGCTCCAACCCCTGCCCTGTGCCCCCACTTTTCCTCGTGTCACTAACATTCATCTACAGGAGGCAGAAAGCAGGTGGCCTGTGAACTGGAGAGCACAGCTGCCAGGCTGGGTCATGCCCGACACACACCTGCTTTTATTTCTCCCTTGCTCTGGCTGAGCAATCTTCCTCTTCATTGAGGAGCTGATCATATGTCAGGACTGATTCTGGCAGGGCCCCTGGGAGGAGCAAACATCCCCAAGGTTGCTGGGTAATCTGCTTTACTACCTCTGGAAAGTAGCAATTTCAGCTGCTATGAATAGGCACAAAGGGAGCCTTCCCCTTGTACTGTCTCTGACTCTCACCCCCAGGGAGAGGGGAGAGGGAGAGAGTGTGGTGTGTGTGTGTGGGGGGGGGGCACCCTTCCCAGTCCTTTCCAGGAGTGATTCATCTTCCTGGAGCTGGCCTAAGTTATATGCTCCCTGCTAAGATGATATGGACATGACATTATTATTGTTGTCAACTTTGGGGGAACAGGGAAGGGAGAAATACACAGACCAGGGCCCATTATGACAGTCCCCAGGGAGTGGTCTCTGTGGTCCGGCTTTATTATGTATCTTGGGGTTACACTGGGATGGCCAACATGATGGTGCTTGTTTAGGAATGGGGCTGTGTAGGTGTGACCAGGGGCTGTGAAGAGGTGGGGACAGAGCCTGCTTTCAAGCTCCTGGTCTTCCCTGGTGAGACTGAGGCACCCCCACCCCAATATGTGCCTATGAGTTAACAGATTACAGTGAACTCTGAACTAAACCGAGAGGACCTCAATTCCAGGACTGGTTCTGCTGTTCAACAGTTGTGTCTTTGAGCAAATCATACCTCTCTGGGCCTCAGGTCCTCCATCTGCAAAAATGAGCATGATAATGTCTCTCCTACTTATTTCACAGTCCCTGCCAAGATGAAATAAGTGATGGCTCTAAGCTGCAAAACACTATGTACCTGAGTTCCCACCAAACTGCAGCCTCACAGAGAGGAAGGAGGCAGGGACAAGAACAGACACTGTAGCTAAGCCTAAGGGAACAGAGAGGTCTGGCCCAGGCTGAGCAATCACTTAGAACACAGCTCCAGACAAAACAGGCAGAGCAGGGGACAAGGGAACAGAGAGGTCTGGCCCAGGCTGAGCAATCACTTAGAACACAGCTCCAGACAAAACAGGCAGAGCAGGGGACCTCTGGGAGCCGAGCAGGAGGGGCACAGAGCACACTGATCAGTCTGGGCACAGAGCACACTGACAGTTCAGGAAAGAAGAACTGGCTGTCAGCAAATATCTGAAGGGCAGGAAGAAAGATACCTGAGGAGCCCGGCCAGGCATGGCTCAGCGGTTGAGCGTCGACCTAGGATCCAGGCGATCAGGGTTCGATTCCCGGTCAGGGCACATGCCTGGGTTTGGGCTCGTTCAATGACTCTCTCATCATTGATGCTTCTATCTCTCTCTCTCCCTCTCCTTTCCTCTCTCTGAAATCAATAAAGATATATTTAAAAAAAAAAAAAAAAAAGAAAGATACCTGAGGAGATAGTGAGAATGAAAGAGGAGAATTCCCAAACTTGGAAGAGCCCTACCTCACTCCCTGGGCACTCACTCCCTGGGCACTGAGGCATTGGTGAGAACTGCCTGCAAGCTTCCAGGACCTCCAGCATCTTGTTTCTATGTAACTCAGATTCTCAAGTAGCCCGATGCCCCTCACAGGGACAGCCTTCCCTTTCTGGCCCAGAAGTCCAGGGAAGTGGCCCACCCAAGGCAAGAAGCATGTGTCAGATTGAACTTGAAGTCTCCTCTTGCTAAATTGGAGGTTCGAAGCCGAGAGCTCTTTCTACAACACCCCATTCCTGGCTCTGCCAAGTTGGGTCAAATATCTGGACTAAGACCAAAACCGTGCTATTTGTCTATCTGTACCTGAAATTGGGCATCTCTTCCAAGGGAGAAGACAGAGGGGCATAACTCTCCCTAACAGGAAACACTCCAACATAATCCAGAAAGTACAGCGGCCCGGAGCTACATTCTTATCTGGGCCCCAGCAGGAACAATACAGAGGAGAGGGGAAGCATTCAAGAAGCCTCGATGACAGGGGAGATGGACAGGTGACGGAGGCAACACCAGGCAGAAACCAGCCAGAGTAGGGCCAATGCCTTCTCTGTTTATTGGGACAGGTTAAGCCACAGAATGTTCTCCCTCATCTCACCTGACAAATGGCTACTTTTGCCACTTACTTGCCACAAGGAAGTGACCATTTGTCATAACCTTCCTATGTCAGCTTTTTGTCCTGAAGTCGAGGGGATGAGTGACTTCTTGTGGATGACAGTTGGGGTACCTAAGGGGCTCCTCTCTAAAAAATGTCACTTCATTCTGGAAAGAGCCCCCAGTCTGCAAGTCAGATGACCTGGGTTCTGCTCTTAGTTCTATTTACTGGTTTGGGATATCAGGCAGATTTCTCAACTGCCACTTCCTGATCCGTAAATGAAGTGACTCAATGATTCTGAGTTCCATTCTACATTCTAGCATTTAGTTTTTAACAAGGTAAGTTAATAAATGGCAACAAATCCTTATTAGTTTGTCTACAGTGGTGTTTCTGACAGAGAAGCCAGGTCGGGAGTTACTGAAAGGTCTCCAAGGGCCCAAGTGCACATCTCGCATGGCCTGCTGCCTCAGTACATGTCTTTAGATTGGATGACACCCCATTTCCCTTTTGGGAACCATCTCTGCGCCATGAAACCCAGGCCCGGACAACCAGAGCACCAAATGCACCCAAGGTTAGACATGGGCCCTAATTCCAAGTGAACCAAGGACTCCTGAGGGAATCCTGGCCAGGGATGCTGACAGGATGGAGACTTGCACTGATGGCAGGCACCTTCTACCACGTGGGAACTGAATGGTGTCACCACAGAGAAGGGCAGGGTGATATGAATATTGTTGAGCCCCTCATCTTCCCTACATGTGGCCAGCAAAACCCTCAGGTATGAGTCAACAGGTTCCCTTTTATCAAAGGGCACTCTGGGTTAGATTTTAAAAATATATATATATCTTTATTGATTTCAGAGAAAGGAAAGGAGATGGAAAGATATAGAAACATCAATGATGAGAGTCATTGATTGGCTACAGCCTGCAACCCGGGCATGTGCCCTGACCGGGAATCGAACCCCGATCACTTGGATCCTAGGTCAATGCTCAGCCACTGAGCTACGCCCGGCCGAGCTGAGTTAGATTTTTGACCTTTGTAATTGAAGAAGTCCAACTGATACAACCTTGCAGACATTATAACCATTTTACATTTAAAACAATTTTTGAAAGCCACTTAAATAAGTATCGCTTGCTATCTTATGCAGAAGGGCTTGTCCGTAAAAACCCCGTCCTTGATAGGTCAACCCAGCTCAGAGGCCCACGAGGCCACAGGATCAGAAGTGGTTCTGGGATTCCCAGCAGTGGCTGAGTTCTGGCCAGGACCCAAGTATTTCTCCAGCCAGGGACACTGCGCAGATTTGCAGATGGTAAGGGAGGCTGCCACGTGCACAGCCTTCCTGGGTAGCCTGGGGTCAGCACTGCCCACCATCAGAGTCCCCCAACCACAGGGAAGACACTGCAGGGGAGGGTGCCATGCCTTTTGCTGCCTGGCCGGGCCCTGAACCAGCTGAAGCGGTCAGGGAAGGAAAGATGACCCTGGACATGGAATGAAATGGAAAGTCAGGATCTTAGGTTCTATTCCATCTGGCAATGGATTTCGGGGGGAACCCTTTTCCAAACCTGTTTCTCAACCTGTTAAGAATAGTGCCTGGCTGTTCAAATGATGCCCAACACTCCCCTGACCTCCAGACTCATCTATCCCACACATTTCTGGATGCCCTCTCTCCAGGAGACGTACCTTAGAGGTACCCCAAAATACTTTAAACTCAACCTGCTCCAAACCAGACTCATGCATGCTCTAAGCCCACCTAAACCTGGTCCTCTTTCTGTAGTCCCAGTTTCTGGGAAAGGGAGATCACCTATCTAAACCTGAAATGTGGGAGTCATCTATGCCCCCTCCTTCCTTCAGTATCCCTCAGGCAACCTATTACAAAGTCCATGTGATTGTTACCACCTAAATCGCTCACCTTTCTACTTCTCTCTGCGCATCACATTATCCAAGGAACTGTCACGCTTCACCTACCGTAGCCCCAGATCTACTAAAGAGACCCTTCCAATTCATTTCTCCACAAGGAGGCCAAAGTGACTAGCACAAATCCCATCAGATCCCCATCCCCACTCCTTCCAGCAAAACAGCTGGATCTCCCAATCCTCTGGAGCTAAGGTGGAACTCCCCAAAAGCCCCGTGGGCCTAGGTCTGGCTGGCTGAGCAGCAGGGTGACATCTGAAACCAAAATGGTCTCTGCACAGAGCCCTGGCTCCACCCTCAGTGGTTTCCCACCCTGAGGTCAGGCTCAGAATTGGCTCAGTTTTGCCAGGACTGACCTTCCCCCACTGCAGACCTCATCTGACCACAGATAGGAAGGGAGCTGGCGGACAGGCAGGGGAAACCCAGCTGGGCTGAAGCCAGGGCCTGTGCATTTCAGGAAGGAGAGGAGATAGAGCAAGAGCAGCACCACAATAGACTGTCAGTGTCTGTGGGGCCCACTGAGAGGCAGCTGTCAGGTGGATAAAACTCAAGGAGCCTATCTTGTCCCTCTTATCAGGCTGACCTTTGGCAGCCTGCAGCCTGTGGAGAATAAACAGGCATTAACAACCCCTCCCACACTTCCTGCGAACACAATCCTGTGTGACCAGCCCAGCCTCGCCCAGCCCAGCCCAGGACAAAAGCCCGGCCTTCCTCCCAGCCCAGTGGGTCTTAGGGCCCATCTCTGGGCCAGACCACCCTATTTTGCCCCTCCTTCTTGGGCAATGACCCAAGAAACCTTAGGCTCTGCCCAATCTAGTCTCCTCAAGGTCCCCAGTCCACGATCTCTGCCCTTTCAGTTCAAGCCTTTGCATTCTGGTTTGTGCATGAAACCTTATCCCTCTCCTTCTAGGTTGTGTTCTCAACTCTTAGCCGACCTGCCATGTGTCTGTGCTGATGACCTGGGCCCTCACGGGATCAGCCTTGGCTTTGGGGAAAAAAACCCAAAAACCTGGCTAGAGCAAAGCCCAGGGCATGAGGGGGTGGGGGCACTGGGAGCATAAAGAAATGGGAACCCTATAAACAGTCACCTCAGGGCCTAACCGGTGGCCACTGTAGGAAGGGAGGAATGTGATGAGAGACCAGATACCGGTTTTCCTGCCTGAACCCAGGACAGAGCCACAGCAAGGGCTGAGAGTATGAGGACAACGGGAGGCCAGAGGCCAGTTTCCTCGGCTGCAGGAGCCCAAGTTCTCCAGAGAGACAGCAGAGCAGGCTGGCTGCTGTTCAGTGCCTCCAAGCAGGTTATGAGAAAAATCAAACTGATTCTCATACATGTCTGGCCATCCTGTGGAATCCTGTGCCCCCAGCACTACCTCCTCTCTCAGATTATGGTGCTGGGTCTACCAGCCGGTTTGAGAGCAAATCCCTGAGCAGGTCTTCAAATTCTATGTTCACAGATGAGGACTCTGAGGCCCAAAGAAGGGCAGTGACTTGCCTGGGTCACACAGCACCAACCCCCTGTGGGTAGCTAAGGCAAGGAGAACTCCGTATGCATCCAAGCAGACTGGGCTCTGGACTATGAAATCCATTGATGGGGACACCTGGCCAAACAAGCTGTTTTTCCTTTGAAAAGAGCCAAACAACCCTACCCTGAGGTTCTTGGGCTCTTGGCCAACCCAGGCCTCACCTGGGCCTCACTGACTGCCAACAGAGGATCTGCCGGCTTCTCTCTGTTTTGTATACGATGAATGACAGGGGAGGCCCACAGATCTGGTCCAGGGTGGGCAGGAATCACTAGGATGGGCAGCCTGAGTGAAAGAAGACACCCTCTAAAATACATCACCCAGGTTTGAAGGGAGGTGAGGTATCATCTGTGTTAAGTACAGGAAATGCCACTTGAGAGATCAGAACTCACATTCATCCTAGAAGTTTGCCTACTGCTGCTTTAGGGTCAAGTGTGATTTGTTTTTCTGGCACTGAGGAAATTCCTTCATCAAACAGTTGCCACTCTGGCCTTAAGCTAAACTTCCTTGATATAAACCGTTCACCCTGCTCTCCATTTCACAGCACCTTCCCATCTAAGAAAGTGCCAGTGTTGGCTCTCCAACACTGAAAGAGCTGGAATGGGGTCCTCACTCTTCTCCTCACCCCCTTCAGGCTTTCTTGTCTGCCTTACCTGGGGTACCTGGAGTCTCCACCTGAGCTATGCTGGAGGCCCCAGGAACCAGCCAGAAGCTTGGCAGGCGCTGGTCCAGAGAAATACCAAGCCCTCTGGGACAGGATGGAACAGAGACAAGACAAACCCTGGAAACTCCCTCGTGGCCTGGCATCCCCAGATTCACACACTCCCCCAGAGAACCCCCGAAAGACAGGAACAGGAGGAGCTCAGAGGCCCTCTCCCCTCTGAAGGACTCAGCAAAACCCTTCAGAGACTCTCATATCCTCCTGGCTCTGGTTCCAGTTTGCCATCAGTATGATATGATTGGTATTTTGTCTGTAACTAAACTTGAGTGGCAATGGGTGTCGTGGGGAACTCTTACTTACAGTGAGGGGAGATCCAAATTTCTACTAATGTTCCTGCAAAGGAGGAAGGGGGAAGTGGGAGTGGAGGAGGAGAGGAAAGCCGTGGGAGTGACAGGAGCAGCGGGGGGCATCCCCACTCCATGCCCCAATTCCCTCACCTGTGCCTCTTCCAGTAATCACCTCTCAGCTTTCCCTCTTCACTACCCCTCCAAATTCCCTGTAGCCACACAAATAAATAACTTGTTGATTTTTCCTCACCAAAGCCATTCCCTCAAGACCAATTAGCTATTTGCATTTGTTGCTGATTTTCCTCCTCAAAGGCTGCAGATCTGCTCAGGCGGGGAGGCTGCTGCCTGCCCGTGGTGCTCGGACTTTACAGCTGAAGGACTCCATAGAGAGAGGGTAGAGCAGGGTGACGACTGCTCTCTGGGGCCCGTGGGTCATGCCCTGACATTGCAGGGTCCCCTGCCTTCTCTTGAGCCCTGATGCGGGGCCCTTTAGAAAACAGGAGGAGCCTCATGCCCTAACCATACAGAGGTGCAGATGATTTCTACGTCCCTCTGGCGTGTTTCCCGCCCTAACCCGAGAGAGGAAGAGAACAGAAAAGGGGGAAGGGTGCTAATGAGCAAAGATCACAATCCAAGAGGAGAAGCACAGAGGAGGACCGCATGGAGAGAAATCCCCCTCAAGGCAGGAGGCTCACATGCCGCTGGCTCCCCTCCCACCTCAGCAGCCAGCCTAGTGAGGTTGTTACCCTTTCTGGGATTACTCATCTGCAAAGAGTAATCCCCCTGAACAGGAAGACAGGGGGAGGGGGGGCGCTGAGGATGTTTTCCAACATCCCATACCAGAACTATTTGTTTTGTTTTAATATTGCTCTTATACAAAGAAAAATTTAGCATTGATATCAAAATAAAGTTAGATGTTTCTCTACATTTCCCTCATCCCTAGTTCACTTTATTGTATATGGCAGTGTGCACGACATTCGTAGATGGCAAAATATCACATATATTTGAATGCCAACAGCTGGAATTGAAGGGAACAGTCCTCTTTACCCCAGGAAGATGACCTTCCCTCTGAGAATTTGCAGGGATAAATTACCCTTCAGAATATCTCCCTCCTGCTCCCACCCCAGAGAGGACCCTGTGCCCTTGCTCCCACTCCTGTAAGAGGAAACTTCCCCAATTCTCAGCTCGAAAGCTGGGGTGGCCCAAAGGCCAGCCTATGCCCTGGAGCTTTAGGATAGATCTGTAATGACAACATGAAAGCTCAATTGACAATATGTTGTAATTACAATAATGAGTTACAAATAAGCACCAAGAAGTATTCTAGAATGGCTGGTTAGGGACACACACACAGGAGTCTCTGATGAGCACGGCATAATTGAAGGAAAAGCCTGTTTTCCCCAGATAGCGAGCAAAGTTCAGACCCTCTCTTTGGAAAATGTCACATGGAGATAGATGTTTGCTCTGATAGTTACCAAGGACTTACTGTCAACAAGCCTTCTGAGCAGAAAGGGAGGAAAACCTGAAAACCTAGGTCCCCAGAGAGTTGGGCCCAGCCCTTTAGTTGGCAAGGGCTTGGGTACGCAGCACGTGGGGTGAAGGAAGTTGGGACATAGGAACTGAGAGCAGCGAAGGGGGAGCCCAGCCCAGGCTAAAGTGTGAGAAGGGATGCAGGTGTGCTGAACCTGGCTCACAAAGCGTGAGCCGTTTTCAGGAAGTACAGGGTCCCTGGGGCTTTGGGGATGCCACCTCCTCAGGGCTGAGGCCTCAAACATCAGGCAGCTTGGAGTCAGGAGGGATGAGCTCATCAGGATTCCTGGTGTGCTGACCATCCTGCACACAGCTCCTCCAAAGCACAGACATACCATAGTCTCCTGCAAACTCTTCCTCCCCCTTACTGCTCCATTTCAACAAAAGGAACCAACCTCATCACCCAGGCACTGAAATGTCAAACCCCCACCAATCAAGTATCTGTTCCCGAAGATGATACCAACTTTCGCAATCTCTCTAGAATCAGTTCCTTCTTTTCCATTTCTATTGCCAAGTTCTAGCTTTCATCAGGTCTCACCTGGACCCTACCTAGTTTTCCGATTCCTCCTTCTCTTCTTTTTATTTGTCTCCTTCTGACCCAGCCATACCCTGCTGCCAGTCTGCCCTCTGCCTACTCAGAAAGTTGTCGGAACTAAGTACTCCGTCTCCCACCTGCCAATTCAAGACCTCATCCAGCACCTTTCTGGACTGATCTTTTGCAGTGTCCATGTCCTCTTCTTCTGGGAACTTTAGTTTTCAGATACAGTCTAGGGGAACTGCCCACTATGCCACCAGCCCTTCCCTGACCAAGACAGAGAGAGCAAGGCCCAGGCTGGGCCAACCAGGCATTTCCTCCCTTGGATGTGAATCCCAAGTTGTGGTGACAAAATTACTCAGCACAGATGGAGCATATTTATCCTGGAGACAGTGCTACCATGAAGAGGCTGAGTTGGTTCCTGTGTAGCCACCTTAAAACCCTGAAGGGGACCTGGGTCCTGAGTCATCTCATTGATTCTGGGAGTTCCCATAACCTTTCAAGAAGTCCTCTTCTGCTGAAGTCGGCCAAGTTGTTGCTTGTAACCAAACAGGATCTTCTCATTGCTTTCTGAAATACATCTCCTGTGCCCCAACCAAAAGGAAAACTCCCTAAAAGTGCTGTGACGGCCACTCTGTGCACCTGTTGGCACGCACACCTCTCTAGCCCACAGGTACTACTGGAACTCCATCTGCCCCTTCAGGGCCCAACCTAGAGGCCTCTTCTGAACACTCCATGGAGATGACTTCTACCTCCTTCAAGCCACTGGCTGCCCCTTATGCCTTCCCCTATAGACACTGGTGTACTTGTCTTATCCCATTCCCAGAGGACAGTGACTTGGTCATTGTCTCCTCCACATCACCCAGCATAGTTCCAAGCTCAGTAAAATTCACAGACTCTGGGGGCAGACAACCCAAAGGACAATGACAGGTTTTCTGGGCAAGGCAGACAGTGAGTGACAAAGGTGTGGGGTGTGCCATCAGAATGACCTGAGTTTGTATTTCAGGTCCCCCCCTGAGTTTGGGCAAGTTTCCAAAGTTCTCTAAGTGTCACTTCTTCATCTATGAAATAGTGACAATAATGCCATCCTCACAACATTGCTATGAGGATTTGATGAGCTACCATGTGAGAACATCTAGCATGGTGCCTGGCTAGTAGTAAGCGCTCAACGAACTGCAGCTATTATAGCTACTGGTTTAGCACATGCTCTGTCAGAAGGCTGGACTCAGGAGTCCTGGGGCCTGCTGTGTGGCACACAGTACATCGCTCCGCTCCTCAGTAAGCCCCCTGGGTCTATATCTGTCTTATAAACCTACCTAAAAAAAAATCAGGTAGAAAATGCCTTGCAAAGTAAAAGCACAATGTAAGGAATTTCTTCCACTTTTCTAAATTTCAGAGATTCCCAGGCACCCTATCCAGTGTGCAGCCATGGCAGGACTTTATCTTGCAAGTGCCCAACTATTTGGTCTGAGAGACAGGGGCGGGGCAGATGAGGACCTGGTTCAGTGTCTGCTTCCTCATGTTCACACAGCCATCCCTTTTCCAAAGCCCTGATTCTTTTTCTTCTTTTTTTTAAAAATATTTTTACTGATTTTTAGAGAGAGGGGAAGGGAGAGAGAGAAACATCGATGTGAGAGAAACATCGATCAGCTGCACCTCTGTACACCCACTACCCAGGATGGACTCTGCAACCTGACACATGCCCTAACCGGGAATCAACCTAACCGGTAGGTAACCTTTTGGTGCATGGGATGACGTCCAACCAACTGAGCCACACTGGCCAGGGCCAAAGCCCTGATTCTTAAATGTCCTGCTTTTGTGGGGCCTTTCTTCAAATAACCATGGGGCAGTGTCTGCTACATGGTTACACTGGGACTGGGAACTCAGGTACCACAAGTCACCCCTACTATTAACCTAGCCAACACCAGGCAGCATGAGAATGAAAGGAAAAAGGCCAATCCAATGCAGCTGCTGGAATTAGACTGGGTGGGGACACAAAGTGGAAGGGAGTCTCTCTTAAGACTTTACCTCTGCCTGGAATAATCTCTAAAGCAACTACTGATGGCCCCAAACCAGGGTTTCTCAAAGTGTTATCTCCAAGGAGCTGGACAGAAACACAAATTATAGGCCCCTCCCAGACTGACTGAATCTGAAAATTCTGGGAGTGGGGCCCAGAAATCTGTGCCTTAAATAGCTCTCCAGGGGATTCTGATACCTGGTCAAGTATAAGGAATCCTGTCCAAAATCTTTAACTGTAAGACTCTCAAACATTTACTGGACACCTACCATGTGTAAAGACTAAGCCAGGTTATGTTATTTCAGAAATGAGGACACATATGAGGAACTTGCAGTCTAATAGAGGCCAAAATCAAGTACACAAATCCACAAGGCAGGGTGTAGTGTAGAACAACGCAAAGGAATCAGTTTCCCACCCCTCTCCCTAGACCCCTACCCCTCATTTCTTCTCTTGTCATGACTAGGAAAAGAAAACACCCCCAACAATGCTGCTCTTTTGGACTCTTCAATCACATGTAGCTTTCTTAAGAGTGATTCTTGCCCTGAGGTGTGTCTCAGGTCCAGATGGTTGGCATGTGGGGAAATACTCCCATGGGGCCACACCCCGTGATTCCTAGGGGCTTGGAAATTGGCCCTATCCGGGGTTTGGGCTCAGAAAGTTCATAAAGGGCTGTGAGCATGCCACGGCACATCACAGCAATGCATTCCCCGGCAGGGTTACTCCCACAGGCCCCTGGCAAGCCTGCATGCAAGTGTGCAGATGCAGACATAAACACACAGACAGTTGGCCCCCTGGCCTCCCTTTCTCCATTCTCAAGTTACAAGGTTCAAGGCGTCCTATTCTTAGCCAAGGGGGAGGGGTGGGGGGGGCATGTGTGCGCTGAAGCAGGGAACCATCTGGTTCAGATCAAGATTGCTCATTCAGGACCCCAACACATTCTCAGAGCCTCCTGATAGTTCATAGATTTTCCTCTCTCCCCCAACTTCCCACTGGGAAACTGAGCATTGGCCTAGAAAGGGACAACCCAAAGGCAAATCTGCCAAAGAAAGATAAGAAAACAAAACATTGAATTATACAGGCAAGTCTGTGCCACCTCGCTGAGCCCTGGTTCCCTCTGTCCCTCAAATCCTGAACATGACAGCTAAACTTGAGATCGCCGCCTACACCTACAGACACTGTGTCTTTATCCACAAAGAGCTCAGGGCACCTGGCAGGCATCCATCCTTCTCTGAAACAGCCACCCCCTCTAAAGTTAGCAACTGAAGCAAGTTAAGGCTTAGGGGTGTGGTCTCCCAGGCTCTTCTTATGCTGCCAATGCCACCAACTCCACCAACATAGGAGGTTCCCTTCATTTCAGAGGGACTTTGGAGCTCACCAGGCATAATAAGAGGATGGGACAGGAACAACCAACCAGCTTCTAGACAACTGTCTCAAAGACAAGATGGGAGTGTGAATTACTGACTAGGAATGACTGTTTCCCTGAACCCCGCTTGAGCAGCCTTGGGTGAAAGAGGCTGCCAATTCCTTCCTGCCACCAGCACCTCTCTCCTCTTTCCCCTAACACTACCTTACACTGTTCTACAGTGCCCTGTGCAGCTGTAAAGCAAGAGGTAAAATGGGAGATAGATGTGGCTGGCAAGAAAAGAGAAATTGAAAAGCTAACTTAAGCAAACAAGCAATGGGTTGGTGACTCTCTACAGGCAGAGAGGGCCAGAGGTGGGATGTGGGAAGGATGGGGGGGAGGGGGGAAAACAGAAGTGGTAGAAAGCTAAAGGGAAGACGAATGTGGGCTCAGCCCAGAGCCGCAGCAGGGGGCTGGGAAGTTTGGTCCAATCACAGAGGAATGACTGGAAGGAAGAAATGACTCTTCCATTGGGAGGGATGGGTTCAGGCGAGCCCCCACAGGACTGGGGCATGGCCTGGGCCAAGTTCCTGGCTTAGGCTGCCCCTCAGTTTCTCCAAAGTGGGAAGGAGGTCAAGCTGTTAGATCTTATCAGAGAGAACTGGGTTCTTGGAGGTGGCTAGGGGGCACTGCCAGGTAGGGGAAAGAGGGGAGAGGCTGATGGTACAGAGACAGCCTCCGAAAAGGGAAAGCCGGGCAGGGGTCTCCAGATAGTGCAGAGGCCAGGAGCGCGCGCAGGGTCGGGGGTAGGAACTAGGAGGTAGTCGACTGGAAATCGGGACTGGGGCGGAGCGCTTCCCAGGGCTGGGACTGGGGACTGCCACCAAGGCGTGGAACACGCGCCTGCAGGGCTGGGAGCGGCTTGATGTGCAGAAGCAGGAGGCGCGGATGGGGACTGAGGCCAATGCAAGCGGCCCCGCGCCCACATGGGGGAGCCCAGCGCCCCGACCCGGGGGAAGTTGCTGGGGTGGACCGGGCCGGTCTGGGCCGCTGGGCCGAGCCAGCTGCCCGCGCTGAGAGGATTTGGAGCAGCGAGGGGCCCGGGGCGACCCGCATCCCGCCCGCCCTCATCCAACCCGCGCACCTCAGTCAGCGCCGGGCGCCGCGCGGGCCATGCTCGCCGCTCCTGCCACCGCTTCCACCCGCGCAGAGAGCCGCCGCCACCGCCAACGTCCGGACCCGTTAGCTCCGCCGCTCCCTGGTTCGCCCACAGCGGGCCAGTCCCGCCCTTGCCGGCCCTGCCCTACCCGAGCCAGCCGCCGCGCCAGCCGCCGCCCGGCCCCTCCCCCCACCCCAGCCCGGCTCGAGGGGAAGGGTGGGGGGAAGGGGGGCGGCTGCCCCCTCCCCATTCACATCCTCCGGTCTCTCTCCTCCCTCCTCCTCTGGCACGCGCGGGGGCATGCTGGGATGTGGAGTCCAGCTACCGCTCAGTCAATAGGGGTGCCAGGCATCCAGGACTACTACACCCCGAAGACAGCGCGCCTGCGCCCTGAGGATTGTGGGCTCTGTAGTTCGGCCGGGGCTTTGGGGGTCTACGGCTCGTTAGGGGGTGGGGGAGATGCGAAATCTCCTTTCCCTGAAAGCCGGGCTCCCAAGTGTATGATGTGGGGTGTGCGGTGCCCCGGGCCCGGGTTGAAAATACCTGGATTCCCAGGAAGGTGCAAAGGAGCCCAGATGCCTCTTAGACTCGGCTGTGGCCAGCTGTGGCCGAGCCCGCTGGGCGAGAAGCCTCCGCCCGGTGAACCGCACCCAGGGTACCGTTTCCACTCGAGCCTGAGAAGAGCCATGACCTGAGGCTAGCCTGGCTCCATGCCCGGGCTCTGCCAGCCGGAGCTGCAGTTGGGCTGCTGCGTCCAGGCCCGAGCAGGGAGAGCTCCAGGAGCTTGCATAGGCGTGGGGTTTTCCCCACCTGGGAAAGGGGGCCCAAGTGTCTTTGGGTTTGCTGGAGCCCTCAGCCGCTGGGGCACTTTTTCACTTCCATTCTCATCTCTTTTTCTGTTAGATGCCATCAGTCCCCTGCTGTTTACGGTAAAGTGCACACATTTTATTTTATTTATTTATTTTTTAAGTGCACACATTTTAAATATTTTTCCATGTCTTCTCCTTTCCCCACTCTTCCAAATCTAACTCAAACCCTTTGTGAAGCTCCAGGTCGACCTCAGTTTCACCCTCCACGTTGCATCCCCTCTAGGAGAGGGAAGGCCTGCAAGTCATTGATTCTCAACCTTTGGCATGTGTCAGATTCTCCTGGAGAGCTTGTTCAAACAAGGGTTGCTGACCCTCTGCCCCGGGTTCTGTTTCATCAACTCTAGAGTGGTCCTGAGAAACTGCATTTCTAACAAGTTCCCAGATTCTGCTCATGCTGCTGGGCTGGGGAACCACTTTGAGAACTGCTTCTGTTGGTGTTTGTTGGGTAGAGTTCTGACTAGAGTCAGCTCCGTAGAATCTGCTACTTCTGGGTGAGCTCTGACCTAAAATGGGGGAGGGAGAGGAGGGAGAGGTGAGGAGGTGGACTCCTGGCTTGTCAAGTATCTGAGAGTGACTCTCACACCTACTGAGGTAGACCCTCCTTACCACCTGCTGTCCTGATGTTCTGGGAGCCACAGACCTCTGAAAGAGAAACTTGGGGACCATCACCCTCAGCCACGATCTCAGACTGTTCAGCCGTAAGGGGAGATTCTCTGCTTGACCAAACTTTAGCCAGGCTCCTCTGAGACTTCTCCTTCCAAAGGCCTCAACCTCGGTCTAAAAATTACACTCTCAACACAAATTATTTCACCCACCCTCTTCCCCCTACATTAAAAGACTTAAATACAAATAACATAGTTTCTAACAGCCCAAAGCCACATCCCTAGGATGACCCTAGTGCCCTTTGAACTGCTTGCTTGATAAAGCTCAAGGCTACCAAAATAATTGACTGTTTGTTCTAGCCAACACTGGATAATAGGCTCGTGACCACTGCTTTTTTAGATCATTTACTAAAAAGGGCTTATAATTGTGACTAACTTCCTCTGTCCCTTTGAGATGTATATATATTTCCTACAACTCCGGAGAGTCTTTCCAAGGGACCTGAAAGCCATTGCCTGGAAGTGTAATCCTCAGAGAGGACAGAGCCTCTGTCTCCCAGTCTCCGAGGGAGGTTAGAATCGTAACCTCAATCATTTCCAGCACGCAGATACAGCTGGCCTAATCAGCATTTACACTGACGGACCCTTTGCAGTTTTTCACTTCCCTGCCTCTACCAAGCCCCTGCTCACTGCCCTCTGGACTCCCTCATTCTCCTTTTAAAATGCCCAGTCTGCCCTGGCCAGTTTGGCTCAGTGGTTAACCTAAGGGTCCCGGGTTTGATTCCCAGTCAAGGGCATGTACCAGGGTTGCAGGTTCTATCCGTGTGAAAGGCAACCAATCGGTGTGTCTCTCTCACCTCATTGATTCCCTCTCTCTCCCTCCTCCTTTCCACTCTCTCTAAAAATCAATGGAAAAATATCCTCAGGTGAGGATTAAAAATAAATAATAATAATAATAATAAATAAAAATAAAATGCCCGGTCACCTCTGGACAAGTCCAAGTTGAGTTCAGTTCATGGTGGGCCCTTTTCCTTATTGCAGTAGTTATTACTAGTTAAAATCAGTCTTTACCAGTTTCACTAATGTCTGGCTTTATCTTGGACAAAGTGGGTATCTGCTTTGGGTCTTGGGGGCCCAGGCTCTAGCCTTCCCCCTATCCACCAAGTGCCAAAAGGATGGGTGAGTTATCCCTAAGTCCTTGGGCAAGTAGCCAAGTGGCCATCAGAGGCATTGGACCCTGACTGAGATTGACGCTGGATTGCTGCTTTGTTTCCTTAGACTTGTGTCCCCATGCAACCACATGCTGTGCCCATGAAACCAGCTGCCTGGCCCACTCTTGCAAGGCCTTTGCCTCTGCACCTGAGTCCCCTGCAATGGCAACATTCCCTCACAGGTAGAAGGCAAATGAGCCTTTTTGTATTTACTCAAATACTCATGGAAATTTGGCATGTGATAAAGATGAATTTCAAATAAGTGGGGGGAAAGATGAATTATTCTATAAATAGTAAAAGAATAATTGGGGAACCATTTGCTAAAAAAAATTAGTTCAACTCTGAATAAATTAGTGGATCTAGGCAAACATCACCAATGGCTACCAATATCATGAAAAATGAAGGCAACTGGATTCATCTGAAGACAAACAGATAACTAACTAATCCTGATGGAAGTACGATACTCTGAAAGTAGTGTCAAAAAAAGAAATTACCCCAAATCTGACAATACCAGTGTACAGAATATAGAGGTATCAGAGGAAGGTACTCTTTGAAACCATGGGGATGCAGTCTACAAAATTCAGTGAGAAAGTATACAGGACAAATGACCCAGTTTCTTCAATGAATACATTTCAATTTTTAAAAAAAGATAGAGAAGAATCTATTGATTTTAAAAAGCCATATCAAACAATTGCAATGTATGGACTTTACCTGCCTCCTAACTCAAACTGAAAAAAATTGTATGAGAATAGGGGAGATTTGAACACTGACCATTGGATACTAAGTAATTATTATTAATTTTAAGTGTGCTAATGGTGTTGTGGTTAGTTGTTGTTTTATTTGTTTTTTGTTTTTTGTACATCTTTATTGATTTCAGAGAGAGGAAGGGAGACAGAAAGAGAGAGAGAAACATCAATGATGAGAGAGTTGCCATTGATCGGCTGCCTCCTGCACCCCCCTGACTGGGGACCAAGCCCACAACCCGGGCATGTGCCCCGACTGGGAATTGAACCGGGATGCTCAAGGGCTGAGTCACAGCCGGTTGGACAATTGTTGTTTTTTAAGTGACCTCACTTAATGATAATACTGAAATCTTATTTATAGAATGATAAGATATCTGGAGTTTGTTTCAAAATAATGTAGGGTAGGGGTGAAGGCTAAATTGATAATTGTTGGAACTGGAAGATGATGGTTACTTGGAGTTCATGATAACATTTTTTTCTACCTTTGCATGTATTGAAGTTTTCCATAATAAAATGCTTTAAAATTTTTTTCACTCAGAGCTCTACCTTAAACCTAGCTAAAAACCAAAACCCACAAAGCCAACAAAGACCAAGTCAATAGAAAAATGGAAGAAATTTTTGCACACGTAAAAGGCTAATACAAAGTGCTTTTGCAAATCAGTAAAATGACCAAGAAACCAATAGGAAATGTGAAAAGGATATGAACAGGCAGTTCACAGAAAAGGAAACACAATGGCTCTTACATGAGAAGATGAGGAGCTTCATTTTTTACAAAAAAAAAAAAAAATTGTAAATAGACATAACATAAAATTTACCATCTTAACCAATTTTAAGTGTACAGTTCAGTGGCATTAAGTACATTCACATTATCTTGCTACCATCACCGTTATCCACCCACAGAACCTTTTTCATCTTGCCACACTGAAATTCTGAACCCATTAAACAGTAACCCCTCACATTCTCTCCTCCCCCAGTTCCTGACCACCACCATTCTACTTTCTGTCTCTATAAATTTGACAATGACATCATAGGAGTATGAATACACTAGTTGTCCTTTTGTGTCTGGCTTATTTCACTTATTATAATGTCCCCAGTGTTCATCCATGCTGTGGCATGTGTCAGGATTTCCTTCCTTTCTTAGGTTCAATAATATTCCATTGTTTGTGTATACCATATTACATCCATTCATTCATTCATGGACACTTGGGTTGCTTCATCTTTTGGCTGTTGTGAGTAATGCTGCTATGAACATGGGTGTACAACTATCTCTTCCAGTCCCGCTTTCAATTCTTTTATAGTTATATACCCAGAAATGAAATTGCTGAGCCATATGATAATTCTGTTTTTCACTTTTTGAGAAACCACCGTAAAGTTTTCCATGGTGGCTGTACCATTTTACATTCCCCTCAACTGTGTACAAGCGTTCCAATTTCTCTACATTCCCTCCAACACACTTATTTTCTCAGAGCTTCACTTTTTTTTAATTTTTGTCCTCAACTGAGGAAATGTTTAGAGAGAGAGGAAAGGAGAGAGAGAAACATCGATCAGTTGCCTTCCAATCGAATCCACAACCTAAGTATGTGCCCTGACCAGGAACTGAACCGGCAACCCTTTGGTGCACGGACGACATTCCAACTAACTGAGCGACCCGGCCAGGGCTCAGAGCTTTACTCTTTTGTTAATTTTTAAAAAATATGTCTTTATTGATTTCAGAGAGAGAAAGGGAGAGGGAGAGAGAAAGAAACATCAATGATGAGAGACTCGTCGTTGATCAGCTGCCTCCTGCAGGCCCCCGACTGGGGATCGAGCCCGAAACCCGGGCATGTGCCCTGACCGGGAATCGAACCGCTATCACCTGGATCCCAGGTCGATGCTCAACCGCTGAGCCACGCCTGGCTGGGCTCAGAGCTTTACTCTTAATAAAAGAAATGTAAATTAAAACCACACTGAGATATCATTTTTCACCTATCAGATTGGCAGAAATCAAAAAGCTTGATAACTATCTTGCCAAGTGTGTGGAGAACATGGATTCTTGTACATTGCCAGTGTGACTGAAATTGTACAGCCTCTGTGAAGGACAACTTGGTAATATCTTCAAATTATACATGGACACACCATTTGATTTGACAGTTTTTTAAAAAGTACCCTATTTACACATATTCTTCGTTACATATAGAGATAGATAGTTGTTATACCATTGTAATAGCAAGGATTAAAAATGATCTAAATGTTGATGATCCAAATTAAAGATTAAAGGAATGGAATTGGGGAAACTTCAATTGACAGTGTCTTTTGATATCATTACTTCACTGGATAATAAACTGTTGGAAAGCAGGGGACTGGCTTTTGTCGGTCCAAATAGACCTTCAAGAATATATTGATTAAATTAATGAAAAATTAATTCTTGGCCTCCGGCAAGAACCCCCATTGAATGGGGAATTGGCAGGCAGCTCAGGGAGGTTAAGTGGCTTGTCCAAGGTCATTCGTGTAATTCCTTATGTGTAAAGCACAATGGTAGGCACCATGAAATATACAGAAATAAAAAAATTGGACCCTAGTTTCTGAGAGCTTGAGATCTAGTAAAGCACTCTGGCAGACATTAAAAATATCAAGTTTTTCAAATTGTCCTTTCAGTTATATCAATGGAACCCATTGTTTTGGTGGATAAATTGATGCACAGATCAGAGAAGCAGTTTCTCAAAGGACACACAAAATGACAGAAGAAAGGTGCTGGTTAAAGCTGAAGTCTTCCTTTCATTTGTGCCCAACCTTAGCCTAGGAGACTCACTTCAGAGAGCCCACTTCCCACCTGGGGGTGGGGCACATGCGGGGTGGAGTTGATCAATGGGGGGGAAAGGGGACATCTGTAATACTTTCAACAATAAAAATAAATTTAAAAAAAGAGAGAGAGAGAACCCACTTCCCACCAATGTCCCATACACTGGATCAGCCTTCTCCAAGTTGTGCTGCCTTACAGGTCCTGAGAGATACTCTTCTAGAAAAGGATTCCCTAACCTAACATGTTTATTAAATGTTTATATGTTAACCTGCAGTTTCTCATGCATGTAGGTATTTTTTCCTGAGCTGTGTCCACTGAGAAAGCCTAAGAGCAAAGACACTATGTTAGCAACAAGCACACTGAACTTTCCCCCCCTCAATCCTCAACGGAGGATATGGTTTTTTATTGATTTTAGAGAGAGAGGAAAGGGGAGAGAGAGAGAAACATGGATGTGAGAGACACATTGACTGGATGCTTCCCACACATGCCCTACCAGGCGCAAGGACCAAGCCTGAAACCCAGGTAAGTGCCCTTGACTGGGAATAGAACCCGGGACCCTTCTGTGGGCAGGCTGACGCTCTAACCACTGAGAAACACTAGCAAGGGCTGAGCTTTTTTTTTTTAAATTGAGGTGAAATTCACATAACATAAAATTAACATTTTAAAGCATACAATTCAGTGTACTTAGTACATTCACAATATTTTGTAACCAATATCTCTGTTGCCAAAACAGTTTTATCATCTCAGAAGAAAACTGTATTTGTTAAGCAATCACTCTCCACCTCCCCGCTCCAGCCCCTGGCAGCCTCTAATGTTTTCTCTCTCTATGGATTTATCTATTCTAGATATTTTATATAAATGGAATCATACAATCTATGGTCATTTGTGTCTGACTTCTTTCACTTAGCATAATGTTTCCAAGGTTCACTCGAATGGTAGCATATATTAGTATTTCATTCTTTTTGTGGCTGAATAATATTCTATTGTATGGATACACTACACTTTGTTTATCCAGTATATTGATTTTTAAAAGTTGTAAGGAGAAAATAAATCTGTCTACCTTTGTTTTAATGATTCTGTGTGGCACCCTCTGTGTGGCAGCACTTGTTAACATCCTATAGAAGCACTCTTTGGAAAATACTGCACAAGATATTTACCAATGGCAATGGTTAGGCTTAATGGAATAGGAGCCACTTAGTGATGAAGTCCACTTAATAGCTGTCCAGAAAGGGTTTACTGTTCAAATCTGTGCTTTAATTAAAAAATATATATATATTTATATATATGTGTGTGTGTGTTTATATATATATTTTTATTGATTTCAGAGATAGGGAGAGGAAGAGAGATGGAAACATCAATGATGAGAGATATTGATCTGCTGTCTCCTGCACGCCCCCTGCTGGGGATCAAGCCTGAAACCTGGAAATATGCCCTAACTGGGAATTGAACTGTGACCTCTTGGCATAGGTCAATGCTCAACTGCTGAGGCACACCGGCTGGGCTGTGCTTTAATTTTTAAAAACCATGCCAGCTGTTTCATTTTCTCCTTGGGGAGATCCAAAAGAAGAATTTAATATCCCCTTCCCATTTTCTTTACCCAGTTCCTCTCTCTTCACCAGTCCCCCTGTAGTAAATGCTGCTGGTGACATTCCTCATCATTCTCCAGCTGTTGTGTTAGCTGCTAACGGCTCACAGCTCCACCCTTCTCTGAATGGTCTTCAGTCCTCATAGCCCATGTTTCACCCAGAAATGCCTGAGAAATTACAGTCCTCCCTGTCCCACCTCCCAGTGGCCTACAGCTTATGAATGACTGAAGAGGGGTACAAAGTCCAGCTCCTTTGCTTCTGAGAGGGCTAAACCTTGTGGTGCATTTTTTGTCCCAGAGTTCACTGTAAGATCAGACTGAGGCAAGACTTAGATGAAGCCACATCCTTTGCTTGGCTTCTTCCCCTGCCCTATCCTGCTTCCCTCTGCCTTAATAAATCATTTGCTCTAGAGTCCCTGTCTCAGGCTCTATATCTAGGAACCCAACCTAAGATATCCCCATGGGCAGTCCTGGCTCCCAAGGGAATTTCCTGCTACCAGCAGCAGCTACACATCTCATCCAGGGCCCTGCAGATTGGACCTCCTCCAAGAAGCCTTCCTGGACCCTCATTCACTGGCAGCATGTTTGTTGAATAATAAGGAAGTAGGGTCCAGCCGGACGTGGCTCAGCTGCTGAGCATCGACCTTAGGATC